>NC_045436.1:98289401-98335735 GCF_002776525.5 Piliocolobus tephrosceles | reverse complement strand
AAAAAAAAAAAAAAAAAAAAAAAAAAAAAAAAAAAAAAAAAATTTGACCGACCTGCAAGTCTCTCTTGTTTCAGCAATTTCTCTCTGCTCATCTTTGCTATTTAACACGGCACCAATGCTGTCGGCACTTTCAGCTCCCAACTGAGAAAAGGCAAAATCAGAAATTAGATTACAATGCATTGGACAGCCTTTCTAGACATTTGTAGCAGCATTTAATATATTAAATACTTAAAAAACAAAAACACCTTAATTCACATACACACAATAACAATGAATGAATCAGCTTGCAAGACAACCTGGAAAAACCCTGGGAAAAAACTGCATTAATTAAGAATGAGTTTGACAGCTGGCAAACATTTTATGCTTTCAGTTATACAGATGCTCCTGGATTTATGATGAGGTTATGTCCTGATAAACCCATTGTAAGTTGAAAGTAAATCTGTTTCAAAATAAACATGCTAAGTGCGTTTTCAACTTACAGTATTTTCCACTTATGATGGGTTTATCAGGACATAATTCCATCATAAGTCATTGAGCAGCCTGGATGCCTATCACTTTCAAACCATCATAAAGTTGATTGTTAAGTCAAATCATAGTAAGTCTGGAACCATCTGTGTTTGAAAATAGACACTTTAGCCAAATTCCTGTAAAGTAATATACACAAATTAATATAGATTGAGCATTCCAAATCCGAAAATCGAAAATCCAAAATGCTCCAGAATCTGGAACTTTTTGAGTACTGACATGACATTCAAAGGAAATGGTCACTGAAGCATTCATATTTTGAAAACTTTTGATATTTGGCATGCTCAACCAGTAATATGCAAATATTCCAAATTCTGAAAAAAGTCTGAAATCCAAAACACTTCTGGCCCAAGCATTTCAGATTAAGAGATATTCAACCTGCAGTAGCAATAACCAAAAAAAGCAGGTAAGAAGTGTTTGCACAGGGTTGTGGGTACCATGTTAAACATTTTGTAGGCATCAGCTTACATAATGTAACTTATTTATCCTATGCTCTAATAAAAATCGATCCAGTTTTATTCAAGCTAAGTCTTACTATTTATGGATACAATGTTGAACTTCACTACCTTAAAACGGCAACACAAATTTTGTTTGGCAGTTGGGAAAATTTTGCATAATACAAACAAATGCAAACAAATAATGGTTACAAGGCTAAGCAGAGTATAACCAATTCATAAAAAACTTTAAAAGCTGGAGCCCCTGGGATTTGTGGAGTGTAAAACACTCAACAAATAATTGTCCTATGAATGTATCTTGAGTGAAATAGAAATCTGAATTCAATATTAAGGAGTAAAACATCTGTGGTAGCAACAAAGAGCTATTGAACAATTTTGAAGATAATACGATAAAAGAAGTTGGGGAAAAGAAGACTTAGAAAGGATATTTGATTTGTCCAAGATCTTAAATGCCAGCGGGATAAGGAACAAATCTAATCCCAAGTTCCCACAGTTTCAGCAGTACACCACAAATCTGTTCAACAGATTTCAGAAGTCCATTCACTAAAACCAAGTTTACTGAAAAATAACAGCAAGATGACTAATCATAGTCTATGAGCATTTCTCCTATCACTTTTACTGATATGAATAGTATAATTGAAAGTACAGCCTCGATTTTAAGTAGAACTGTGCACAACCTGTATTTTCTGCAAGTGTACCCTACTAACCAGCAAATATTAACTTACTCATATACAAGAAAGAAGTGAAGGACAATGGTTTAGAGGACAAGCTTTGGGGAGACAACCTAGGTTCTATTTCCCAGCCGAGAAGTAAGCGACCAGGAATAAAATTCCTTAACCTATGGAGCCTGTTTCATTACTTGATAAGTGAAGGTAATACTACCTGTTTCAACAGATTACTGTGACTAACACAGAGTAAGATTTCAAATATTAACTGTGGATGTGACAAGGACATTGTACATAAGACGCAGAATATAAAATTTACACTCAGACTACTTCCAGTGTAGTCTTCAGAAAGATGTCAAAGAAAATACAGTAAACTGTAAAAATATTTCATAATGAAACCACAATTTCAAGAATTTGGGGCTGACGACGAGGAAAAGTAAGAAATAGATGACCAGTTAAATAGTGAAGACAAATGTAGGGGATAACAAGACATTCATCCTGGCGTGAACATGCCAGACACTCGGTGGGCGTTCCCCAAAGGTTAAAGGCTAATCGTGGCATTCGGTTTAGCACCACAAAGACCGCGGAAGGAACTTGAAAAACGTTCGGGGCACCACGAAAATTGAGAACTACAAAGAGAACCAGGGATCAGGATCGAAGGACCAGAAAGGCCTTAACAGCGGCAGGTAGAGAGGGGACAGAAAAAGGCGGGGTGTGGAGGGAGGAGGCGGCCGCGCACTCCCATTCTCGATCCCTCCCACGGGGGCCACCAGGGCCGCGAACCTGCTGCGCGAGGAGCTGTCGCCGTAACTTCTGCCGCTCCCGGATCTCCTGCAAGCGGCTATCCATGTTCCAACTCCTGCTTTTCACTACCCCGAGTACTTATCAATCGCCAGTGAACCCTTGTTCAACCTTTCTTCCGAGTCTGTGGAACACTATATTCACCGTGAGCTTCTGAACAGATTATCCTCAAGGCTTTCCTCGGTAGGGATTTCCGGCGCGGCCGATAATGGCTTGCTTGGCCCGGAAGTCCCGCCTCCTTCTGGACGCTTGTGATGTGACGCCACTTGGAAGGGACCCAGTAAAGGATCTTTTGCGTTACAGGGGTCTCCAGGGACGTCGCGGGCTGGCGTGGTCTGAGCTAGTCTGAAGGAGTAGTCAGCTGACTTCTCCTTTCTCTCTCTTCCCCAGGATAGCAGGTTCCCTTGGTGTATCACAGTTTCTGAAGTGTTGATTCCCTTTTCAGTTGATTCCACAGATGACAGTCCTAACGTTTAAAAAATTGCCAGATACCTTTAATTATTATTATTATTATTATTTAACAGAACACGAACTTAAGCCAGATTGCCTAGGATTGAACCTTGGCCTCTCACTTCTTAGCCAGGTGGCCTTGGCTAGTTAAACACCTTCGTGAGCCTCAGTTTTCTCATCTGTAAAATGGGAGTCATAAGTGTCTACCTCACAGAGCTGTGATTGAAAGCATAAACAGCACCTGGCACATAGCGCTGTAGAAGTGCTTATTATTGTTAATATTTTATTTACCTTCACGCAGGTAATAGCCACAACATCTGCCCACTCTTCCCCACACCTTACTGTCCCGTGAAATGTTTCATATTTTACTATAGTAGGCATTTTATGGCTTCTTCTCTTTAGGGAAATGAGTGTGTGATAGTAAAGTGTGTCTTGGTTTATGCCCTAGGAGTCAGAAGCTAAGGCACTCCTTTTTGTCCTTGTACATTTGTCTTAACTGAAAATAACCCAAAGATAAGGAAACAAATAGCTTCCTAAAATTACTCGGATTGCTGGGGTGAGGGGTGAGGACTGGGAGGTGGTGATTCTGTCGTCATAGGAAGGCAGCAAAGGCCAAAGTCTTATTTGAGTTATTACCATTATTATTCACCACATTTGCCATCTTATTTCAAACTTACAATGGCGGAAGTGGACTAAGACATCGTGTTGCCTCAAATTTAATTGGAAATCGTGGTAAGTACTTACCAAAATTAGTAACAAGTCTGTTCTTTGAGAGTGGATTTAATTTTCAGAAATAAAATTAAGTCATCCAGATCAAAACCAGTTGAGTCAGGCTGGTGCAAAAGTGGGCATGACTAGATTCCACTAGTCATGCCCACTTTTATAGAAATAATTATAATGTATTTCTCAAGAACTAGGTCTGAAAGGCAATTTTGAATGAGTAGTCCTAAACAATTCCTTGAGTAATGTCAGCACTATTTGGATACTGTAAAACATTTATGTCCATGTGCGTTAATTTCTTTAAAAATCAGTTGTATTACCTGGCAATCATTTAAGTTGAATACTGATTTAAATTTTACCAGTGGTAAGAATAGGTATTTATTCACTTAAATATCTGTTGATATTGATTGAGCATTTTATATGGCAAGCACTGTGAAAGGCCCTAGAGTCTATAAAGTCCGTCAAAGATTAAAAACCAAAGAAGTCAGTTTTTCTTTATGGAGTTTACTGTCTAATGGATGATTTTTTTTTTTTTTTTTTTTTTTTTTTTTCCTGAAAAGGTGCTATGCAGGTTACTTGCCTGTGATCTTTGAACCCCATACTCACCTACCCTCTGCTTCGAGATGATGGCTAGGCAGGGAGTCCGCAAACTACATTTCCCAGCCTTCCTTGTTAGATGGCTTCCTGTGAGACTCTGCCCACAGGAGGCACAGGCAGGAAATCAAAAGGGGGAACATGGGAAAGCTATTGTCCATTTCTTTTACTCCCTGCTTCTGGCATCTAGAGCAATGGCTATGTCCCTTACAAAGTCTAGAGCCAGTTGAAGCAGCCCCTCCTTTCCTTACCTTAAGAAGGTGACACCCTTAACAATGAGTGAGTTTGCTCTTGTGCTATGATAATACTACTTCTACCTTCTGTTCCACCAGCTAAAGGACTGGTAGCCATCCTGCAGTTTAAAATTTCTAATTTAACCTTACTTCTCCCTTTTTGCTCTTGTAGCCTTCAATATCTGCTTAACTATTTCTCCATAGTAAATGGTGTCTGTTTAAAATACTTTTAATGATTTATTTTCCTGCCTGGAACTGTACTGATGCTGATATGTACTACCATGTAATATTTACAAAACTGTTGGAGTCGGGCAGAGGGTTGTTGCAGTTTTTACAAAGAAGGGGATATAATTTTGAAATCTCTCTCCCAGCTAATGAATTTTAAAACACCAGACCACATCAGCATACTTGTAGAGAATTTCATATGCCCATCAGTGACATCTGTTCATTAGAAAAACATAAAGGCCACTAGGGAATGTGTGTGGCAGGAAGAGGAGGAAGAAATTTGGAAAGTCATTACATATAATTCGTACTTTTTGAAGAAGCAATTTACTTCTAGGCACTTAATTTAAGGAAGTAAAGAGAGATCCACATTATAACTTATGCATCTCTCCCCAGGCTCCTGGAGAATGACTCCTCCAAATCTATGCTCCACGACTCATGATGCTCCCCACAATGCTCTAGGAAATGCTAGAGGAGTGCTAATTTTTCTGAGCTTTGTTGGAAAACCTGTGAGTACCTATGTTGGGTAGAAACTGGGAGAGAGCCCCTAGCATTTTACATCATCCTTGGAGTTTTATTTATAGTCATTAAATGCAGAAGACTCCCCAGTTCATGTTATTTCTAAAACTGTTAGAAATACGTTTCTGTTCTCTATAAATTACAAAGTCTGTCATATTTTGTTACAGCAGCACAACTGGACTAAGACAATCTCAAACTTAACATGAATAAAACCTAAATTTATCATCCACTAAAAAAAAATCAATTTCACTCCTCTAGCATTTCCTATTTCAGAAAATAGGGTCAATATCCACCCATTTACCTAAACAAGAAGCATTCTACCTCTCCTTCAGCCTCCATATCTGCTCTGTGGCTAGAGTTCTGCTTCTGGTTGCACCACTGACGCATACCATTCTTCATGTCTATAACCAAAACCTGCGGATGACATGGATTCTGATTCATATCCTAATTATCTTATCTTTTTCCAGTCTATCCAATTTTTCCTAGGTATTTGTGGAAAATTGTAATTTTATCATTTCAAGCTCTGCTCAAAATTTTTGTATATTTCCTCAATATCTAGGATAGCACTATCCAATAGAACTTTCTGTAATAATAGAAATATTCTACTAACATTTAGTTCTGTACTAATCAATATGGTAGCCACCAGCCATACGTGTCTACTGAACCCTTAAAATGTGGCTAGTGTATTATTATTTATAAATTAAAGATTACTGAATCTTTATTTTATTGTATTAATTAAATGTAATTAGCTGTATTGGGCTAGTAGCTACCATATTAGATAGCATATTTCTGAGTTCGAGGGGATAAATATCTAAAACACCTAGCATTTTATACAATACTTTACTGTCTCACTAATAGAGTTTAAATGTATGTTCCCACCAAATCCCATGTTGAATTTTAATCCCTGATGTTGGAGGTAGGGCCTGGTGGTAGGTGTTTGGATCACAGGAGCAGATCCCTCATGAATGGCTTGGGCCATTCCCTTGGTAATAAGAGCTCTCTCTCTGAGTTCACATGAGATCTTGTGGTTTAAAAGTGTGTAGCACCTCCCCCTGCCCCACTCTCTCTCTCTTTTGCTCCTGCTCTGGCTATGTGACATGCCTGCTCCCTCTTCGCCTGTGCCATGGTTATAAGCTTCCTTCTCTTTATATATTATCCAGTCTCTGGTGTTTCCTTATAACAATGCAAGAATGACCGAAAACACTCAGCCTGCTCTGTTCTCCTTTATGTACCCAATCTTATAAGCACATTAAAGTTTTGTCTTTTTTCCTAAACATGCCTTTTTTCTTGTACTTGTTGTAAATTTATAGTTGAGTAAGATAAAATTCTCCTAGAATAAAGAGATTGGCTCCAAAGTGACTTTTCTAAAAATACATTTTGTAAGCAGAAACTTTTTTTCAGGAATGCACACAAGATAAAATGAGTGTCAGAATCCGATGATAAGTTCTGCTTTCTTCCAGTGCCTTGTAAAGAATGGGCACTCGGTAGATGCTTATTGATGAACCTGTTGATTGAAGATAACTCTCTAACTTTTCTGAGCTTTGTTGGAAAAACTGTGAGTACCTATGTTGGGTAGAAATTGAGAGAGAGCCCCTAGCATTTTACATCATCCTTGGAGCTTTATTTATAGTCATTAAATGCAGAAGACTCCCCAGTTTATGAATTTATTGTGCTCATCAGGACAACTGCTGAGGTCTAGTGCTCACGTGGCACGAGAAAATATTTATCAAGCCTCATATGTCAAATTAAATGAAATATATAAGAAACAGAGATGAATATTGTTTTTATCATCACTTGTCAATAGATTTTTAAAGGGTACTGCGATTACATAAAAAAAAAAATTATTTTATTTATTTATTTATTTTGAGATGGAGTTTCACTGTTGTTGCCCAGGCTGGAATGCAATGGCACGATATCGGCTCACTGCAACCTCTGCCTCCCGGGTTCAAGCAGTTCTTCTGCCTCAGCCTCCAAAGTAGCTGGGATTACAGGCACCAGCCACCATGTCTGGCTAATTTTTATATTTTTAGTAGAGATGGAGTTTCACCATGTTGGCCAGGCTGGTGTCAAACTCCAGACCTCAGGTAATCTGCCCACCTCAGCCTACCAAAGTGCTGGGATTACAGGTGTGAGCCACTGCACCCAGCCATATAAAAATAATTTTAAAGGCTTGATTTTCTAGAACGTAAAGTAATAAGACATATATTTCACAGCCTATATATCAATATCAGAGGGAAATGTGGATAACTGAATTGAATTGAATTATTTTGGGCATTTGCACCAAACATCCCTGTTGGTTTCTTCAAAATGACAAAAACTATAAGGAAAGTGAGAAATGACAAGGGGAATAAAATAAAATAATA
The DNA here is from genome assembly GCF_002776525.5 of Piliocolobus tephrosceles. NCBI lineage: Eukaryota > Metazoa > Chordata > Mammalia > Primates > Cercopithecidae > Piliocolobus > Piliocolobus tephrosceles. Next base: position 98,328,188 of record NC_045436.1, on the reverse strand, counting down.
CAAAAACGTTACAAGTAATGTCAGTACATTTGACTGCATACATGAGAAAATATTTAAAGGTTGATGAGTGTAACATGAGTTTGCTCTGTTAATTGAGAAAGTTCAGTTCTGTTGTAGAGTACAGAATGAGGTGGATTAATCCCATAGAATGTGTTAAGCACAGATAATGAGTAAGCAAGTGGCTTGTGAGACATAGGTAGAATTCATAATATACTAAATATAGACTGATATATGTACTATATTATATTTACTATATTACTATATTTACTATATTATATTCACTATATTAAATATATTTACTGTATTACTATATTATTTATAGATGGAAAGGGATGGAAAGAACATATCACCCTTATACCAGCCACTTATGGTCCTACTCTGGGCCCACGTGTGCTCTACCTAAGAAATCCTTATAGTACCCACAGCTTTTTGCAGGTCGATTGACAAGTTATGGCTGTGGCCAGGCATACTTGTCACTGTCTCTCTTTAATAGAGCAAGTGTGTGTCATTGGCCCCAAGCACCTTCTGTCTGTTGACCTGGCTCAAACTTCAATCTGACCATCAGTGAAGAAGGCTGATGCTGTATATGGAGAGAGACACAGGATGCATGAATATTGCATAACTCAGGATTCACCTTGTGTGGCCCTTCCCACTTGAACCCTATTCTAAGTGTGGAAAGTTACCCCATCTGTTTCCTTTTGGTTCAGATTATGTGCTTTAAAGTGATTTAATAAACTATGTGATTCAAACATCTTCTTTTGATCTTTGAGCCTGTTTTGTGACTTCCGGGATAACTTGCCTTGTAGTGTACTTGGAGGTCACCATTTCATCAAGGTAATTTCTCATGACAACTACAAAAAACTTAGAAAAATAAGAACATAAAATTGTATAGCATAAAGGAAAACAATCTGAAGAGAAGAAAGACAGGTAGTCACAAATTGTGTCATTAATAGATTGAAAGACCAAAAAAGTAAAGGACAAACCAAAAGACAAAATGTGGAAAAGGTTTTTTTCTAAATTCATTTATAGAAAAAGGAATGAGACAAGAAAGAAAGACATGGTTTGGGCAGTGTATAAATGTCATCGATAACAATTCTACTTTATTTCTGAGACCAAAATAGCAGTTTCAGAGGTAAATATGACAACGACCAACAAGTGGACTCATCCCTGAATTTCCTCCTCCTCCTCCTCCTCCTTCTTCCTCCTCCTCCTTTTCTTTCCTTCTTTCCTTTCCTCTTTCTTTCTTTCTCCCCTCCCTCCCTCCCTCCCTCCCTCCCTCCCTCCCTCCCTCCCTCCCTCCCTTCCTTCCTTCCTCCTTCCTTCCTTCCTTCCTTCCTTCCTTCCTTCCTTCCTTCCTTCCCTCCTTTCTTTCTTTCTTTCTCTCTGTGTCTCTCTCTCTTTTTCTTTTTTCTTTTCCTTTTTTTTTTTTTTTTTTTTTTTTTTCTTTCTTTTTTTTTTTTGAAAAGAATCTCTTGCTCTGCTGCCCAGGCTGGAATACAGTGGTGTGATCACAGCTCACTATAATCTCGAACTCCTGGGCTCAAATAATCCTCTCACTTCAGCCTCCCAAGTAGCTAGGACAACAGGTGCACATCAGCACACCCAGCTAATTTTTTGTTTTATTTTTTGTAGAGACAGGCATCTCACTATGTGACCCAGGATGGTCTCAAACTCCCTGGCCTCAAGCGATCCTCCTGCCTCGGTCTTCTAAAGTGCTGGGATTACAGGTATGAGCCACTATACCTATCCTAAATTTCTTTTAATTCATGCTACATAGCATTACAAGTTTGTAAAAAATGTTTACTACATTTTTAAAGAGAGAAAAATAATAGGCTTTAAAAGTACCTATAACTAGGAAGGAAATGCATATAAAATACTACTTTCAATAAAAGTTTTATTATTTATATAAAATTGCTGAAACAGTCCCTGTAAATTTATTCCTATCTAAAAATATATTAATAATGCAACTATCTTAAATACTTGTAGGATAAAAAACTTAGTAAAATGAAATATACCTTTAAAATGAAAGTAGGCCAGGCATGGGGGCTTACACCTGTAATCCCAGCACTTTGGGAGGTCGAGGTGGGTGGATCACCTGAGAGCAGGAGTTCAAGACCAGCCTGGCCAACATGGTAAAACCCCATCTCTACTGAAAATATAAAAGTTAGCTGGGGATGGTGGCACGTGCCTGTAATCCCAGCTACTTGGAAGGATGAGGCAGTAGAATTGCTTGAACCCAGAAAGCTGAGATCATGCCGCTGCACTCCAGCCTGGCTGAAAGAGCAAAATTCTGTCTCAAAATAAATAAATAAATAAATAAATAAATAAATAAATAAATAAATAAATAATAATTTATTTCTAATTTGTAATTTATCTTTTTTATAATTTATTTTCTTTAGCAGGTCACTGTATCTCTATGCATTACAGAAAATGGCTAGTTAAAAACTTGTCAAGGTAAGTGAAATAGCTGTATGTATAAATTGCTTGTAAGGATCTCTCTAATAAGGTGCCATAGTTACATAAGAAATGAAATTGTTTATCAGGCAGATACTTCTTGGCATTAACTTTGTGGTGTTTAAAGAATGTGAAATTCTGTGATGTAGCTTATTCAAACTGTCTGAGTACTTTAACACTGTGTTTTTAGTTTGTTTTTACAACTTAATTCTTACTTTAAAGTTGAGTATTTTCTCCCTAAGTTAAATTTGAAATGGTAAAAACAATTAGAAAAAGAAAGTGCATTCTATGATGAATCAAAAATAAAGCTTGCATTCAAAGAGACTGAAAATATAATATCATTAAGTCCTACTTATTTTTATTAATGTTTGGGATTTTAAATATTTATATCATTTTATAACCCAGAACAATAAAAGATCTGATCTAAAAATTTACAAACTACTGTTTGTAAATGGTAAACTTTGTGCCACTAAAAAATAAATTATTATAAATTAGAAAATTACTAAAGAATTTTTTTTATTTTATACTAGATGGCATAAAAATGGATTTAGTTGTTTACATTCTTTAAAACATATGTTGCATTATTGTAGCCAATACAAATACTGTCATTTTTACCCCACATAATTCAGTTTTGAGTGAATATGAAAGGCAATTTTTGTACATATGCTCAAAAGAAAGATAATAAACCAAATTATGGCAAACACACTAAATTTGTTTCAGATTATGAATTAGGTCATCCAAAAGTAATCACTGGAGTTGCTGTTCATCGTGGGCTTCCCAGCATTCTCCTCTGGGCATTTATATCAGATAACTTATGAGTGCTGCAGAATGAGTGTTCACCAGTCAGACATGGATTATTTAGAACTCCCTCTGATTTGAATTACATCTACTGTTTTTTTCTCCCATCCATTTATGGGTCAAATATACAATAAGCCAAAACATGTTGATTCTGGTGAAATTTAGCAGAACAAAACAGCTTCAGCTAGTGGCCACAGAAACTTGAAAAGCTTTACTGAAAGGAAATAAATTGGATATCTTCTCATCCTGGATATGAACTGGATTCCAACTTAACCTTCCAACTGTAATAGTTTTGCTATTGCTCTGAAGTCTGAACCTTGTGTATGGCAATACTTATCTCAAGCAAAAATATAGTTTCACATTGGTAGTACTGTATTCAGGAAAACTGGAAATTGTGCTATGAAGAAGCACCTCTACCACATCCATGTCTAAGTCTATATTGACAGCTGCTGGAAACAGATATTATATTCATACTATGGGGGGAAACACATAACGTATGTGTGTACACACATATATGCTAATGTATAATTTGGAAAAAATTTGCTAAGATATATAGGAAGAAAACCTTTTTATTCAGAATATTGAACAAGCAGGACTCATAGTATAAAATTAAGAAAAATTAATTATTTTTCTTCTACTACCCTTTCTATGGATTTGCTTTTTCCTCTGCCCCTGAATGTAAACTTCAGCAGTCTTCTATGCACTTTGTGTTCATTCCTAAATATTAGAAATAGTTATTTGATTATTTAGCCTTTAGTCTCAGTTTAATAACCAAAATATGAGGTTAGAATTTAATTCTGGATACAGAATTAAGGCTTCTCTCTCCTGCCGCACTTCCAGCCCAGTTGCAGGCATGATACCAGCAGTATGGGAGGTAGAGACAAGAGGACACATCTCCGCTGCTCCCTTCTTTCCCCATGGGGATGCTCCAACTTAGGTTTCACCAGGTTTGGAGTGTGGGGAAGGAGAAGATTTAATGGAAGCAGCTTAAGGGAAATGCCCAAACTAAACTGATACTTTCTTCGTGATCTAGCATTGAAACTTTCCGGACTTGACAGATATTTAAAATTAACTCTTTTTCTCATCAGCATTTTTATGGGTTCTTCTGAGAGCCACATTACCCAACCTGTGGATTCCCATGACAAAGATTAATGCATCTCTGTTTCTTCTGGATCTTTATTTACCTAGCTTCTTTCTCTAGGGACTATTCACCCTATGGAACATCCTTTGGAGCATAACCTAATAAGACCCATGCTGGCTTTAAGTGAGTGGTCCCCATTTGGTTCATGGGAAAACCGTGTGGTTTGTCCCCAACAAACTTTGGAAGTATTATTTATTTATTTCACTGCTGGAATTAAGGAAAACCAAAAATCCTGTTACAGAATGGCTCCTCCAAACATTCACATTACCGCTTCTTGTCCCTGCCCTCTGAGGAACTAGCCAGCTCTAGCTCTTTGGATTTTCCAAATGAGAGGTCAACATATTGATCTCCCCAAGACCTTAAGTTCTTCTAGTGGTCTCTTTAAGCTTCCTCTCAAATTAGGGTGAAAAGGGACTGCCTGCTACCCCCTCCTCTTGAGGAGAGGGGTGGTATCGCAGCCTAATAATAATTTGCAAAAATTTTCTCCTCCAGCCTCTAATTCTCAACCAGTGTAGACTTTCAAAGTGGATAATGTAATTTAAAGCCTTTTAGCCAGTTATGCTCTACTTCTTCTACAAGTCCTACAACCAGGTGGTCTCAATCCTCACTTGCAAAAATTGCATTTACTCACCTCGTGCCCTAGCCAAAACTTCCACAACAAATTCTATGGTGCGTTTAAGTGAAAGATGTTATTTTATAGATAGATAGATAGATAGATAGATAGATAGATAGATAGATAGATAGAGCTATATATTAGAACCATGTCAAATGGTTAACTTTTTTAAAAAGGAATTTTTTTTATTTTGATATAATTACAGATTCTCATACATACACTTGTAAGAAGTAACACAGAAAGATCCCATGTAGCCTTTATCCAGTTTCCCTAGTGACAACATCTTGCAAAACTATAGTCCAATATCACAACCAAAATGCTGACATTGATACTCACTTCCATCACCACAAGTGTTCCTCATGTTGCCCTTTTATAGCCACAGTCATTTCCCTCCTGCTGCCACCCTCTCCTTTACCCATAACAACCACTTATCTGTTCTCCATTTTTATAATTTTGTCATTTCAAAATTACTGTAGAAATGGAATAATACAGTATGTAATCTTTAGGGCTTATCTTTTTACACTTGGCATGATTCTCTGGAGATTCATCCAAGTTGTTGCATGTATCAGTAGTTCATTCCTTCTTTACTGCTGAGCTGTATTCCATTGTATGTATGTACCATAGTTTGTTTAACTATTTGCTCAATAGAGCACATATATTAATAGTTTGTTTCCAGTTTTTGCTGTTACGAAAAAAGCTACTATAAATGTTCATGTACCGGTTTTTGTATTAATGCAAGTCTTCATTTCTTTGGAATAGATGACTGAGTTCAATTACTGGGTTACATGGTAGTTGCATATTTCTTTTTTAAAGAAACTGCCAAACTGTTTTTCAGAGCATCTGTATCATTTTATATTCTCACCAGCAACATATCAATGACCTAGTTTTTCTACATCCTTTCCAGCCTCATCTTTATTTTTTTATTTTACATTGTTTGTTTGTTTGCTTGCTTGTTTGTTTTGACACAGGGTCTTTCTTTGTTGCCCAGGCTGGAATTCAGTAGCATAATCAGGATTCACTGAAGCCTGACCTCCCGGCTCAAGTAAACTGCCCACCTCAGTGCTGGAAGTAGGGTGGGGCACCAGCCATCAGTCTCAGGACTATAGGCATCTGCCACCATGCCTGGCTGATTTTTCTTTTCTTTTCTTTTCTTTTTTTTTTTTCTTTTTGCAGAGATAGGGTTTTACTATGTTGGAGAAGCTAGTCTTAAACTCCTGAGCTCAAGTCATCCTGCCACCTCAGCCTCCCAAAGTCCTGAGATTGCAGGCATGTGCCTGGCCTATTTTGCTCATTTTAATAGAGGTAAGTTTGTTTCAATTTAGGATTGTTAAGAAAGAGAGCACACTTTCACTGATTAGGAGAGACACAAGATGGAAATAAAGATTATATTACTTACAGGTTGAGGGCGCATGACACTCCTGGCGGCCATACACAGAGGTCAGGCAGAGGAAGGGACCTGTGGGCCAGTACCCTTATTAGGTCCAGAGAGTCAACAAAACAGGTTTCTAGCAGGGAGCTTAATTGGTGGATTTAAAGCAAGCAGGCATGAGTTCCAAGGGGTCATGCTATGACTGAGAGGTAGTCACTGTGGCATGTCTGCATAGTTCGTTCCATGTGTGAGGATCAGCAAGGCCAGTCAAGCAGCCTGCATCTAGCCACCACCTAGGGAAGTGGTCACCAGAGAGCAGTTGTATAAGGCAGATACCTGGATCCACTGCATTGAGTAACTGGGGGAAGGAAGCATCAAACTGAAAACTGTGTCCAAGGTGACGGAGTCCTGCCTCTGGTGTGAGAAAGCCCAGCTTATATTTAAAGTGGATGTCAAAGCAATGTAAAATTATAGGAATTCATTACCAAACTGATAGCTTGTGGTTTTAATTTGCATTTCCTCATTGAATAATGATGTTGAGCATCATTTCATGTGTTTATTTGCCATCTGTGTTACTGTGTGCATGAAATACGTCTTCGTGTCTTTTATCCATGTTCTAATTGGATTTTATCATACTGTTGAGTTTTGAAATTTTTTTATATATTCCATGTACTAGTCTTTTGTTGGATATGTGGTTTTCAAGTATTTTCTCCCACTCTGTAGCTTGCCTTTTTGTCCTCTTAACAGAGTCTTTCACAGAATGAGTTTTTTTTTTTTTTGAAACAGAGTCTCACACTGTCACCCAAGCTGGAGTGCAGTGGTGTGATCTTGGCTCTCTGAAACCTCTGCTTCCCAGGTTCAAGTGACTCTCCTGCTTCAGCCTCCCGAGTAGCTGGGATCATAGGCACCCACCACCACGCCTGGCTAATTTTTGTATTTTTAGTAGAGACAGGGTTTCACCATGTTGGCCAGGCTAGTCCCAAACTCCTGACCTCAGGAGATCTGCCTATCTCGGCCTCCCGAAGTGCTGGGATTACATGGAGGAGCCACCGCGCCCAGCCTCACAGAATGAGTTTTAATTTTGATGAAGTTTAGGTTTTACTTTTTGGATCATGCATTTGATATGACATAATAGTTAACATTTTATGTGTGGAAATGTGTACTTTCTCTCATTCCCTCTCCTCCCATGTCCAATCCGTTGGCAGGTCCTGTCAGTACCATCTCCAAAATATAACCTAAATGTGTGTACCTTTCTCCATTTTTTAATAAATTTTTTATTATACTTTAAGTTCTAGGGTACATGTGCACAACATGCAGGTTTGTTACATATGTATACATGTGCCATGTTGGTGTGCTGCACCCATTGACTCATCATTTACATTAGTTATATCTCCTAATGCTCTCCCTCCCCCCTCCCCCCACCCCACAAAAGGCCCTGGTGTGTGATGTTCCCCTTCTTGTGTCCAAGTGTTTTCATTGTTCGATTCCCACCTATGAGTGAGAATATGCGGTGTTTGGTTTTCTGTTCTTGTGATGGTTTGCTGAGAATGATGGTTTCCAGCTTCATCCATGTCCCTACAAAGGACATGAACTCATCCTTTTTTATGGCTGCATAGTATTCCATGGTGTGTATGTGCCACATTTTCTTAATCCAGTCTGTCACTGATGGACATTTGGGTTGGTTCCAAGTCTTTGCTATTGTGAATAGTGCCACAATAAACATACATGTGCATGTGTCTTTATAGCAGCATGATTTATAATCCTTCGGGTATATGCCCAGTAATGGGATGGCTGGGTCAAATGGTATTTCTAGTTCTAGATCCTTGAGGAATCCCCATACTGTCTTCCACAATGGTTGAACTAGTTTACAGTCCCACCAACAGTGTAAAAGTGTTCCTATTTCTCCACATCCTCTCCAGCACCTGTTGTTTCCTGACTTTTTAATGATTGCCATTGTTTTTTTTTTTTTTTTTTTTTTTTTTTTTTTGAGACTGAGTCTCACTGTGTCGCCCAGACTGGAGTGCAATGGCCGGATCTCAGCTCACTGCAAGCTCCGCCTCCCGGGTTCACGCCGTTCTCCTGCCTCAGCCTCCTGAGTAGCTGGGACTACAGGCGCCCGCCACCTCGCCCGGCTAGTTTTTTGTATTTTTTTAGTAGAGACGGGGTTTCACTGTGTTAGCCAGGATGGTCTCGATCTCCTGACCTCATGATCCACCTGTCTCGGCCTCCCAAAGTGCTGGGATTACAGGCTTGAGCCACCGCGCCCGGCCGTAATGATTGCCATTCTAACCAAGCTTCAAACCGCCATCATCTCTCACTCAGTTGGTCTCCTTTATGTCATGTGACCTCATAACTTAAAATTTTGGTAAGAGGTCTTACCAAAGGTTTCCCATTCACACTTAAAATAAAATCCAAACTCTACCACAGTCTACAAGGTTCTTGTAGACTTGTAAGCCCCATCTGGACTTACCGTGGTGCACTAACTCCCACCTCCCTCCATCTCACTGTGGTGCACTAAACTACAGCTACATTCCTTTCTGTTTGTTTATATTCTCACCCAACTCAAACACAACCAGCTCCCTCTCACTTCCAGTACTTGTCTATGCAGGCCCCTCCCCAATATTTACAGGACTAGCTCTCCTCATTCAGGACTCAGTTCGAATGTCAACTTCCACAAGAAGCCTTCACTCATCACCATATGTAAAGTAGCTTATCTTTCTCTTATCACTTTGTATTATGATTCTTTTATTTTTATATAGCAGTTTATTAGCTGAAGTTATTTGTTTACTCTGCATACCCCTACTCAAATGTAAGCTATCAGAGCAGTGACCTTGCCTGTCATCTTCAGCCCTACATCTCAAACTCCCAGCACATGGCAGTCACTCAGTTAATATTTATTAAATATGGAACACTTCTTTCTTTTTCAAAAAACAAATTTCCTTTTGAGTATTCAGCTACTGGTAGATTAAACATGTCCTCAAAATAAACAATTTGTAATCACACTAATTAATTAGAGGAAAAAGTGTAAAAGAATTCTAGTTTCTGGATAAATTCAACCCCTGCTACTAAGTCATGTCCTTTACTCATGTTACCTGAGGTACACAAATATAATGTAGAGTAAAATATATCTCAAGTATATCTTGATTCTAACTACAGGAGAGGATACCATTATTGTGTAGTCACAAACTCCAAAAACTATGTAAATTTGTATCCTCAGCTTCAGCAGTAATTCTGTGACTTACCCTAGGCAAGCCTGAACAGGTCTCTACAGCTTAGTTTCTTGTTTTGTTAAAGGGATTTAATACAAGCTTACCTCACCAAGATGCTATGTAAAACAGTTTCTATTTATTGCAAGTACTGTATGATTTTTGTGTCTATTGGTGTGGAACAACACACTCATTACATGATGGCATCAAAAGATTTTGTGCCACGAAGGATGCCAAATTCTTGGAGCTACTAGAGGGATTATAGTGCATATGTCTAATTAATTTTGGAGATTGTGCTGCAGTTACATCTAAAGATAAATTTGGAGTTTAGGCTGAAGAATTGTCTCAAATAATTTTAAATTGTGTTTTTAGAATATGACACTTAAATATCTCAGGATAGCCTCAAAACTTTAGTAGAAAATCAGGGAAATGTGCCTTATAAGATTATAAAGTTATAAAGTTTATGTGTTTTATGTATGATATAAATAGAGCATTGCAGACGCATTCCTTATTTTGAAATGAAAAAACTTTCTGATATTAGCATTCATTTACTTAAGACCCTGTGGAACTCAACAAAACAATAGAGCTGAGAAAGGATTGCTAACTTATCCAAGACATAGTTCTGATTCTGAATGGATATTATCCATCTTTCTCAAAGAAACTGGGACTTGCAATAAATATAGTTTGATAGGATGCATTATGTAGAGTTTTTTCAAAGATTTTAAAATGTCCGAAGAACCTTGTAATTTCTTTACTATAAGTAGCCATAATGCTGCAAAATAATTCAGCAAAATCAATCATTTAATTTATAAAATTAAAATGTTTGTTTACAAATATAAAATAGGCTTTTAAAATTCTGAAGTCATTGAATTAGCTTTCTGACTTTAATCAAGTCATCTAACCACACTGTATCAGAGATTTCTCAATTGCAATTCAAAGGAAATGAAATAATTCAGTGATTCTCAAACATTTGGGTCAAGGACAACTTTACCCTCTTGAAAACCGAGGACCTCAAAGAGCTTAATTTATGTTTATGTGGATTATAGCAATCATAATTTACCATATTAGAAATTAAAACGATTGTTAAGATAAAAGCTGAGATACTTTTGTGTTAATTCATTTAAAAATAAATATTCTATTACATGTTAGCATAAGCAGTATATTTTATAAAAAACTATATTTTCCAAAGGTAGCTTTTTTTTTAAGAAGAGTGACATTGTTTTACATTTTTTCAAACCTATTTAATGTCTAGCTTAATAAAAGGTGGCTGGATTCATATATCTTTTTCTGCATTCATTCTGCTGTGCCTTTATTGATTTTTTTTTGCATTTTCATTTTGCATTTATTTATGTTGTTTTGCATTTTGCATTTATTCGTGTTGTTTTGGTAGAAGTATATGAAGAAAATTTGGTCTCGAACAGAATATATATTTGGAAAGGGATTTATGCCTTTAAAACTTTAATATTCATTTCAGATAATTGTTTGTTGCTAATATGCTTATATCATCAAAAGGAAGATGGGCAAAAGGGTAGTAGTTAATAGCATCTTGGGCTGCTGCTTTTAGAATAAGAGAAGAGGTCTTACTCAGCTCAGTAATGCTTGTCTAGCGAGTGCCTGGTTTCTTTTCTCTTTCTTTTCTTTTCTTTTTTTTTTTTTTTTTTTTTTTTTGTTGAGGCAGAGTTTTGCTCTTATTGCCCAGGCTAGAGTGCAGTGGCGCAATCTTGGCTCCCTGCAACCTCTGCCTCCCAAGTCTGAGCAATTCTTCTGCCTCAGCCTACCGAGTAGCTGGAATTACAGGCATGTACCACCACACCCAGTTAATTTTGTATTTTTAGTGGAGACGGGTTTTCACCATGTTGGTCAGACTGGTCTCAAACTTCTGACGTCAGGTGATCCACCTGACTCAGCTTCCCAAAGTGCTAGGATTACAGGAGTGAGCCACTGCGCCCAGCCCCTGGTTTCTTTTTAATACTACATGGAAATTTCACATGTAGTAATGTCTTAAAACCTAGTTGCTTTGTGAAATCTGAAACATAGCAATAAATTTTTTATATTAAGATTGAAAAAATATCCATATCAAAGAATAACATGTTGGGAATGGCTTGAAGAGACTAATAGAGATTATGCCATCCTTCAGTATACCACTGCTGAGTGATAGGAGGCAGTGGACAGAACTATGGGAAAAAACCAACAAGTCAATTAAAGTTAATGATTTTAACCCACCCCTCTTAAATACTGAAGGAACAAGCCTACCAGAAAATATAATCAAAACTATATAACATTATCTCATTAATAAACTAAAATTCATAAAGGAAGATACAGAATCTTAACAGAGAATACATGTTTTTTAAAACACATATGGAACATCCACAAAAATCACCATGAATGAAGTCATAAAGAAAACTTCATATATTTCAAATAATTCATGTAATGGAGATTATGTTCTTTCATCATTATATGATTTAATTAAGAATAAACACTAAAACCAGGCACGGTGGCTCACTCCTGTAATCCCAGGACTTTGGGAGGCCGAGGCGAGTGGATCACTTGAGGTCAGGAGTTTGAGACCAGCCTGACCAACATGGTGAAACCTCGTTTCTATTAAAAATACAAAAATTAGCCGGGCGTGGTGTTGCATGCCTGTAATACCAGCTACTCAGGAGGTTGAGGCAGGAGAATCGCTTGAACCCAGGAGGCAGAGGTTGCAGAGAGCCAATATCGTGCCATTGCACTCTAGCCTGGGAGACAAGAGCGAAACTCTGTCGCAAAAAAGAAAAGAATAAACACTAAAACTGTGCATTTTTTACATCTCATAACTCTAGGAATTGAAAGTAATTAATATCCCTTGGATTAAAAAGGGGAAATTCAAAAAATCTTTAGTCTGAATGAATACATTTATCAAAAAACAAGAAAGATTGAGAAAAATAAAGCAACTATAAAGCTCAAAGAGCTAGAAAAGGAAACAAAGGAATAAGTATATAGAAACAAGATGAGACGAGATTATACAAGAGAAAATAAATAAAATGGTAAAGAAAAAATTAGAGATAATTTAACAATTTAATTTCTTTGAAGAAATTTTTAAAATGTACACATATCTGACGAAGTTGATCAAGCAAACTGTGATGGTTAATTTTAGGTGTCAGCTTGACTGGATTAAGGAATACTTAGAATGCTGGTAAAGCATTACCTCTGGTATGTCTTCTCACAGATGTTGCCAGAGGATACTGGCATGTGAGTGAGGGACTGAGTGAGAAAGGTCTGCCCTCAATGTGGACAGGCAGCATCCAATCAGCTTGGGGCCTAGATAAAACAAAAAACTCTCTCTCTCTCTCTCTCTCTCTCTCTCTCATATCCTGGTTAATACAAAGAATAAAAGGACTAAAAAATTAAAATTCAACCCCCAAAAGAAAATCACCTATAGAAATAGTAGTGATTTCAAAAATAATGAACTATATAGCAATAATATTGAAAAACTTAAATGAAAAAAGAAATAAATTTCCAGGAATAATTTGCCTGAGAAGAAGTAGAAAACTTGAATTGCTATGAAATTGATTTCTAATCACCCATCAGGCCTCCAGTGCAGGTAATGTTTGTTATGGTCAAAGTTCTTTATTCTAGTTAAGCAAATACACTCTAGCTATTATAATCTGAAAATACTTTATTAAGAAATGTATGAAGCCCAGCATGGTGGCTCATAACTGTAATTCCAGCACTTTGGGAGGCCTAGGAAGGCGGATTATTTGAGCTCAAGAGTTTGAAACCTGCCTGGGCAACATGGCAAAACCCCATCTCTACAAAAAATGCACACAAAAACATTAGGTGGGTGTGGTGGTGTGCGCCTGTAGTCCCAGCTGCTCGGGGAGGGGGGTGAGGTGGGAGGATGGCTTGAGCCCGTGGAGTGGAGGTGACAGTGAGCTGTGATCAACGCTGCTGGGTGACAGAGTGAGACCCTGTCTCAAAAGAAAATAAAGAAAATTTAGAAAGGAAATGTAGATACATCACAGAAGTACTAGAGAGACTTAAGTAACAGACTCTGACTGAGTTTCCAAGAATGATCTCCAAAACCCAGCAGAACTGGACAACTAAGAGAACTGCAGCCACTATTATGATCAGGAATTTGCCACCAGCAGTACTGGTTTTAGTATCCCGCTGCCACTGCCACAATCTATATGATAAAACCAAATGTACTGTACCCTGTTTCCTCATAATTCAATCTTGAATCAAAATCTCCCTCAAGTGAATATTATTAACAGAACCTAAATTACATTCAGAATTCTAACTGCTAGAGAATCTAAAACATGTAGATTTTACTTTCAGCCTCTATATGTTATAAAGCAGATTATAAAAATAATCTGCATGATCAGATTGTTTTAAAGATGGTTTCTTCAAAACTTTCCCAGAAGAGATAAGTCTAGTTTATACAAAGTGTTCCAGACAAAAAGAAAGTGAAGGACAGCTGCACAACTCGTTTTAAATCTTCAACTCTCAACTCATTTTAAGAAGTTAATTATAATCTTCAGACAACCACTGGATTAGGACAGTACAAAAAAAGAAAGTTATTAGCTACTTGTTAGCCATAAGTGAGTTATTAGCTCACTTATGAGCAAAAATGTGAAATTCTAAATAAATATTAGCTTATTTCAACCATGTTTTAATAAAATATGGCAATGTAAAATTTATTCCAGAAATGTAAGGAGGTTCATCACCAGAAAAGATAATAATATAGTTTATCAAATTAGTAGACTAAAGAGGGAAAAATGACTCAACATATACAGAAAGACCATTTGATAATGTTTAACATCTAATTATGAGATAGTTTAAAGTGTTAGAAAAATATGAATAAAAGATAATTTTTTAATTTGACAAAAACTTTTTTTTTTTTTTTGAGATGGTGTCTCACTCTGTCACCCAGGCTGGAGTACAGTGGCATGATCTTGGCTCACTGCAATCACCACCTCCCGGGTTCAAGCGATTCTCCTGCCTCAGCCTCCAGAGTAGCTGGAACTAAAGACGCCCACCACCACGCCTGGCTAATTTTTGTATTTTTAGTAGAGACAGGGTTTCACCACATTGGTCAGGCTGGTCTCGAACTCCTGACCTCAAGTGATCTGCCCGCCTCGGCCTCCCAAAGTGCTGGGATCACCGCTCCTGGCCTCAACAAAAGCTTTTAATAAATATCTATTAGCAAACTTCGGAAAAAAAATTGTGACATATCATCTTTAGGGACAAGAAAGAGTCTTGTTATCATGGCTTCCATTGAGTATGGTGAGGGTTCTCAGTCAACACAGTATTTTTTCCTTCCAAAAAAATAGGAAGTATAAGGACTGGATAGAATGGACAACCCAACCCTTTCACTGTTTGCAGATTATTAGATCTTACACCAGAGGACCCAATTGAATCAATAGACAAACTATTAGAACTAATAGGAGAGCTCAGAAAGGCTGTGGAGATGCAACATTGATGATAGGCAACAAAACAGTAGTGAATACATATAGCATTTACTTAATTAGTATATAAGAAATTTTATAAATATTTTATGTATGTTAATTAATTTAAATTCCATATAAAATCAGTAACATTCTTCTGTATCAGCAGTGACGAACTGGAAATTAGTATAAAATGCAATTTCATTCGTGATAGCAATAACAACTACAAAGTACATAGGATATAAACCAATGAATGAACCCATCCTTCACAGAGAGTTTTTCAAGCTCTATTAAAGGACATAAAACAAGATGCAGGTAAGAGGAGAAAAGTACCACGTTCACAAATGGGATAAATGAATATTGTAAAAATATTATTCTCCCTGAATTAATCTATAAATTCAATGCAATTTTAATGAAAATTTCATCAGGATTTTGTGATGAACTAGACAATTAATTAGCTTACAAAATGTGCATAGAATAATAATAGACCACAAATAAATAAGATGAATTTTTTAAAAAGAAGAGCAAACAGAGGGAACTTGTCTTGTTGAATATATTAAGACATATTATAAAACCATAGCAATAAAAATAGTATGATACCAATATAGGAATGGACAAAAAAATTGATGTAACAGAACAGAAAACCAGTAAACAAGCCTATGTTATATATGAGAATGTGGAATATAATAGAAATTAGCATCATAACTCATAGGGGAAAGACAGATTATTTAGTGGCTCAACACATAGGAAAAAATAAACTTAGATTCTTACCACACTCCAAATACAAAAATAAATTTTGAATGAATTAAAAACCTAACTATAAAAGGCAACACTCTAAAGTTAGTAAAATACATGAAGCTTTCTTTGTGAACTTGGGATGGGAAAGGATTTTTAAACAAGACCCAAAAAGTACAAACCTTAAAGGTAGGTGGTGGAAATTGATGGATATGATCATATTAAAACTGAATATTTCCATACAAAGTAGATATGATAGACAAACTTAACAGACTGGTTGCACACACATTAGCAGGAGATGTTTTTAAAGTGTAACACTAAAAAGTGATTAACATGTAGACCATATACGGAACTACTAAAATCTACAAGGAAACTCAAAAATTGAACAAGGACTAAAATAGACAATTCATGAGAGGGGAATTCTAAATAGCCAAAATGTATATGAAGAGATGTTCAACTTCACCTGTAATCAACTTCACTTGTAATCATAGAAATTCAAATTAAGTCAACAAAGAATTGCTAAAAATTACAAAGTCAGCTAATACTAAGTGCTGGCTTGGGTGTTGAGAAATCAGAAATCTCTGTTGGTGGAAGTGTAACTCACAATACCTAGTGAAATTAATTATTCATATAATTCTGTATATATATCATTCCCTCACCTGAGTTTATATTGTGTACAAATCCTTATTTGGAGTGAGGTATCCTAGCATTATTTGTGTTAGCAAGAAGTTAGAGGCAGTTTAATGTCCATCCCTAGGGAAATGGCTAATCAGAATGCATAGCATGTACACACAATGGGATAAAATAAAGGAAGAAGTAGTTAACCATTTTTATATATAGCAATGTAGATGGATCTTGGAAATATGGAATGAATTCTGTAGAACAAAACAATTTTTATATATTCAAAATATACAAATACACAGAAAACAACCGTGTATTATATCTCAGGGCTGGATATGTTAATGTGAATATCTCTGATTGGAAAGACCATGTATACGAGAATGAATAGGACAAAGGGGAAAAATTAATGAAATAAAACGAAGGGCATTGTACGGACTCATAATGATGATGGAATCTGAAATCTGTGTATTTGAGAGCTGTATGACTCACAGATAATGCATGTGTGCCCTAATTTGGGGAGGAATATTTAGGTAATGTTCTCAGCAAAAGGAAGTACAGGTTTTAAAACAGATTCTGGGAGGATTTGAATGGCCTTATGTAGAAGATAGATGGATATGTGATTAATACAAATTCTTGCTTTAGGTATTTTCCTCCATCAAAAGTGTTAAAAATTAATCTGAAATTAATTTGCCTCCAGTAATCAGTCTAGGAGAGGAGTAGAAATTTAAAAGTATGGCTATTTAATATTCAAAGAGAATGGCTCTGTAAATCTGGAAAACACAAATATCGTGACAAAAGCTTGTTTTTTTATTTAGTTTCATGTAATCTGTCAGGCAGTAGTTTAAAAACTATCAGGTTTTTTTGTTCTCGTATTATTTCATTGCATGTACTCACTGACAAAACCTTTTATTTATCAATAAAATGTTCCCTATGATTAATTGTTATGCAAGCGATATAGGACAAATTACCGCATAACTATTAAATGCTGCTCTGCCGTGCTTAACATACTGCGTTATTTGACTGTTTTGTGTTCTTGGTATTAATCTTAGGCTCTTTAAAAATAAGTCTTTTAGATATTATGTCATATATGGACATATTGTACTTAATAAATTATAGCAATTTGGCTGTATAATTAAATGAAAGTTGAATCCTGTGGACTACAATATTCAAATGACACTACTCTTTTATATCCAGTTTCATATAGTTTTCATGGATTTTTCTCTTGGTTTAAAAAGAAAGATTGCCTATAACTACCTTTTTCTATGGTTTTGTTTTGTTTCGTTTTGTTTTGTTTTGTTGTTGAGACGGAGTCTCGCTTTGTCGCCCAGGCTGGAGTGTAGTGGCCGGATCTCAGCTCACTGCAAGCTCCGCCTCCCGGGTTTACGCCATTCTCCTGCCTCAGCTTCCCGAGTAGCTGGGACTGCAGGCGCCCGACACCCGTCTCGGCCTCCCAAAGTGCTGGGATTACAGGCTTGAGCCACCGCGCCCGGCCTTCTATGGTGTTTTTATATTTTAGGAACAATATGATTTTCATTACTAATATTTTAAACAATGTCCTTTAAGTCATAGTTCAATAGCTATATTAAAATGAGAGCCTATAAAAATTGTTCCTATTATTTAAATATATGTAATATGTTTCTTGTTTATGAATTTTGTGATTTCTTTAGTCAATGAATTCTAGTCCTTTTCCAGCTTAAGGGAAAGTGGGTCAGTATACAAATGTTTTGAGCATACTAATGTATGTCTTTCCACCATTTCTCATACACTGGCAACATCGTAAGATATTTCTAAGGCATCCTGAGAAAATCCAGTGAAGTTGCCTGTAACCAGAGGCAAGTGCCCTGCTTATAGGTCTTGTACGACCCCACTAAGGGATGAGGAAGATGCTATTTCCAACACGCTTAACAACTATGTGTGCCTCCAAAGCGTGATTGAAAAACTGAATTAATGCTTTGTAATTTTTCAAAAGAAAGAGCTTTTCCAGCCTCTGGAGGTGAAATTAGTTCTAGAACATAATGAGGCTTCCTCTTTTATGAAGAATTTAGAAGGAATAAAAGAAGATAAAGTGGTATGGCTCTTCAAAAAGTAGGGAAGACTCAGGGAAGATCTCTGGAGATTTTCTTATGACATTATTATTATCATTATTATATAATTACTATTATTATTAGTAAATGTGATTTATATTTGGAATTCTGAAATGTCTGTCTGGATTTATTAGTACTTAAAGCATTCCAGGAGTCAGGCAGACATAGAAAGGTGACAGGTAAGTAGAAGAGAATACTTGGAAGTAACTATGGAGTGACCTATAAGACATTAAATTAGAGATCAAACAAGAGATTATTCCAGAGCAATGAATCACAAACTACTCAGACAATCTTTAAAGGATGAGACCCTGAGTAGATACCTATTGGGCTGTGTGAATTTCCCAAACTGGATTATCCAGGACTTTATCTTTGTAAGATCATCATCTTTAGAGGGGGAAAAAAAATGAATCCCTTTATCAAATAAATCTGAGAAATTCTGAAATAAAATTACACTTGATACTTAATGTTTCAGTCTTTAATATGCTATCATTCTTTGTGTTTCTAGGAGAAAACAAAAATAGACAACTTTTCTTAAACATGTTTGGCCACATACACTTTATTTTTTCTCAAAACACCTATTAATTTCTGTGAGGATACAATGGTTTTTCCTAAGATAAGAGCAGATCTACCTTACTGCCTTAAGGTATACTATTAGGAAAGATATATGCCAACTTTGAAGCTATTGGTAGTAGCAATCTGTCCTTACACTAGTTCAGTGGAAGTGCTTTTTCTTTGTTTACTTTTACTTATTTTCTATCTTGTTTCAATATTTTGAAAATGAACACTATTGTAATACAAATCTATTTGTGACTAAGTTTCTCAGTTTATATAGCTGAGTTTTGTACATTTTTGAGAATCCAATCAATCTTTCTAGTAGTTAAGATTTTTTCCCACTCTTGGAAAAAAGTTGATGGAAAATTACATATGGCTTTTATAGCCTTCCAATGTTACTTATTTAATGTTTTTTCTAATAAATTAGGAAAATGTAGAGAATTATAAATTAGTGAAACTGATTAATTTACTTGGTGAACTTTTCATAGTTGGTAGTAAATTTGATTTAAGTCATTAACCCAATTACGTATTTTAATAATTTTTTATCTATGTTATAATTTTTCTAAATTTTCTACAATAGAATATACTACTTTTATAGTGAAAAATTAGGCTGTGTATTATATTTTGCTATATGATGCCATATAAAATATATGATCCCAAAAAACTAGAAGGAAATAGTGCAAAATATAACAGTGTTTATTTATCTTGGGATGGTGGAACTTCATGTGATTTTTTTATTTCTTTTATTTCCTATGATGATCATGGGGAAATTTTAAGAATGCATAACTTTCCTGGATAAAAAAGGAAAAATGCCTTTTAAGCTTAACTTTATATTTGCAAATCTTTTGTTTAAATAAACCAGAGTAAATGTTCTGAACTGTTTTATTTCACTTACCGATGTAGGAACACTTAAAAGGAAATCAGATGAACATCACACTTGTGGAATCAACGTAAAGAAACAAAAAGCACTCTAAAATTCTTTTCTGCTTTATTTGGTAGATGTTTATTACTTAATATCTTTCAATGATTATTTTTCTGAAAGCTTACAGATATTACATCTGAAAGTAGATAAATAAACATAGTCAAACACCAAAGGCATTGCTTCTTTCAGTGCTTCAGGAATTACTTTGTTTAAAAGTAATTTATCAAATACATGAGAAGTCATAATTTCAGTATGACGTTTCAAAAGTACTACCCAAGTATTTTAGTTAGGTATTTTTCTTGTTGTTGTAAGGCACATACTTCTTCAGTTTTGATCCCACCATTTCAACGCCAATGTTTCAGCTCTGAAGAAATATTAAATAGAAATATAATCACAATATATAAGCTTGCATTCTACTTGGTTTTCCAACCAGAAAGTATTTTCAGAGCAAACTCCAAAAACCAGATAATTCCTCAACTTGCTGATATGGTTTGGCTCTGTGTCCCCACCCAAATCTCACCTTGAATTATAATCCCCATAATACCCACATGTCAAGGGCAGAACCTGGTGGAGGTAATTGAATCATGGGGGAGGTTCCCCATGCTGCTCTCGTAATAATGAGTGAGTCTCACAGATGTGGTGGTTGTATAAGTGTCTGCCATTTCCCCTGTTTGGATTTCTCCTTCCTGCTGCCTTGTAAAGAAGGTGCCTTGCTTTCCCTTGGCCTTCAGCCATGATTGTAAATTTTCTGAGGCCTCCCCAGCTATGCTGAACTGTGAGTCAATTAAACCTCTTTCCTTTATAAATTACCCAGTCTCAGGTATGTTTTTATTAGCAGCACGAGAGTAATAGCTTAGTTAACGTTTCTAGTTTTTCCTATTTTTATCTTTACTAAACTTATTCTCACATTTTATAATCAAGATTTTAAATTCATCTAACTTGCTTTTATTTGTTTATTTTATTTATTTATTTATTTTGAGATGGAGTCTTACTCTGTCACCCTGCCTGGAGTGCAGTGACACAATCTCAGCTCACTGCAACCTACACTTCCTGGATTTAAGCAAGCCTCACACTTCAGCCTCCCGGGTAGCTGGGATTACAAGCATGTGCCACCATGCCTGGCTAATTTTTGTATTTTCAGTAATGACAGGATTTCACCATGTTGACCAGACTGGTCTCAAGCTCCTGACCTCAAGTGATCCACCCACCTCGGCCTCCCAAAGTCCTAGCATTACCGTGCCCCACCTAACTTGCTTTTATACATATAAAATGAACTATTCCATTGTGAAATTAATTTTTTTCGCCATTATATCAACATCATTTTTTTCTGACCTATATTTTACTTGTTATTCTGTTTATTCTGATGTCTACCCTAAAAACATCCTTGAGAAGATAGTCTTGAACAAAGGCAGTCAGGTTCTTCTCGAAAGATGTAAAGAAATGTGAGCTATGTAGAGAACGCTCTCCTTATAGTAAAGCAAGAGGCGGAGAGGCTGCAGCTATTCCAATAGATTGCTAAACTGTGGAATTACAGGTGGCATTAATTCTTTTTTTCTCTGCTCTGTTTCCTTCTGTTAGTTCCTTCACTGCTGTTTCTTGCATCTAGCATCATGCCCCAGCATCTAATACAGTGTCCAGCACTGAGGAGCCCTTACTTTTTGAGAGAGGAGAAGGAAAGAAGGAATTCAGTTTCTTATTACTGCCATAACAAATTACCACAAACTTAGTGGTTTAAAACAACCACAATTCTGTAGTTCAGAAGTCTCACATGGGGCTCTCTCTGCTAAAATTGAGGTGTGAATAGGGCAGCATTCCCTTCTGGAGGCCATAGGAGAAAATCTGTTCCTTTGCCTTTTCAACTGCTAGAGGTCACCTGCATCCCTTGACTCATGGCTCCCCTTCTCCGACTCCAAAGCCAGCAAACATAGCATCTCTCTGACCCTACTTTCAGCATCATATCTCTTTCTGACTCTCATTTTTGACCTCTCCCTTCCACTTTTAAGGAACCTTGTGGATACATTGAATCGATCTGGATAATCCAGGATAATCTGTCAACTGATCAGCAACCTTAATTCTGTCTGCAATCTTAATTCCCCTTTGCATATAACATAACATATTAACAGGTTCCAGAGATTCAGATGTGGAGATCTTTGAAGTGACCGTTACTATGCCTCCTCCCTCGCTTTTGAGGGCAATGCCTATTCTGACCAAACAAATCTAGCTAACGACCAGGTCATACAGTAGCAGGAGAGTAACTTAGGTGAAAGAAATCACTTAGAAGAATGTTATGAGCATGGCGAGCATGCTGAGCCTTGCTTAGCCAGTAAATCCAGTAATTATATTGTGATTTTTAAAAACCACTAAACTAGAGAAGAGACAGGGGCACGAGCGTCAGATCACCATGCCTTTCTTGGATGTGCAGAAAAGGTTTGGCCTTAACATAGATCGATGGTTGACAATCCAAAGTGCTGAACAGCCCTACAAGATTCCTGGTTGATGTCATGCTTTTGAAAAAGAATGGATAGAATGTGCACATGGAATCGGTAGTATCTGGGCAGAGAAAGAGTGCAAGGTAGAATATGATGATTTCATAGAGCGTATACTTCTGCAGAAAACGATGAGACATGAGTCCCATCAGGAAGCAGCAGGATAAGCTGATCAAGGAAGGGAAGTGCACCTCACCACGTAGGCAAGGGGGAGCCTCAGCCCTGAGCAGAGCAGCTGCTGATGTCTGGGCACTGATTTCATGTTCTCTGTTCTCCACTGGAAAGGTTGTTTACAGAAAACTTCCTTGTCAAAGTGTGTAAAAATAAAGGATTGCTCCATCTTAAAGGACAAAAAAAAAAAAACACTAAACTGAATGATGCACACATATATAAATGATTTGCCATTGTGGTAGAATTATGAATTATTTAAATTGTTAATGTTGTTCTGCATTTATTAACTTCTGCAATAATTAGGTTTTGCTTCATAATAAATATGTACATTTTTCAGAATTTCAAAACAATCTGCATAGACCGGGACAGTTACAAACAGAAAAGAAATAAGTGACTCATATGAAATTAACATATACAGCTACTCTTCATAAAAAGAAAAAAATTGATATAAATGATAAAGGCTTAATACATAAATTAGATAATAATTTATAAAATTAGAAAATTTAAAAAAGAAGGATAAATTTCACACATAATACCACTACTCCCAACACAGTCCCTTTAAGAAGTTTTATGTAGTCATTCCTATTCCAACATAAATGAGATAATAGACATATTAAAAATACTGTAACTGTGGATCATTCTAAAATATAGTAAAATTATCAAGTCATCCTACTACCACATTTAGCACAGGCTGCTAATAGTATCCTTATTTCTTGTCTGAAGTTCTAGTACACTTAAATAGAGGGGGCATTAAAATGAAAAAAATTAGACTGTAGTAAATAAGAATTTTTTTTCTGGGCCGGGCACAATGGCTCATACCTGATCCCAGCACTTTGAGAGGCCGAGGCGGGAGGATCACTTGAGCCCAGGAGTTTGAGACCAGCCTGGGCAACATGGCAAGGCACCATTTCTACAAAAAAAAAAAAAAAAAAAATCAGTTGGGCATGATGGTGCGTGCCTGTAATCCCAGTTACTCGGGAGGCTGAGGTGGGAGGATTGCTTGAACCTGGGAGAGTGAGGGTGCAGTGAGCCATGATTGTACCACTGCACTCCAGCCTGGGTGACAAAGCAAAATCCTGCTTCAAAAAAATAATAAGAATTACTTTTTCTGACAAACCGTTGAAGGAAGGCTTAAAACATGTTCAGAAGACAGAGAAACTCAGCAAACACTGTGCTTCCCAGTGCTTTTGTCTCTGTGTATAAGATTAAGTTGTAAAGGGATCAGGAAATAACTAGGGCTTCTTATTCAAGAGTGAAAATGAGACTCTTCCTACGGGCTAGAGTCTCTGAAGGTTACCACCGGCAAGTCCAAAGCCACCCTTAACCAGTCAAGAAATACATCCCACTGACTGATGAAAGTTGGAATCAGTTCTTTTGCTAATTGATCTAGCATGCTATTGTAGGGGAGAAAACAGAATTTCTTTTCTTTTTCTTAGGTTCTTGGTTGAGATACTCTCCTGAAGTCAGATTAACAAAAGAAAAATAGCAGAATTTTGCTAACATTTGTACCTATTATGTGGGAGAGGCCTCAGGGCAAACATATTTATCTTTCAAGGTAGTGTTTTAGAGGCCTTGTTGAAATGGTATTTTAACAATGGCCCATAAATCCTATGTAGTGACAAGACAAAGAAATGTTAAAAGAAAAACCTTAGCCAAATTAAATTTAACAGAATTTAATTGATCAAAGAACAATTCGCAAATCAAGCAGCCTCCTGAGCCAGGGAGACTCCAGTGCAACCATGTGGTGGAAGAAGATTTACAGACGGAAAAGGAAAGTGACATACAGAAAACGGAAGTGCAATAGGAAACAGCTGGGTTGGTTACAGCTTGGCATTTACCTTATTGAACATGGTTTCAACAGTTGGCCCCCTTTGGCTAAAACTCAGTGACTGCACAAGCATAGGCTTTAGTCTGTGTACAATTCCATTTAAGTTTTAGTTCACTATGTACAGAGAAACCTTTAGACTGAATTTAAAATGTGTAAGGAGGCAGCTTTAGGCTAAGCATGATGTAACAGAAAAGAGTATGTTCAGGTTTCCATAAGGCAAAAAAATATAGGAAGGTAAATTTATGGGGAAAGGAAAGTCTGTTCCTAGATCCTCTGGCACCTCTGAGTCCTGTTTCTGAGCTGATAAACAAAGGAGCCCATCTTCAGGTGGGAAAGGCAAAGGGGAGGGTCACAGTGTACTCCTGCATTTCAACCTTAATTTAGTCTTAACAATCCCCAGTATTTTAGAGAGAATATTTTGGTTTCCTTCATCAGAGATATGTTCCCAGAACGTGTAAAATTGGTTTTCTGCCTCTGTTTCCCTGTCTAGCACTCCTTTTCCTGACTAGAACAACTGGAGTTCTATCCAAAACCTCAGCCTATAACAGATGGGCTGGATCACCGACACTGCTCCAGCCCTAGAATACAGACTCATGTCTGCCCAGAACAGCTGAAGCCTTGCCAGAGAGGGCATGATTTTCCAGAAGCACAACGCCTTTCTTCAGTTTGGCTATACATTATTTTTTTTTTTTTTTGCATGATAAAAGCCAAATTACATGACACAACATTAGAAAATGTAGAAAATAAGGACAAATTTCACACGTAATACCACTACACCCAACACAATTCCTTTAAGAAGTTTGGTATCATTATTTCTATATAGTTTTTAATGTACAGTCATTTTAAACATGTAGAGCGAAATTCCTACCTTCAGAATAAACTAGGCTCACACTAGAACTCAGACATGTCTGGGCATATCTCAAGGTCTTGCTGAGGCCTGCCAGGGGAGAGAATTTTGAGGTGGGGTGGGGCTCCCAGTTGGGATTCATCCCAGCCACACAGACCCACATATGAGTTCTGGGAAGAGAGGACAGTGAATGGATATGAAAAACTCTTCCCACCAACCAATCAGCAAATGAAAACTTAATTTCATTACTGTTTGAAATCCAGATATCGGAGTTTATCACTAAAGTGAGGGAAGAGTGATTTCTACAACTTCAGCAGGACTAAAGTAGGACTTCTCCTTTAAGGGCTTAGGGATAGCTTCCTTAGGGCACTAACCCAGAGGAGAAGGAGAGGGCAAGATATGATCAGTGGGATGTCTGAGGTCATGAGAACAAATGAGAAGGCCTCTGGAAATGTGAGGAAATGTCTGAGGCTTTGAAACAGGTTGAGGACAGAGGAATGCTATTGTGAACCTAGCATTCCACCTCTAGCCTAGAATGACTTTATGGAATTCAGGTTCCTTTTGGAGCCTCATGGAGCAACATTATATCCTGGTGCATTGTCTGTGTGCTCCAAAGATTGCTTCCTTCCCTAGAATTACAGCTAATTGACATGTTAGAGACAATGGCGGGGACATGATTAGACTACATTGCAAGCTCCTGGAAGACTGGAACTGTGCTTACCTCATTCTCTATTGCCAACACTTAGCACAGTGCTAGCGCGTAAGAGATACTCAATAAACACATGCTAAATAAATGCCAGATAAATGCAGAATGAAGCCTAGTACACCTGGTTACAAATGGAACCTTTGGAAATCATTGCTGATTTGGGGAAACCAGTGAACTCTGTGACAAGGCTAAAACCGGAGACATCCTGCAGACTGCTCTAAGGTCTTCAGAGGGTAGAAACTGATCAAAAGCCTGAAAATCATTCAAGGCCTTATTGCAGACAATCTGTACAACTGTGATGGAAGGATATGGGCAGAAAGTGTTAGTTTTAGAATGGTAGAGAGTGATTAGCTCTGAGAACATTAAAAGAAGGAGGCTTTTTGGGACAAGAGTTAGGAACCTAAGAACCAGAAACAGGTCAGAAATTGGGCATGCACTCCTGAGATCATATGAGCCAGAGGAGTAAATTCAAATGCAAAATTTTCGTGGCTTAACATAATAAAAACACTTGCTATTAGGGAATGCAAATGCGTATCAACTGTCTCAAGGGTAATTTGGTGACATAGTTATAACCAACTATGTGCCAGACTTTAAATGTCTTAACTCATTTGATTTTCTCAATAGTTCTGAGTCAAGTATTAATATTAACTCTATCATATAGATGGGGAACTCAGATGAATTAACTAATTCAAGGATGTACAGCTAGTGAAGCTCTAAGTACAGGCAGCTTAGCTTTGGAGGTCAAGATTTGAACCGGGCTCTGATCTCTTTCGGTGTAGTAAGAGGTGAGGGCCTTCTGAATGATACTTCTGTTTCTAGAAATTTCTTCTAAGGATAAATAATCAAACATGTTACTAAAAATATTTTGATTGTAACTTGGATTATAGTGGCGAAAAAGTGTAAGCATCCAAAGTGAGGCAGCAAGTCCTAGGTGTAAAGACACCAAGGGTTTTAGAGTCAGTTCTGGGTCAGATCCTGTCTCTGTCACCTACCATGGAAACTTAGACAAGTCACTGACCCACTCTAAGCCTCTTCCATAAAATTAGAATAGTAATATGCCTACCTCACAGGAATTTAAAATAGGAAAATACTGTTTTCTGGAAGCCTCAACTAAAGATGTGACTGCATGAAGACAATAGCTCTTTGAAAATCTCCCAATTTGGTAACTTAATTGTACAAATAAAGCAATGTTTTGCCACTGATACAATCAGCTTAATCTTTAGTGCATTAAAGTTAGGGAAACCCAGAGGGAAACTGTAAAATGTGAAAATTCTAAAATAATCCACAGCAGTTCTGATGAGACAGTGAGTCTCCAGCCTGCCTCTTTCAAACCTCTGTCTGCGTTTTACATAGATCAACATTCTATGGTGGTGGAGGCGGTTCCCTTGCTTGCCTTTGCTGAGACAAGGCCCATTATTGTTCCACTTTAGTTCAAAGATGCAAGGTCACTAAGCATGCTTCTTTTTTGTTTCAGTTTTAGAAATTATTGTATCTTGTTCTACATCACTTTAACATTCTTGTAATTGTTGAAATTTTACCACCCAAGGCATAAAAGGAAATATCTAATAACCTCGATGCAACAATTTTTTTAGATGCATGAGTGGCTTTGAATCCCAGCTCTCTTACACTGGTCCACGAAGTGAAGCATTTAGTCCTTTATGTACTTGTGGAACCGAATGAAGGAGGGTGTCTTAAAACTTTTATCTTTACTATAACAATTTCTTACTATTGTATTGCCTTTCTTTTCAATTTAAAAGGATAATAAGATAAATAGTTACAGGGAAACTATGTTTCAGTTTTAATATTTTGAACAAAACAATCTATTGAGTCTTTGACAGGAAAACTCGCCCACAGGAGAAAAAACAGTTTGCTGCTGCTTTGCTGCATTTTTTTTTTTTTTTTTTTTTAAATATAGACAGGGTCTTACTCTGTTGTCTAAACTGGAGTGCAGTGGCACAGTCACACACACAGTCACAGGTCATTGTGATTTCAAACTACTGAGTTCAAGCAACTCTCCTGCCTCCACCTCCCAAAACACTGGGTTTACAGGAGAGAGCCACCATGCCTGGCCTGCTGCTGCTTAAGGCTCATTTTTAAAAACTTTAAAATACAAGGACATTCATGAGAATTATCTAATGATTCCTGCAATATAGTCAGATTCATTTAAGGTCAGAACACCAGTAAAGAAAATTTGCTGCCTGGAGGAAACACAGACCCTAGATTAGATGGTCCTGATGATCTATTACACTGGCAATAAATAGCATGTAGGAACAGCGCTATGTTCTGGAACATACTACTCGTTTTTTGAATTTTTAAAACAATGTTTTAAGCAAGGATTCTGCTTCCATAATCTTTGGATTCTGCTAATCCAAAAAAGGATTTAAACCCCTTTTTTGATCCCAATCCAGATTTTACTCATGGCCAGAGCCACTTGGTTCCTGAGTGAAGATAGCTGGTGGAAGACAAGAGGGGCACACGTTGCACAAAGGAGTGTGCTGACTATGCTCAGACACACAGAAGACAGAGACAGAAAAGTGCTTGGTATGCAATATGTAGAATGATTTTGCACATCTAATTTTTGTTATTCAGGAGTACTACTTAGAAGAAAAATACTACTGTTAGTCAGCATCCAGTCAGAAATATAGAGCCCTCACGAGATAATTCAATAGAGTCTATTTAGTATAGAGACCTGTTACAAAGGTCCTGAAATCTGGGGCCAGCATGATTTTGTGTCAACAGTATCTTTACCACCAGGCTGTTTCTTTCATTTAAAAAAGAATGAGGTAAATGAAAATTTTCTTTTCAATTGCTTTCTTCTTAGAAATTTTATTCTTCATATAGATTCATTAAAATGTAGTTTATATATTTATATATATAGTTTTAGAATAGTTACTCTAAATCCTTTTCTTATTTACTTTTCCTATGCAACTCATACTCAGAAAAGTATGGGTTGCATTTATTAGTATTACTCAGAAAAGTATGTTTAAAATTATAAAATCAATAATGTTCATTTTAGAAATCTAAAAAATATAGAGAGAAAGCTTTAAACTACCAGTTATTTTATCACGTAGAAATAACACTTGAAATTTTTTGGTTTAAAAGCTTCTAGAAAAATCTGTATGGAATCAGATATTCTTATCACTAGATTTTCTTCCTTTTCTTTTTGCAGTAAACATACTTTGTTTTCTTCCTTCTTCATTACATATTCTTCAGAAGCATTCTCTTTAGTGGCTTTTTCAATACATTCTAAGTCTAAATTTCTTTCTTGTTTTCCTACTAGTGGACGTTAAGTTTCTTTTCAACTCTTCATTATTTCAGATCGTGCTTCAATATTGCACTTGAAGCAGGATTTGAGTTACACCTAGGCTGGAGTGCTGTGGCACAGTCATAGCTCACTGTAGCCTTGACCTCCTAGGCTCAAGCAACCTCACAGCTCACTGTAGCCTTAACCTCCTACCTCAGCCTTCTGAGTAGCTGGAACTACAGGAGCACACCACCATACCTAGCTAAATTTTTGTATTTTTTGTAGAGATGGGGTTTTGCCATGTTGGCAAGACTGCTCTTGAATTCCTAGGCTCAAATGATTCACCCAGCTCAGCCTCCCAAAGTGCTGGTGTGTGCAGAATTTATTCCTTCTTGTGGGTTCTTGGCCTTGCTGACTTCAAGAAGGAAGCCACGGACCCTCGCAGTGAGTGTTACAGCTCTTAAACATGATGTGTCCAGAGTTTGTTCCTTCAGATGTTCAGATGTGTCCATAGTTTCTTCCCTCTGGTGGGATCGTGGTCTCTTTGACTTCAAGAGTGAAGCCACAGATCTTTGCAGTGAGTGTTGCAGCTCGTAACGGTAGTGCAGGCCCAAAGAGTGAGCAGCAGCAAGATTTATTGTGAAGAGAGAAAGAACAAAGCTTCCACAGCGTGGAGGGGACCCGAGTGGGTTGCCACTGCTGGCTGGGGTGGCCAGCTTTTAGTCCCTTATTTGGCCCTGCCCACGTCCTGCTGATTGGTCCATTTTACAGAGCACTGATTGGTCTGTTTTACAGAGTGCTCATTGGTCCATTTTACAGAGTGCTGATTGGTGTGTTTAGAATCCTTTAGCTAGACACAGAGTGCTGATTGGTGCATTTACAATCCTCTAGCTAGACGCAGAGTGCTGATCCGTGCATTTTTACAGAGTGCTGATTGGTGCATTTACAATCCTTTAGCTAGACAGAAAAGTTCTCCAAGTCCCTACTCAACCCAGAAAGTCCAGCTGGTTTCACCTCTCACTAGGACTACAGGTGTGAGCCACTGTGCCCAGCCTGTAATATTCTTTTTTTTATTTTTATTTTTTGAGAGGGAGTTTTGTTCTTGTTGCCCAGACTGGAGTGCAATGGCGCGACCTCTGCTCACCGCAACCTCCACCTCCTGGTTTCAAGCAATTCTCCTGTCTCAGCCTCATAAGTAGCTGGGATTACAGGCATGTGCCACTATGCCTGGCTAATTTTGTATTTTTAGTAGAGACAGGATTTCTCCATGTCAGTCAGGCAGGTCTCAAAACTCCCGACCTCAGGTGATCTGCCTGCCTCAGCCTCCCAAAGTGCTGGGATTACAGGCGTGAGATACCGTACCTGGTCCCCAGCCTGTAATATTCTTACAAATAAAGTTTATTTTTCCTTTTTGATTATTTCTAAGCCAAAACAAAAAACAAACAAAAAACTCAGCATACTCTCTTTTTGTCTCTCTTCTTAATTAGATTTGTGAGAAGGGAAAAAATCTGCTTCAATCATGGTTTAATATGAGTGGTGTTAAATAACATGATTTCTCAAAAATAAAGGAATATGTAATATAAAAAGCAATTAGACATAACGAATAATACCAGCAACCTCTAAAGACCTTGAAATGTCCCTAAGTCCCCTCAACAGTCTCTTTATTTTTTTCTCTCTCTCTGTTTTCCTCTAAATAACCCCAGTCTTTTTCAGTATTATCCCTTAGGAAAAAAATCTGATTCTTTTGTATAGATATTCCACTTGTTTAAAGACTGTAATCGGAAACAATATTATTTTCTACTATTTCTTCAATTGTAATTAACTGCATTTCAGGTAAATAATAATCTTGGATACAGTCTTATACTTAATATTGTTTCTATGGGAAAATGTGTTCACAGATTCAAATACATATTTACAAATGAACTTTTAAAGACACTATTTGTTTATAAATAAAGGATTTTCAGTATCTCAAAAATTAAACCATGTTTACTTAGCCTCATATTTCATAATTCTTATATTGCTAAATAACACTGTGCTTAGATATATAATTAATCATCAGGTCAAATATTAATATTTTCTTTTGTTTTAGCTTTTTTTTGGGAGACAGAGTCTAACTCTGTCACCTAGGCTGGAGTGCAGTGGTGCGAACATGGCTCACTGCAGCCTCAACCTCCTGGGATCAAGCAATCATCCCACCTTACCCTTCTAAGTAGCTGGGAGCACATGTATGTGCTACCATGCCCAACTAATTTTTTTTATTTTTTATTTTTTGTACAGACAGGGTCTTGCTATGTTGCCCAAGCTGGTCTTGAACTACTGGGTTCAAGCAGTCCTCTACCCTTGGCCTCCCAAAGTGCTGGGATTACAGGCATTGAGTCACTGTACCCAACCCTCTTTTTGCTTTTTTTGAGATAGGGAGATAGGGTCTCACTCTGTTATCCAGGCTGGAGTACAGTGGTGTAGTCATAGCTCACTACAACCTGGAATTCCTGGGCTCAAGTGATATTCCTGCCTCAGCCTCTCACGTAGCTGGAATTATAGGCACATACCACTACACCTGGCTGAATATTGTCTTTTCTAAAAGATTTGTGTGTGTGCATGTATTATATATTAGATATGGTAGAATCTTTGTAGGACTTGGGCATTGGAATTATTAGCATGACCCTTAAATTATGTTGATCTCCAAAATGAGATTATGAACTGTAAGAGTGAAGATCCAGGACAAGCTATATAAAATAGCAGTCACCTCTGTTGCTTGCTGTCCCTTTGCCCTGCTTTATTTTTCTTCATAACATTTATCACCACCTGGCTTATATTTATATGTTTTCATATTTATTGTATGCATATTTCACTAGACTATAAGCTCCCTGAGAGCAGGACATTTCTTTCATTCTCTGCTTTATTCACTATCTGACACATAGAAGGTGCTCAATAAATGTGTCTTATTTGGTCAGGTGCAGTGGCTCACACCTGTAATCCCAGCATTTTGGGAGGCTGAGGCAGGCAGATCAATTGAGGTCAGGAGTTTGAGACCAGCCTGAACAACATGGTGAAATCCCATCTCTACTAAAAATACAAAAATTAGCCGGGCGTGGTGCTGCACACATGCAGTCCCAGCTACTCGGGAGGCTGAGGCAAGAGAATTGTTTGAACCCAGGAGGCAGAGGTTGCAGGGAGCTGAGATCGCGACACTGCACTCCAGTCTGGGTGACAGAGTGAGACTCCGTCTCAAAAAACAAACAAACAAACAAAATTTTAAAAATTAAAAATGTGTCTTATTTGAATGAGTGAATATTACTTGAATAAACAGTGAAGGATCTTTGTTTTCAGATTTGATAGAACAGAAATAACGTATAACAAAATATTGAAAAATTTGTAAATAAGTCCAGTTTTGAAAACTGTCAAGTGTCATGTTTTTTATTATCCTTTTAAAATTTTAATGTGTCAATTCTTTAGCTAAATCTGTGCAGGAAAGAAATATGAATCTCAGGGAAAAAATATCTTTTTTCTTTCCAAGTAAATTAAAGAGTTTTGCCTTAAAAATGTGCGATAAACTAACTCTCTCAACCAAGTAGCATTGCTGATGATTTCAAAATGTGGTTGTCCTAACCTTCATGGAAAGTCAGAAACCTATTTTTCATTTAACACAGACTACATTTGCTAAATTTTTAATAAGTAAATTAAACCTCCCACATCATAAAAATTACCCTTGGATAGTGAATAATATGTAATCTAAATTTTTGAAAAGTAAGAATTCTCAGCAATTCAAAAATAAACTGTTCAGTTTCTTTTTTAGAGGGGCAAGTCTACAAAGAAATAATGAGGGCCGGGCATGGTGGCTTACCCCTGTAATCCCAGCACTTTGGGATTATAGGCGTGAGCCACAGTGCCCAGCCAGGAATGGGATGGATTCTAAACAAATGTTTATTAAAACCCACAACTGTGTTCATTTTTGGTAACTGGATCTCCAAGGCAGCGTAACTGAATATACAATAACGGATTTTTTTTTTTCATTCATAAAAGGAACTACAAGTTAGATTGTAAACAATAAGCAAAGAATCGTTAACATTAGTCATCCTTACAACCAAAGCCTTTGCTTTCTCATTCACTAGGAGATGAACAAGTTAATATACCAATGCCCTGCACATTTTTATTATATCCCTTTTCTCCACGGGTCTTTTTCACTCTAGCCTTCCCATTTCAGACCCCTTCCTTCCTCTCACAACACAGTCAAACTACATCCTATACACATAGAAAGCTATGTCTTTGGTATAAGGCTATTGTATGCCTAAAGTTTAATGTTAGCATGTTGTCTTTACTAAAGGACCTAGGTAATTATCTCATTAGCACAATTACAGCAATAGCTGCACATTGCCACAGAAGATCATATGGAAAAAAGTTATTCCCTTTTCTTTTTCTAAAATACCTACCTTGTAAAGAAAGCAATTACTTTTGTCATCTCCTGCAAGTAAAAAGAATAATTTTTTTTTATTTAGTTTGGCCTCTGGAATCACATAGACAGGTATTTATATCAGAGTCTAGAAAAACTGTCAAGAATGTTGACTCAATAATCCTAATGCTAGCAAATCTATCAGTAGAAAATATTCCAAAATATGGGAAAGTATGAATGTGATTATTGTTACAAGTAACACAATTAATTCTGGCAAAATTCAGCAAATTGTACTTGTAGAAAAGATAACAGGTAAGTCACAAAATTAATGAAACATTTCTAAAACAGGTTCAGGATTGAACAGGAGTTAAAATATAGCTCTAGTGTAGATCGTCCAGGATACAGAACTCCCTAAAATCTCTTGTCAATATCCTGCTACTGGAATTAGCTCCAACTGCTTTTTCTGTCTTGGTTTCACTGTGCTTCAGATTAAAAACCCCAGAAGACTGCGGCTTTGTGTTTTAAAGCAACGAACACTCTAAAATACAGTGGATCAAAAATAAATATAAATTTATTTATCTGTCATGTTACACTCCAGATTATAGTTCAAGGCAGATAATCTGTCCCACAATGTCATTCAAAGACCACATAGTTCCTTTTGTTTCATTGTGCTGTCATCCCTTAGGGACTGTCAACTCTAGCCAGATAACCATAGACGGCTCACATGAAAGGGGGATAGAGTTTAGTGGATAAGCAGCTTAATTCTTTCAAAAGATGCTGTCACCTAGAAGTTGAATATAGCATTTCTGTTCATTTCCCATTACCTGAATGCTAGACACATATACACAGATCTGGAAGTAAAGTTAGAAATGTGGTCTCCAAACTAAAACTTGGAAATATTCTACTGCTAAAAAATGGAAGAGGCGAATGAATGCTGGGGACCAGAGCAAAGACTAGGATGAAGCAAGTATATTGCCTAAGGTGCAAAATTTAGGGAGACACTCGCAGGGATAAGGTTTGTTTCTGTGTCCCCACCCAAATTTCATCTTGAATTATAATCCCCACTTGTCAAGGGAGGGACCTGGTGGGAGGTGATTGGATTATGGGGGCAGTTTACCCCATGCTGCGCTTGTGATAGTGAATGAGTTCTCATGATATCTGGTGGTTTTAAAAAGTGTTTGACAGTTTCCTCCTGCTGTCTTCTCTCCTACTGCCATGTAAGACATGCTTTGCTTTCCCTTCACCTTCTGCCATGATTGCAAGTTTCCTGAGGCCTCCCCAGCC
The DNA here is from genome assembly GCF_002776525.5 of Piliocolobus tephrosceles. Lineage (NCBI taxonomy): Eukaryota > Metazoa > Chordata > Mammalia > Primates > Cercopithecidae > Piliocolobus > Piliocolobus tephrosceles. The sequence goes on along the minus strand of NC_045436.1, from coordinate 98,293,311 downwards.
ATGCAGAACTCTGACTCAATTAAACCTCTTTCCTTTATAAATTACCCAGTCTTGGGCATTTCTTTATAGCAGTGTGAAAATAGACTAATACTGGCCGGGTGCGGTGGCTCACGCCTGTAAACCCAGCACTTTGGGAGGCGAGGTGAGCAGATCGTTTGAGGTCAAGAGTTCGAGACCAGCCTGGACAACATGGTGAAACCCCCATCTCTACTAAAAATACAAAAATTAGCCAATCATGGTGTCGCACACCTGTAATCCCAGCTACTTGGGAGGCTGAGGCAGGAAAATGGCTTGAACTCAGGAGGTGGAGGTTGCATTGAGCCAAGATCGTGCCACTGCCCTCCAGCCTGGGTGACAGAGTGAGACTCTGTCTCAAAAAACAAAAAAGAAAATGGACTAATACACTCAGTATTATATAAATGCATGTGCGCCTTAAATTTTGCACCCTAAGAACTTCACTTGCCTTAACCTAGTTCTGGTCCTGCTCAGCACAATCAGCTCTTGCTTTAACCTAGTTCTGGTCCTGCTCTACCACCCCTAGCTTATATTACATACGAGCACAAAATAGCTTAATTTACCAAGAGTACATACATTGGGGAAGAAATAGTTCACCAAAAAGAAATTGGAATACAATTAGTGAAAATAGGCTGAATATATGGTGTGTAGTCTGAAAAAAAAAAGAATACCCATTACAAACATGAAGATGGCTGTGATATATTGCCAAATCCCCACAACTTTTTATACTCCTGTATCCACATCCCTTGCCATGTAAATTTTCAGCTCCCTCCCTTTGGATCAGGGTTGTATGTTTGATGAACTTTGACCATCAGAATGCAAGCAGAACAGAACAATATTGGGAAAAATCTTATTTGCTTTAAAACTTCATTCAAGACTACTTCCATGAAAAGACAAACTGAGTATTATGTTAGCTGTGGGTTTTTCATATATAGTTTTTACATAGAGGTGGGTTTTTTTCTATTTCTAGTTTGTTGTACATTTTTATTGTGAAAGGGTATTAATTTTGTAAAAGTTTTTTTCTTCATCAATTAAGATGATCATGTGGGTTTTCTCCTTCGTTCTGTTAATGTGGTATATTATGTTAATTAATTCTCATATGTTGAACCATCCATGCATTCTAGGAATAAATTCTACTTGGTCATGGTGTACAATCCTTTTACTATGCTGTTGAATTCTGTTTGCTAGTATTTTGTTGAGAATTTTTGCATCGGTGTTCATAAGGGATACTGATCTGTACTTTACTTGTAGTTTTTGTCTGACTTTGGTATTAGGGCATTGTTGGCCTCATATAATGAGTTAGAAGATGTTTCTTTAGTTTTTTTGGAAGAGCTGAAGAAGGATTGTTGTTGGTTCTTCTTTAAATGTTTGATAGAACTTGCCAGTGGAGGTGGCAAACTTCAAGTTCAGGGCTTTTTTTGTTGTTGTTGGGGGTTTTTCATTACTAATTCAATCTTTTTACTAGTGATGAGTCTATTCAGATTTTCTGTTTCTTTGTGTTTCAGTCTTCATGTTTCATTCTCTTATAATCTATTTCTGTAAAATTGGTATGCCTCCATTTTCATTTCTGATTTTAGTAATTTGAGTCTTCTCTGTTTTTTTCTTTGTCACTCTAATGGTTTGTTATTTTGTTAATCTTTTTGAAGAAACAACTTTGAGTTTTATTTATTTTCTCTGTTGTCTTTCTATATTCTTATTTATTTATTTATTTATTTATGTTTGTTTGTTTGTTTGTTGGAGACAGGGTCTTGCTCTGTCACTCAGGCTAGAGTGCAGTGGCATGATCATGGCTCACTGCAGCCTTGACCTTTTGGGTTCAACCAATTCTCCCAGCTTAGCCTCCCAAGTAGCTGGGATGACAAGTATGTGCCACCACACCCCACACTCAACTAATTTTTATTTACTTATTTCTTTATAGAGACAGGGGTCTATGTTGCCCAGGCTGGTCTCAAACTCCTGGGTTCAAGCAATCCTCCCACCTTGGCCTCCCAAAGTTTTGGGATTAAGCATGACCAACCATTCCTGGCCTATTCTATTTTATTTATCTCTGTTTTAATCAGTATTATTTCTTTCTTTTACTGTTTCTTGAGTGAGCCTACCTTATCCCCTCTTAAATCCTTTACATTAGCTTTCACCTTTGCTTGGGGTGTTCTTTTAACAGCTATTTTCTAGTTGGCTTGTTCCTTCCTTCCTTTCTCTCTCTCTCTCTCTCTCTCTCTCTTTCTTCAACAGTGTCTCACTCTGTTACCCAGACTGGAGTGCAGTAGCATGATCATAGCTCACTTTAACTTTAAACTCCTGGGCACAAGTTATCCTCCTACCTCAGCCTCCGGAGTAGCTAGGACTACAGGTTTGCACCACCATGCCCAGCTTGCTTATTTATTTATTTATTTATTGAGACAGAGTTTCACTCTTGTTGCCCAGGCTGGAGTGCAATGGCATGATCATGGCTCACCACAATCTCTGCCTCCTGGGTTCAAGTGATTCTCCTGCCTCAGCCTCTCTAGTAGCTGGGATTACAGGCATGCACCACCATGCCCAGCTGATTATATATTTTTAGTAGAGACAGGGTTTCTCCATGTTGGTCAGGCTGGTCTTGAAATCCCAACCTCAGGTGATCCGCCCACCTTGGCCTCCCAAATTGCTGGGATTACAAGTGTGAGCCACCACGCCCAGCCCAATTTTTTATTTTTTTTATTTTTTTTGTAGAGACAGGGGTCTCACTATATTACCCAGCTGGTCTTGAATTCCTGGCCTCAAGTGATCCACTCACCCCAGCCTCTTAAAGTGCTGGGATTATAGTCATTCTTTCCTTTAGTATTCAATTTCTCAGGAAACCTTTATTTTCCACACTAGAGTAGCCTAATCATACTTTATTCCTCAGAGCCTTTATTACTTCGTGATTCCATTAGCCCATTTTGCATTGCTATAAAGGAATACCTTAGACTAGGTAATTTACAAAAAGAAGTTTATTTGGCTCACAGTTCTGCAGGCTGTACAAGCATGGCACCAGCATGCGCTCAGCTTCTGGTGAAGCTTCAGGAAGCTTACAATCATGGCAGAAGGCAAACGGGGAGCCAATGTATCACATGGCAGGAGAGGGAGCAAGAGAGGAGGAGATACCAGCTCTTTTAAACGACCAGCTCTCGTGTGAACTCAGTAATTCCCATGGGGAGGGCACCAAGCCATTCATAAGAGCTCCACCCCCGTGACCCAAACACCTTCCGCTAGGCTCCAGCTCCAACATTGGGGAACACATTTCACCATGACATTTGGAGGAGACAAGCATTGAAACAGTGTCAGTGGGACAAGCATCGAAACAATGTCAATGATATTTTCTTATTTCATTTCGTTTGCTCCCTGTGACTACTACATGCATGTACACACACACAAACATGTGCATGTACACATATTAGAATGTAAGCTCTGTAATAACAGGAACCTTCTCTGTCTGGTTCAACCACTGCATCCCAACTGCCTAGAACAGTCCCTGATTCAAAAATAAAAGATGCTCAATATATATTTTTGGATTCCTCTAAGATGTTGCAAAGGCTATTATTGTGAAAAAGGAATGATTGGCTGAAAAATGTATCACTCCTTGCTCCAAGGAGATTACTGAGAAAGAAGTAGTTTTAGATTTTAAGATGAGGCTAGATGCAGTATCTTACGCCTTTGATTCAAGCACTTTGGGAGGCTGAGGTGGGAGGATCACCTGAGGCCAGGAATTGAAGACCAGTCTGGGCAACACAGTGAAACCTTATCTCTACAATTTTTTTTTTTTTTTAGATGTAGCTTGGTGTGGTGGTGTGCAGCTGTAGTTCTAGCTACATGAGAGGCTGAGCCGAGATGATCAATTGAGCCCAGGAGTTGAAGGTTATGAAGGGAAGGGAAGGGA
>NC_045436.1:98266002-98289001 GCF_002776525.5 Piliocolobus tephrosceles | reverse complement strand
CTCTTTCCCTACACGACAATAGATTCTTCCATTAGAGGGGGGGGGAGGGGAGGGGAGGGGAGGGAAGGGGAGGGGAGAAAAGAAAACGGAAGGAGGGAAGGAAGGAAGGAAGGAAGGGGAAGGGAAGGAAGAAAGGAAAGGAGAGAGAAAGAGAAAAGAAATTTTAAGATGTTAGTAATCAAAATTATTACTAATATGCTTTAGCAATATAATAATTACTGTGTTATAGGGCATCTTTATAGTCAGCATCTACTTATTTATAGATTCTTCCATTCATTTTTGAGGCTAATGGATTTTGGACTACAAATATACACTACTCATATAAGGAGGTCAGTATGTGGCACTAAAATAAGCATCAAACTGAGAGTTTGGTATGTTAGTTTGTAGCCTCATCTTTGCTACAATATAATTGTATGATTTTGATTCGAATTATTTAACTTGGGCCAGGCGCAGTGGTTCATGCCTGTAATCCCAGCACTTTGGGAGGCTGAGGCGGATCACTTGAGGTCAGGAGTTCGAGACCAGCCTGGCCGTCATGGCGAAACCCTATCTATACTAAAAAATACAAAAAAACTAGCTGGGTGTGGTGGCACGCACTTGTAATCCCAGCTACTTGGGAGACTGAGGCAGGAGAATTGCTTGAACCCAGGAGGCAGTGGTTGCAGTGAGCTAAGATCATGCCACTGCACTCCAGCCTGGGTGATAGAGTATGACTCTGTCTCAAAAAAAAAATTTATTTAACTTATCTGTACCTTGGTTTCCTCGTTTGTAAAATGAAGATATTAGATTCGTTGACAAGTACCTTCTAGCAATCTAATCTATAATTTCATAACTTACAGCTCAATTTTGTGGGTTTGAGATAAATTTTTAAATTGTTATTCGTAATACATTTCTATATTTTTAAATGCCAAGTTCTTTGATGAGTCATTAATAATCCACTTATAGTATTGTATCTACCAATTGGAACACAGTCTGCTTCACACATTTCCACTTGATAATGGCATTTCCAGAACTGAGCTTCATGAAGTTTTTCCTACCCTAGGCAAGATGAGTAGTTGACTCTCATTAAATGTTTGTTGCATTTTTATCTTGAGTCTACCAACAGGAGAGCAAAGATAATATAGCATGACCAATTTTTAAGAAAAAATAAATAAATAAAACTGGACCTAGGCCAGGTATGGTGGCTCACACCTGTAATCCCAGCACTTTGGGAGGCCAAGGTGGGAGGATCTCTTGACTCTAGGAGTTCGAGAGCAGACTGGGCAATGAGACCCCTTTCTCTATTTTTATATTATTTATTTATTTATTTATTATTTTTTAAAAATAAAAAACTAGACCTAGTGAAATAAAAGGAAATGAATTAAAAGGGTAAATCATTAACTTGGTAATTTAAAACTGCCGTTTTTTTTTTAATTTTTAATTTATTTTTTGACAGACTATCACTTTGTAGACCAGACTGGAGTGCTGTGGCACAATCTAGGTTCACTGCAACCTCCGCGTCGCAGGTTCAAGCCATTTTCCTGCTCAGCCTCTGGAGTAGCTGGGATTACAGGCGCATGTCACCCAACCTGGCTAATTTTTGTATTTTTAGTAGAGACGGGTTTTCTTCATGTTGGCCAGGCTGGTCTCAAACTCCTGACCTCATGCTGGTCTCACACTCCCACATCAGCCTCCAAAGTGCTAGGATTATAGATGTGAGCCACCACACCTGGCCAAAATGGCTGTTTTTATTTAGCAGCCAACCAGGTGTCTAAAATCTAAAAATCAACCTCATTGCTTGTGCTGAATGTTGTCAGTAATCCTACTGCTACTTATAGATTGGATGTAATTGATTACATTACAAAAGTGCATAAATAACACTAAATCAAGGAGTTGCATTTTCATATAACAACTAAAATAATAAAATAATAGGTTAAGGAGAAAAAGTATTTTCAGACTCTATGATATTGATAAAATAAGTGGCAATTGCATTTCGATATAAAAGACATTAATCTAAATATAATGAGTAACATCGAGAGGACAATACTGATGCTTCACTTAGCCTTTTAAGATCTTAAATGTAAACAACTGTCATACATTGGAAGAAATAGATCTTAGCAGGTAAGGTAACTTTACTTTCCAAGCTTCCTGACCCATCATTGGAGGACCTGTCACATTTGTGTTGAGATATACATGTGTGCACACACACACAAATAAAAATATTTTTGGTACATTTAGAGTTAAAAAAAAGCTTCTGGAGTATAACGAAAAGAATATTTCATGTCTTCAGAGACTGGAAATGGTGAAGACTAGCTATAAAAACCCAATAGGTAGCTCTGCTCATTAAGAAAAATGTGGGTTATAACTGCATAAGGTAAAGTTTTTATTTCCGGTTAAGTTGCCATTTAGGGACACTTGTACGATTGTAAAATGCCTTCTGTGGATGTAATCTATTTGATTTGTTACCATTGCTTTATAGGAATAGAGATAACATAAAGGGAGTCTCCGAAGAGGTATTAGAGACTTTAGTACTGGCCAACCATTTAGCATGTTTCTAATTACCCTTTTACTCCGCTCTATACTTAGACCATTTAACTCATTTAGAATCCTCATTGAAATTGCAGCACATCCTCTGCTATGAACCATTTGTGGAAAAACTTACTCTATACAATCCATTTTGTAGTATATAATGAAAGGGCTGAGCAGAAGGGATTTGTTAGGCATAATTTATATCTACTGCATAGTCAAACCTTAATTACTCAGTGGCTACCTGTCCTGTTTTGGGGATTATACAAGCACTTGGCCTTTACTTTGTCTCACTGTGGCTATTTAGCTATTTCACTAATCACTAATATATGTGCCAAGAGTAGTTTGGAGATAGAGGAAAGCAGGGGATCATGTTGTCCATTATTTTGCTATTTATTAGAGGATTTAATACAGTCTTTGATGAAAGAGGGGACTGAATTTCCTGTGTAAAGTGACTGTCAGTGGACTTTAATGTTTCCGTTAGCTATATTAGTCTATATATTAGTCTCTCTCTCCCAAGGACAATTAAAAGCTGTCTGTGTATGTTTTTAAAACCTTAAAATAAGGATAAGAACATGGTTATGCATATTAGCATTTTAAATATATTATCCCACAAAAAAGTTATATCAAACTGCACTCCCACAAATGGTATGTGAGAGTGCCTTTCCCTTTTAAACTTCTCCAAACAATACTGTAGCCCAGTGCAATGGCTCGCGCCTGCAGTCGCAATACTTTGGGAGGCCAGGAGTTTCAGACCAGTCTGGGCAACATAGGAAGACCAGTGTATACAAAAAAAAAAGAAGAAGAAGAAGAAGTAGCTGAATGTGATGATGTGTGCCTGTGGTCCCAGCTGCTTGAGTGGCTGAGGTGGGAGGATTGTTTGAGCCCAAGAGGCTGAGGCTGCAGTGAGCCACGATCACCGCACTGCACTCCAGCCTGGGCAACAGAACAAGACTTTGTCTCAAAAACAAAAACAAAAACACCCAACACTGAATTTTTTTCCTCCACAGGGTAGGTGAAAAATTATCTTTAACTGTTAGTGTATTAGGCATTTTATCTTTCAGATATATGAATGCCCAAAGGCATTTTCATTTCAAGAGATAATAAAATCCACAGAGAAGTTTAAGGTGTAAGGTTAAAGGGAGAGGGATATTAAATAAGGAAAATTATTTTTAGTATAATAAAGTGTTTCCTTTAAATTGCATTTTATATTAAAACTTCTTTCAGAAGTAGAAAAATCAAATGAAGAATTACAATTTCACATTACAAATATTTAATATTAACATATAACCTGATATTGTTATATTGTTACTTCAATATAAAATTCCACTATGAGCTAATTCAGCAAAGTCATTATATAAACTAACTGGAAAATTAAATAAGGGGTAGCATCTCCTGTTATAAAATGAGTGAAAGGAATATATCAAAAGGAATATGTTAAAATTTTACGTACTTTCATACTATCACCAGCATTTTCTTGTGCTATCCAAACCCCCTTTTTTGTGAATAATTTCCTTATTATAATCATTTATAATACAGAATATTTGGAAATGGTCAAAATCTTCAACAATGGGGCAGTATAATTAAATATTGTGCAGCCAAAATGGAAGTTTCAAAGAAATGTTAATGGCAAGGAAAATACTCTGCAATGATATAATGAGTGAAAAAGAGAACAGAACTGAAAATTCCATGTGATTTCCATTTAGTACTCCCATCTCCCAAGGGTAGAGAGCAAACGAGGAGAAGGGAGAGGGAGAGGAAAGAAAGAACATATATAAATGTTAATAATTATCCCTGGACTGTGGCATATGAGAATTTTAATTTTCCAAGTTTTCTTTATTTCTGATGTTTTTATTAACAAAATTTACTCTCCATTCAATGTGCATTTTTTTTACATCTGTATTCATGCACCTATCAGCATATACTACAGCAATTTGATCATGGCACATCTTCCATAAAACTGGGATTTCCTTGGGGAAGGCAGTCTTGTTTATTTGTATTTCTAGCACATAATGCTTAACAAATGTTTCTTAAATGTAAAACCTCAAGAAACATTGAAAATAACCTCACAATACAATGAACATCCAACTATCAGTGTACTCATCCCCTAGATTTTCCAAGTATTAACAATTTGTCAGATTTATTATCTATCTGTTTACCATTGCTGATGTCATGACACATCACCTCTCCAGAACAAAAATACTGTTCTACATAAATATAATATTATCACAAACTACACATTTAATACTTTGTAGTGCTATTATGTTATGTTCAAATGTCTCCAATTGTCTAAATAGCAGCATTAACATTTATAGCTTTTTAAAAAAATCCAGGGCAAAACAAGGACCAGACAGGCATTGCATTTAGATGATGAGTTTCTCTAGCTTTTATTCTAGGAGTGTTCTGTTTTTGTTTTTGTTATTTTTCTTTGACTTCCATGAGACTGACATTTTTGAAGCATTTGGGCCAGGTGTTCTGTAGGATGTCCCACGGTTTCAATTTGTCTGATTGTTTCCTCATGATTAGAATCAGTTGAAATATTTTTGATAAAAATATTACAATGATGATATAATGTCTTTCTCAAATGAATTACATTGGGAAGTACATAATATCATTTTGACCTATTTATATTCTTATTTTCTTTTAAAAACTTTATTTATTTATTATTTGAGAAATAAAAATTGTATGGTTATGGTATGCAACATGATGTTTTGGTATATGCATACATTGTGATATGGCGAAATCAAGCTATTTAGCATATGAATTACCTCACATATTTATTTTATTGTGGTGAGAACACAAAATTTACTCTCTTAGCACATTATTTAATTCATTCATTCATTCATTCATTCATTCATTTTTGAGATGGAATCTTGCTCTGTTGCCCAGGCTGGAGTGCAGTGGTGCGATCTCAGCTCACTGCAACTTCCGTCTCCTGGATGCAAGCAATCTCCTGCCTCAAGTAATCCCAAGCAGCTGTGATTACAGGCATGCACCACCATGCCCAGCTAATTTTTGTATTTTTAGTAGAGAGGGGTTTCACCATGTTGGCCAGGCTGGTCTCAAACTCCTGACCTCAAATGATCTGCCACCTACCTTGGCCTCACAAAGGGCTGGAATTACAGGCGTGAGCCACCACTCCCGGCAGCACATTTCAAATATACAATATATTGTTATTAACTGCAGTCACCATGATGTGCTATTTTTTATAGATCTCTTGAATTTATTCCTCCTGTCTAACTGAAATTTTGTGTCCTTTGATCAACATCTCCCCAGTTTGCTTATTCCCAAGTTTGCTTATTCCCAAGTCTGGTAATCACCATTTTACACCTTGTTCCGATGAAGTTTCACTTTTTCATATTTCACAGATGAGATCATATGACATTTATCTTTCTGAACCTGAATTATTTCATCTAACTTATGTCCTCCAGGTTCATCCATGTTGTCACAAATGACATATATATTTTTTTCTAATATAAGTATTTCAAGTGCTATAATTCCTTCCGACTACCATCATAGCTATATTCTACAAATGTGCATAAGTAAATTCATTTTCATTCAGTCCTAAATATCAGCTTCCATTGTGGTTACCTTTTGAAATCATAAATTATATAGATATGTGTTTTGACATCTCGAACAAAATTTTCCCCTTTGTTTTTATCACCCAGATCCTCTGTTAATATTTCTGAGCCATTTGAGAATAAGTTGCAGACATGATACCATGTTATCTCTTAATATTTCAGTGTTTGTTTCATGTATACAAGGACACCCTACTACAAAATCACACTAGGACCAGGAAATTAGAATTGTAAATTACCATCTAATCCATAGGCCCCATTCAAATTTTACCAGTAGTCCAATGATGTCCATCATAGGTCCGATATGTAATCCAGGATCACATGACACATTTAGTTGACATGCTTTTTTAGATTCCTTCAATCTGAAACATTTCTTGTCTTTCTCTTTCATGCTGTTGTTACTTTTGAAGAGTTACTTTGTAGAAAGTTCCCCAAATTGGTTTTGTCTGATTTCTCATGATTTGTGCATTTTTGACAGAAATGCCATATAAATGATGTGGTCTCCTTAGTGCATCATATCAAGACCCACAAGGTATGAATTTGTCCTTTATCTGATGATGTTAACTTTGAAAACTTGGTTAAGATGGTGTCTTCCAGTTTTCTCTACTTGAAAATTGGTTAAATATGTTGTCATTATTAATTAATAAGTAATTAACAAAGCACTTGGAGGCTATGTGAATATCCTGTTCCTCATAATACTTCACTGATATGGTTTGGCTGTGTCCTTACCCAAATCTTATCTTGAATTGTAGCTCCTGTAATCCCCATGTATTGCAGGAGGGACCTGGTGGGAGATAATTAAACCATGGGGGCAGTTTTTCCTGTGTTGTACTCATGATAGTGAATAAGTCTCATGAGATCTGATGGTTTTATAAAGGGGAGTTCTCCTGCATGTGGTCTTTTGCCTGCCACTATGTAAGACATGCCTTTGCTCTTCCTTCACTTTCCATCATGATTGTAAGGCCTCCCCAGCCATGTGGAACTGTGAGTCAATTAAACCTCTTTCCTTTATAAATTACCTGATCTCGGGTATGTCTCCACTATTCTAGCTGTTGGAGAGCAGCATGATGCCTCTGTGCTTAAGAGGCTGAAGCTCTGCCAGAGCCGCTTGAGGAGGACAGCTGTGGTTTGGTCAGAGCCGCTTGAGGAGGACAGCTGTGGTTTGGTCCTTTTAGAATTGTCTGTTCTATCCTATCATACACCAGCTACTCAGGGAAACTGAAGTCAGATTTCACCTCCTTTATTTTGCTGCTCGAATTGTCTCACCCTTGGCCAGTGAAGCCCCTTCCAACAGGTTTCTGCGTCCTTTTGATATGTCCCCATTATTCTTTGCTCTTTCCTTATTCTCTAGCCCAACAGGGCATGCCTGCTCTATCCCTGGGATCAGCCATTTCTCCAAGGATCCCCTTGGAGAAGATCTCCAAGGTTCCTTCTAGTGGAGAATTATTTCTAGAAAACTAGATCTAGGCACTAGGTATGCTTGTTGCTAAAGTGATTTCTTTACTTCTTGGACTTCTCAGGGTATTGAGTTAGGAAATATATGTGTGCATATTTGGACATACAGCTGTATGTACAACCACACATACATACGTTTATTCCTGTTTCTATTTCTTTGGTTGTTTCCTTTGGCTGTTTTGTTTTGTTTTTGTTGCTGCTGTTGCTTTTGTTTTTTAAGATAAGGTCTCACTCTGTCACCCAGGCTGGAGTGCAGTGGCTTGATCACAGCTCACTGCAGTCTCAACCTCCCAGCCTTAAATGATCCTCCCAGACTCAAACAATCCTTCACCTTAGCCTCCTGAGCAGCTGGGACTGTAGGTGTGCATCACCACACCCTGCTAACTTTCAAATATTTTGTAGATACAAGGTCTTGCCATGGTGCCCATGCTGGTCTTAAACTCTTGAACTGAACCAATCCGCCTGCTTTGGCCTCCCGAAGTGCTGGTATTACAGGCATGAGCCACAGTACCCGACCTCGTTTCTGTTACTGTATCTATTTCTATATCCGTATCTATCTATACCTTAAGCTATCAATTTATTTGAAACAATAAGTTTACACAGATATCTCCAATTCCAATCCAATGGCACAGGATTCATTCCAGCATTTCCTTTTCCCATACTAGTACCCTTTTTCCTTTGCTCCAATTATTTCCAATTTTCTCTGTATGTAACCAAATTCCTGGGCCTTCCTATTTGAAATATCTCAGCCTGATGAAGAAGGAAGAAGAAGAAAAAAAGGAGGACAACATAGGAAAGCAGCAGCAGAAAGGTCCATTTAGAAAGCATGGCTTCAATCACACCAAGCCTGGCACATGAAGAAAGCTCTGTCAAGAAAAGATGTATTAGTCTGTTCTCATGCTGCTAATAAATACTTACCTGAAACTGGGTAATTTTAAAATGAAAGACATTTAATTGACTTGCAGTTCCACATGGCTGGAGAGGCCTCACAATCATAGCAGAAGAGCAAGGGATGTCTTATATTGTGGCAGGCAAGAGAAAGCTTGTGCAGGGGAGCTCCCCTTTATAAAACCATCAGATCTTGTGAGGCTTATTCACTATCACCAGAACAGCACAGGAAAGACCCGCCGCCATGATTCAATTAACTCCCACCGGGTCCTTCCCATGACACATGGGAATTGTGGGAGCTAGAACTCAAGATGAGATTTGGGTGAGGACAGCCAAAACGCATCAAAGGAGAAGAGGAAGAAGGAATCTCTCCAGTTATTGTTAATATTAATTATTGTCACTTTGTTTAGGTGTCTACTATCTTTTTCCAATTGTAAAGGAAATGTTTATTCCTGAATAGTTTATAATGAATATGTGGTTGATTCTTTGGCAGTGAATATTTCGTTCTTCAACAATATTTTAACCACCCAATGGTTTTAGCATCTATTAATGACACTTTTCTGAATGGTGTTATGGTGGTGTCTGGAAAATGGTGATTTACTAATTCTATCATCTTTTCTATGTTCATTATCTGACATTCTTCTCTGAAGAGTAGCTTCACTTTCTCCCTTTTTTTCTTTTTTAGTATCACTGTAAACTCATGAATTATTTTTATAATCTGGGTATACAAAGAGGAATCACATCCAGAGCCCACACTCCAGTGGTTCACAGTTTAGTAAAAGAGAAAGATGTATACAAATAATTGCAGGAATGTGATAAAATTCACAAGTCATTCAGGAAGAACCAAAGTATCTATAAACATTAACTAGAAAGCTACTTGTTTTGTTCAAAATCAATTTCAAAGTTATTTCCCACCAAATCTTCTAGGTTAGGTTGAGAATACAGTACTTATTTAAAGGCTATAGTTCCTGTGTACCAATATACTGTCAATAAAAGAGATATCTGAGGGGACCCCTTAATTTGGTTTGGACAACTGTTATTCTATTTGTGCACTGAGTAACACATTTTGTAACTTTAAATGGACTCAGTGATGTATTTTAAAAAGAATGTGTAGGTCATGGCTAATATTGTTGCTGTCTGAGAAAGATGTCTATATTTTATAAGAACAACAGTCCAAAGGATTATCATGTTTTGCATATTTTCCCCCACAAATGTCTCCATTTTTCTGAGAGGCTCATAAGTTAAATTATATTTCACCACCAATCAGGAAACCAGACAAAGCTCAGACTATGAAATCCATTGGCTTTGTTTAGGTTTATTTTAAACCTCAGTGCACTCATGTTTTTGCTTTCAATTAGCTTTTCACTAGTGAGTTCACAAAGTACTGTATGCATCTGTTTGAAGATGGGCAGAAATCCTGTGACCATCTCACTACCTGTAAGTTTCCCTGCATACAGGTGTCCTGGAGGTGAAGGACAAGTGCTTTGGTCCTGGTTTCGCCTTTTAAGATGCAGCACATTATTCAACCTCACTAAACCTCAGTATGCTCCTATGAAAATGTCTATCTTGTACAGGTTGCTGGGTTGATTAAGTGAGGTAACATATATTAAGTTGATTTATCATTGCCAGTAATTAATCAAGCAATGGCCACTGTTACTATCCAAATAGCACAAAAACAAAAAGCAGACTTTAAGCCGTTGCTCAGGATATGTTTGATGACTTTTCCACTAGAATTATTTATTTGTGTATTTATAGTCAGTCAGTGCTTTTCTAAAATAAGCAATTCCCTAACATTCTATGTGATACCTTAATTCAGTGATAACATATCACCTCCTATGTGATTTTCTTTTTTTTTTTTTTGACAGAGTTTGGCTCTTGTTGCCCATAGTGGAGTGTAATGGCACAATCTCAGCTCACTGCAACCTCCACCTCCTGGGTTCAAGTGATTCTCCTGCCTCAGCCTCCCAAGTAGCTGGAATTACAGGTGCGTGCCACCACGCCCAGCTGATTATTTGTATTTTTAGTAGAAACGGGGTTTCACCATGTTAGCCAGGCTGGTCCTGAACTTCTGACCTCAGGTGATCTGCCCTCCTCAGCCTCCCAAAGTGCTGAGATTACAGATGTGAGCCACTAAATCCAGCCCTCTATGTGATATCTTCAGTGGAGAAATTTGAATACCGTTTTGGTATTCTAGGTTGAATTCTTTCATGTTTGTGTTAATTCATTTCCTACCACCTTTTACCACTGTGCTGTTAGGACACAGTAGTGGCTCTTATCTTTTGATATTTGTGATCTATGCCTCTTTGTAGCTAAATTCACATTATCTATTTAAAACTCAACTATTTTTTGAAAATTTCCCTTGTGCCCTCATGATCACACTAACTAAACCTCACTAGATAGTAATGTAAATCCCTTTAGCAACAAGCTGATCCTCAACAGCTTGAAGAAAAATACAGCCATTGTACAGAACTCATTATAGATTAAGACAAAAGACTTCTTCATTGTAATTTCAGCAGACAAGTGACTATAATGTCACAGTGGTAAAAATGCTTCATTTTTGCATGCTATCTAGAAAAACTGAGATAAAATCTCACAATCACAACTCACATATTTTATCATTTAAATTGCAAGGTACTTTTTTTCACTCTGAAAGCTGATATTGTGAATTTCCTTGTGAGTTTGTGGCAAAAGTTATCTTGTGATAAATAATTGTCATAGGAACTCTTTTATTATATCTAAGATGTTAAAATATCAATTGGATGCCTCACTGAAATATGTAATCATTTTATGAGTCTTTTAACATGTTGACATTTTACACCATTCTGTTTTAATGATATCAACAAATTATACCAGATTTGAGAAGATTAAATAACAAAGAAAATGGGCAATAGCATTGTTTCTCTTAATACGATCAATCATACAATAATATTAACAGAATAGTGCATAAATAAAAGGTAAACATTTTAACAGTGTAATAACTTTAGACAGATATTTAAGGCTTCAGTCTGTCAAGGGAGATGAGGAAACCTCCAAGGTTTGTGGGTTTTTCATAGAGGGGGTGAGCCTAGTTTCTGTCTCTCTTTAGTCCCACAGAGGAAGATGAGAAACAGATCTAATGCTTCTTTTATCTTTTTATTCTCCTGTTTTTCTCTTTATTCCAGTCCCAAGAGGAAAATTTCAGAGATGGCATGTCCATTATACAAGTAAGAGATTTCAAAAGAAGAATTTTGAAGCAGGGTGCAGTGACTCATGCCTGTAATCCTAGCACTTTGGGAGGCCGAGGCAAGCGGATCACTTGAGGTCAGGAGTTCAAGAACAGCCTGGCCAACAAAAAATTAGCTGGACATAGTGGTGCACACCTGTAATCCTAGCTACTGGGAAGGTTGAGGTAGGAGAATTGCTCGAACCCGAGAGGTGGAGTTTACAATAAGCTGAGATTGTGCCACTGCACACTCCATCCAGCCTGGGCAATAAAACGAGACTCCATCGCAAAAAAAAGAAGAATCTTAAAGAATGATAGAACATGTATGTGGAATAGGAAAATAGAAACAAGGGAAGTGGGAGAGCTTCAGGCTTAGTAAGCTGTGCAGAAAAAATACCACTGAAATGGGTGTGGGAAGAGACAAAGAGCATTCAGGAGGAAAAATGGCTGAGAAAATGAGGGAAGACAATAGGGAATGGAGATGTTTAGAAATCACTATAGAAAATAAAAAACATTGAATAGAAAACTTTCATTTTCCCCAAATGACTTGCTCAACTTCGTTCTGTTTTTTTTTTTTTTTTTTTTGAGACGGCTGATGCCCAGGCTGGAGTGCAATGGAGCAATCTTGGCTCACTGCAACCTCTGCCTCCCAGGTTCAAGCGATTCTCCTGCCTCAGCCTCCTGAGTAGCGAGGATTACAGGCACACACCACCACACCAAGCTAATTTTTGTATTTTTAGGAGAGACAGGGTTTCACCATGTTGGTCAGGCTGGTCTCAAACTCCTGACCTCGTGATCTGCCCGCCTCGGCCTCCCAAAGTGCTGGGATTACAGGTGTGAGCCACTGCACCTGGGCAAGTTAATTCTTTAGCACGCACTGGAAAGCAGGGAAAAAGCTGTTGACCACATATTCAGAAGAATCTTAAGCTCCTCAGCAAGCTACTCATAAAAAGTATCTGTCTCAACCCGTTCACCTTCACCTTCACCTCTCACCTGGTCTAGAATTTTAACCTCTTCTCTCATTCCTTTGGATGGCATACCAAAGTATCATTAAAAAATCATCATTAAGACTTTTTGAGATAGGGAAGAGACCCTGAAGGTTATTTTAGTGTAACACAATGGAATTTTTCAGATTCACTGGTACTATTTGAAAACACCAAGAGCCTGATATGGTCCACAACAAAGTGTTTGCACTGAGGGAATTACAGAAAGAGGAAAGGTTGTAACTCAATGATTTTACTCCTAAGACTCCTAAGGAGTCTCTAGAAAGCACCACACCTAGGAAAGTAGGCCTTGGGATCTGATTCAGGAAGCACACTCTTAGGGAGGGCAAGAGTAACCGAAGTGAAGACTATGGAAAAGCAAGAAGTACAGATTTTCTTTTTTTTTTTCATATGGAGTTTCACTCTTGTTGCCCAGGCTGGGGTACAATGGAACCATCTCAGCTCACTGCAACCTCTGCCTCCCTGGTTCAAACGATTCTCCTGCCTCAGCCTCCCAAGTAGCTGGGACTACAGGCATGCGCCACCATGCTCAGCTAGTTTTGTATTTTTAGTAGAGATGGGGTTTTACTATGTTAGTCAGGATGATCTCGAACTCCTGATATCAGGTGATCCACCCGCCTCAGCCTCCCAAAGTGCTGGGATTACAGGCATGAGCCACTGCCCCGGCCACTTTTTAAAAATATGTTTTACGTAGAACTTAACTTTGGTTTGATGCCTGTTGACAGCCAGGACTGGAATGGGCCTGGATGGGGTTCCTCAGTGTCTTGAGCAGACTGGCATGAAAAGTCAGGGATTACACTGTTCTTCCTCCTAAAATTGGCTGTCTGGAATAGCATGGTGGCACCCTTAAGAGTCCTGAGCTCAATTTTGGGACTAATGCTCTGAGATTACATACTGGTTGAATAGTCTCTGAGAATTGATTATGAGAACATAATTGATTGGGTCTAACCTAAACTCAGAGGTGATCATTTGGGTCAAAGTTGACTAGCAATTGAAACTTAGGGCAGAGTGGTAGTGAATTCTAAAAGGTAGTCTAGTACTTTTGAAAATGAGGGCACTTGTTATGATCTACATTTTGGGCTGGAATCCTCTGGAAGGACATTTATAGGGGAAAAAATGGACCTTGATTAATAAGATTTAGATAGGTGGAGAACGGTGTAAAGAAAATCATTGATTCATTTACTTATTCCTTCAAGAAATATTTATGAAACTGCATCACAGATAAAGTTCAATGGCCTAAATGCTTTATATTTTTTCTTTTTCTTTTTTTTGGAGACATGTCTCGCTCTGTCGCCCAGGCTGGAGTGCAGTGGTGCGATCTCAGCTCACTGCAACCTCCATCTCGTGGGTTCAAGCAATTCTCCTGCCTCAGCCTCCTGAGTAGCTGGGACTATAGGCGCACGCAACCACACCTAGCTAATTTTTTTTGTATTTTAGTAGAGATGGGATTTCACTGTCTTGCCTAGCGTGGTCTCGAACTCCTGAGCTCAGGCAATCCGCCTGCCTTGGCTTCACGAAGTGCTGGGATTATAGGCGTGAGTCACTGTGCCTGGCCGGTTTATATTTTTAATACAGTAAAAGAGTTAAAACTTCAGTGTGGGAAGACAAAAATAATCAGCATATAATTTAGTCCTTGGAAGTATTATTTTGTTTGTTTTGTATTTTGAAGGCTTAATGATACTTTAATTTGGTCTAAATTCCTTTGTCTACCAATTTGAACGACAAAGAAAGTTCACTTCCTTCCCAAAGAAGCTGAGATTTTAATTAAGTACACATTATTTACTGGACTTCAGGGTCCCAAATAAACACTGGGTGAGTTTTTTTCTAAAGGTTAGCATGTTCTCAAGGGTTTGTAACAACTTTTCCTGACTAGTTCCATTTCAGTCTGGATTGTGAAACTGCTTCTTGACATATGCTTTGGAAAGGAACAAACATTTAATCCTCTGATAATATTGAATGGACATTTATCTTTTTTTCTTTTTTTCAAGACAGACTCTTGCTCCGTTGCCCAGGCTGGAGTGCAGTGGCACAAACTCGGCTCACTGCAGCCTCTGCCTCCCGGGTTCAAGCGATTCTCCTGCTTCTTATCCAAAAAAAAAAAAAAAAAGGAACAAAAAACATACCATCTGTTGAGTGCATATGAACTAACAAACAGAATTTTTTTTTTTTTTACAACATTCTGGAAAACATTACTATGAGATGACATTGTCATCTACAGATACAACTCAATCAAAAACAGCAAGTCTGAGGCATAAAATAGCAAAGTAGAATTTGACATAATGTCCATTGATGGCCAATCTATGTGCTCTCCACTAGGCAACATAGTATCTCCTTATTTAAATATAACAATGAATATAAAGAATAATTTAATGTTAAGAAAAAATAAGTAAATTCATGTTTTGAATGATCACCTTTATTGTAATATTCCCTTCTTCTGATAGAAAGTTAATGGTTAGAAACCTGCCAAAGATCAAGGTTATATTTCAAAGAGAGTTTGTGATGTTGGAGGCCTGGGGAAAGAAGGAAGAACAAAATCATTTGCGGCTAACTATGGCCTGCATGGAAGCCCTAGAAGCATTATCCATCTGTGATTGAGGAAGAATTTTCTTGAATTCTTTTTTTTAAATTTTATTTATTTATTTTTTTTTAAGAGACAGGGTTTCATTCTGTTGTCCAGGCTGGAATACAGTGGCATGATGATAGCTCACTGCAGCCTTGGCTTCCTGGGCTCAAGTAATCCTCCTACCTCAGCCTCCCAACTAGCTAGGACTACAGAGGTGCACCACCACACCTGGCTAATTTTTAAAAAATTTTTGTAGATGAGGGGTCTCACTGTGTTGCCCAGGATGGTCTCCAACAGCTGGCCTCGAGCCATCCTCCCACCCTGGCTTCCCAAGGTGTTGGGATTACAGGTATGAGCCATCATGCCCAGCCTGGATTGAATTCTTTTGGCCTGTTATTATTCTGGAATTCACACAGAAGCCTAGGCTGGGCACCTTAAAAATTTCTGAAACAAACAATCTTTTTTTTTTCTTTCTTAGCAAAATAATCACTGAAATGTTAAGAACTCTTTCAGTTAACGTTTATGTTTATTGATCAATATTTTCCCTTGGCAGAAGATTGTTATGCCTGCAACCACTTGAGGCCAGAGAGACTAATGTTTACCCAGCTCCTGGGCAGGCTGAGTCTTAACTGTCGTTGAACATGTGACTTCATTAAACCATGTCTAACATTTCCCTCTCCTACCTGTTTTCTCAGAAGACAGTCTAGTGGCCCAGTGTGTGGCCAAATTGAATTGCAAGCAATAGGGAGAAAAAGCCGAAGTTCTTTTCACTTCCCTTTACTTGAGCTTTAGATTTCTTATTTTGTACTTATACTTTAACAATAATAATTTTATTAACATTATTAACAGACATTTACCTAAAATGTATTATATGCCAGGTACCATGCTGTTATTGCATTATTTATTCATCAAATAATGATTATCAGCTGGGTACAGTTGCTCACACCTGTAATCCCAGCATGTCGAGAGGCCAAGGTGGGTGGATCATTTGAGACCAGGAGTTTGAGACCAGCGTGGGCAACACAGGGAGACCTTGTCTGTGCAAAAAAACTAAAATTTAAAAAAAATTACTGCTGAAGTATTAGACTTATCCTTATTTTACAGACAAGTAGACCAAGCTAAAGGAAGTTAAGCAACTTGCCTGATGTCATCCGAGTTAAGTAAGAAGCAGAGTTAAATTTTGAACACAAACTTTTTCTGATTCCTCTTGAACTCCAGTCCTTAATTGCTACATTACGTAATATAACAGGTACAAAATTTCTTTGAAATTGTGTTAGTGGCCAGTAGTTTTCAAATAACTACTTTTGTTATTTTCTTTCTTTCTTTCAAAAGATATGGTCTCATTCTGTCATCCAGGCTGGAGTGCAGTGGCACAATCACAGCTCACTGCAGTCTTGAATTCCTGCGTGCAAGAAATCTTTCTGCCTTAGTATTCTGAGTAGTTAGGACTACAGGCATGGGCACCAACCCCAGCTAATTAAAAAAAAAAAATTTTTGTAGAGATGAGATTTTGCTTTTGTTGCCCAGGATGGTCTCCAACTCCTGGCCTCAAATGATCATTCTGCCTCAGCCTCCCAAAGTGCTGGAATTACAGACGTAAGACACTATGTCCAACCTATTATTTTCAATAACAGCAGTTTATGAACTAAATACTTCTCACTTTCTCCTTAAATTAGTACTTTTGTATATATTTTTTGTTTGTTTGAAAAGTCAGACCTGGCCAGGCATGGTGGCTCACACCTGTAATCCCAGCACTTTGGGAGGCCGAGGTGGGTGGATCACTTGAGGTTAGGAGTTTGAGACCAGCCTGGCCAACATGGTGAAACCCTGTCTCTACTAAAAATGCAAAAACTTAGCCAGGTGTGGTGGCGCACACCTGTAATCCCAGCTTCTCAGGAGACTGAGACAGGAGAATTGCTTGAACCCAGGAGGCGGAGGTTGCAGTGAGCTGAGATGGCGCCACTGCACTCCAGCCTGGGCAATGAGCAAAACTTCATCTCAAAAAACAAACAAACAAAAAAAGTCAGACCTAAAATAGGTCCTTTACCAAAATATACACAAATTATCCCACTTAATTCTTGTAACAATTTTAAAAGGCTTAATGAGGTTATGTAACTTACCAAAATGCTCAAGTTGATAATAAGCAGCTGAGATGAATTTCAACCCAAGCTATGGGCCCACATAGCTTGGGTTGGTAACTGCCAAATTATGCCACAGAAACTCACCTATGTGACAAAATCATAACCAGGTCAGGCATTCAGCTCAGTGGCAAGTGGTGGCCCCTCATTAGCTATAATATTCCCATTTGGTTTTTCAGCTTTTCAAAGTCCAGATCTTTATATTCGGCTGGTGCTAAAGTGTAAAAACTTGCCTGGTAAACTCAGTCACCAGAGACCTGAAGATTTTACGTTCTTTAGATCTGCTTTTCTAAATTGGATGGCTGCATGGCTACAATTCCTAAAACCCGATGTAAGACTTCAGTCTAATATAACTTTGTAGATTAATGAAGTCTACTAGGATCTTCATCTTTGCTTTTGAGAAATGATGAATTGAGCATCTGTACTGAATTTTATAGTTGAAGATAACAATTAGGATAATTTAGTTGCAAATATAGCTTACTGGCCAGGCACAGTGGCTTACCTGTAATCCCAGAACTTTGGGAGGCCGAGGCAGGTGCATCACCTGAGGTCAGGAGTTCGAGATCAGCCTGGTCAACATGGTGAAACCCCGTTTCTACTAAAAATACAAAAATTAGCTGGGTGTGGTGGCGGGCACCTGTAGTCCCAGCTACTCGGGAGGCTGAGGCAGGAGAATCATTTGAACCCGGGAGGCGGAGGTTGCAGTGAGCCAAGATCGTGCCACTGTACTCCAGCCTGGGCAACAGAGCAAAACTCTGTTTCAAAAAAAAAGAAAAAAAAAAGCTTATTTTCTGTTCTGCAACAGAACAGAAGTGGTTATGGTCTTGCCTGCGAATCTCATCTTAATTACTTACTACCTGTATAGATTTAAGCAAGTTGATTAAACTCTCTGAGCTTCAGTTTTCTTTTCTTTTATTATTATTTTATCCCCATTAGATAATGCCTGTCTGCCTATATTATAGGCTTTGGGAAGAATTAATGAACATACATAAAATGAATGATTGACATGATTGACGATATGCTTATTGTGGGGTCTTGAACAGAGTAAGTGTTCAATTAATGCCAACTCTTACTATTTTACCTAAATTGTCAAGACATTCGCTTTGACTCTTCCCCTGTCTATAGTTTGTATGCTGTTAAAGCAAGCTTTGAACATGAGCTAGAGTTCAACAAGCAGACAAATCTGAAAGAATAAGGACAGATTTTAAAATTTAATGTTTATGGCCGGGCGTGGTGGCTTAGGCCTGTAATCCCAGAATTTTGGGAGGCCGAGGCAGGCAGATCACCTGAGGTCAGGAGTTTGAGACCAACCTAACCAACATGGAGAAACCCTGTCTCTACTAAAGATACAAAATTAGCTGGGCATGGTGGTGCATGCCTGTAATCCCAGCTACTTGGGAGGCTGAGGCAGGAGAATCGCTTGAGCCAAGATTCCACCATTGCACTCCAGCCTAGGCAACAAGAGCGAAACTCCATCTCAAAAAATAAAAAATAAAAAATAATAAAATTTAATGTTTATTTATTAGATTTGCTGTTTATAATTCTTCTTTATAGTTTGTCCCTTTTTATTTCACCTAAAATTTGATTTGGCATTAACAACGTAGTGTAGTTTGGAACAAACCATGCTAGATACTTAGGTGTACAAAAAGAGAAAATAATCTGGCTTTAATCCTTGCAAATAAAAAGCAAGCAAAGGTAAATATTCTCAACCCCCTCAGAGTAAGTTAGGCTTATAAATAATCAAGTGTAGATAATGAGAGTTTCTGTTTGAAATAAAATAGTATGATTAATTACATCTCTTCTATCAGTTTTTTAACTTTCCAAAATACCTGATCTATTCATTTATATTTCCTGATTATAGCATATGCTTTATTTTTTGCCAATTTAAATACAGTAATTTATATCGCATGCAGAAATGTTTTTAGACTGTTTAATATACTGCACCTTCATGAGCCCCATGGGCTAGAGTGAAGCTATACAAAAAACACTGAAATCCCAGTGTTCTTCTGTATTTGCAAAAGAGAAATATAGGTGGTTGTGTGTTCCCTGATTGATTTAGCATTTGTCTGACACTTAAAGCACTTTTCAAATTATTGTTGCTCCAAATTCATATCCAGATGCTTTTACAAATTGTGTAGGTTACAATCCATCTAGTTCAAAGCCTCTAGAATGGATAATCCAATCCATTTTCTGAGAGAATTAGAAAGAAAATGTAGTGAAAAATGTATATTTTTAGCAAAATATTCTAAACAAAGCAAGATTTTATTAACATTTCCCATAAAATAGGTTAAATTTGCAGGAAACAATAACAACAGCTCTGTAACCCTGTGTTCACTGCATTCTACACATTTACTTCCAGCCAACCATCTCACAAAGGTAATCTAATCCACCGACCATAAAGAGAACTAAGTAAGAGACTGGAGATAGAATCAGTGAAAAATATTTATTGAGCAGCTTTCACTAAATGAAGATCCGGAAATGAATAAGATCCAATATCTCCCTCAAAAGCATACTTACAGTCAACACAAATTCATCCAACCACTTGAGAAAAATTCTTCTTCATTATGAATAAGTCAGTATATCTTTAAGTAATCAAATGGATGCTACTAGATGGGTGTACATTAAAGATATTTTTACTCTGCACTCTCTCTTTAAAGATCTTTATCAAACATATTTATAAAATAAAACAATATAGAAAATTATAAAGTATAAAACCATAGCTTCCAAAGACACTGTGTATCACAATCAAAGATGAAAATCATGACGTTATTGGTCTTCTTAAACTCATGTTCTTTATCTGGTTTTTGTGTGTTTTCAATGTTTAAACATTTTAAATTCCTCCCTTCTACAGACCTATTTTTTAACAAGTTGTCTCCTTCTGCTTTAATCGTTATATGTCTTGAGCTAATTAAGGTCCAAAGGTTAATGTTATCCAAAGTTATTGTTGATTCTCTGAAATAACTTACTTAAAATATTTCTGAAGACAAACATTCCATAAGACATATGCATTGCATTGATAGCCATTGTTTCACAGAACAAAGCCTAACCAGTTACCATTTCTTATTTTAGAATCCTGATGGAATCTAGCAACTTATATAAAGTTGTCTGCTCAGCCTCAGCTGTGGGCTGCAACATAACTAATGCTATGTGCCAAGTACTGTCTTGTTTACTGACCATATTTCATCTGTTAAATGACCATTCGATAGCAAAGAACATTAAGTCATATGCAAAAGCCTTTTACACTGGGTAGAGATTTCTAAGCCTTCTAAAAATAAAGACTAGTCTAGGGTAGCGTCATATTTTTAATGCCCTGAGTTTGTTTTATTACACAGCTCAGCTGTTAATACTGCCAATGAGTCTCTGTTTCAAAACTGTGTCAATCTTTCAGCACCAAACTGAGGGCATATGTCCTTTACAATGTAGCTGTTTTATGAAAGGGGGGAAAAAAGAAATTCTTTCTGATTTAGCTGTACCAGCAAACTTTGTTTCTAGTTGTTACAGCTGCATTATGTATATAAGCTTTTTGATGCTTTGGGGTTTTTTGTTTGGCTGAGAGTGTGTTGGGAGGCAATAGCAATGTGTGTAGCTTAATTTATTGGACAGGAAATTCTGATACATTACAAAATACTTAGAGTTGTTTGTTTTGCAGATAGCTAATATAATTTAACTGAAAAACTTTGGTAATCTTTTTGTCAAATTAAACCATGGCTGTTTTGGTTTTGTTTTACAATTCTTTGTCTTTAGCAGCATTCTAATATGGGAGGCCTTACAAGAGATAACTTTTCAGGAAGCATCTTTCTTACCCAAATTTCTGCTCCTCGGGACTCAGTTCAGAGGGTGCCTGAAATCCTATAGTTCCCTTGTCAATTTCTTGCATTCTTTTGTCCCTATTAAAATATTAACAACTCGAGGTTGGTTGACATTTTAAGTCTTATCAGGCATCTGGTACACTCTGGAGTCCTACTATGAGTCTGGATACCTAAATTCATGGATAAAATCTTTTGCTTTCTTGTAACCAGAAGAATAATAGACCAAGAATGAGCCTGTTCATAAAGTGTGGTGAGATGCAATTGTAGGGAAGTTAAAACACTTTTGCTTGGAACTGACCCTATGTTTTGAGTAAAATGCTTGTTTAATTGAAAATGATCTTACTTATTTAGCATTTAGAAAATACATATGGCCACATTATAAACACAGTATTTTTAAATTCTCTGTTTTAGAGCAATTTTGCAGAATATAACTGTTAACCAACCTCAAAGATGGCCTCCAACAATCCCTGTCTCCTAGAATTCACATCATTGCATAGTCTTCTTCTGCCCTGTACCGGGGCTAATTTACTGTGTGAGTAATAGAATATGACAGAAGTGATGATATGCCATTTCTGAGATTAAGTTATAAAAGTATTTGTGTCTTCTGTCTTGCTTGTTCTTTTGGATCATTTGCAGTAGGGAAGCCAATGTTATGTTTTAAGCACCACCATGGAGAAGTCCATGCGGTAAGGAACTGAGGCCTCCAGCCAACAGCCACATAAGTGATCTGGGAAACAGTTCCTCTACCTCAATCAAGCCTTCAGATGACTGCAGTCCCAATAACAATTTTACTGCAACTTCATGACCTTGAGCTGCAGATTAGCCACTCCCAGATCTCTGATCCTCAGGACTCTATGAGATAATAAATGCTTGTTGTTTTAAGACACTAAGTTAAGGAACGATTTACTTTATGCTATAGATAACTCACACAATTACCTACACATCATTTACTGTGAAAAATCCTTAGGCTAAAATACCCATGAAACATTATAACTTAGCATGAAATTCCTGCCAGATAAAGAAGTATAAACTAGGTGTGGTAAAACTCAAATGGTTACAAAGGCCAGGCAAGTGGGGACCCTGGGGAACTGAGGACCATTTTCTAGGTCTCTGTAAAGATAGAAATAGCTCTAGACGTTTGTTGCTATGTGGGGATTTGGATTGCAATGTTGCTAGATCTTTTGATTTTTCAAGGTAGTACACATAGGTTGGATTGGTCTCTTCCCAAGCATCCATTATACGCCGGATAATTAGTCCAAGCTGATCCTAGGAAGTTTATCCTCCCTGCCACAGAATGTTTATTGAACAAGTATGTGACCCAATTCTGGTCAACATTAGGAGAAAAATCTCCAAGAAGGCTTCTGGGAAAGATTGCTTTGCTCCTAAAAAAGAGGTACAGAAATAACAAGTCTCTCTTCTTTCCCTGAACACAGGCTCTATCTGAATATGGTGTCTTGCCATTTGCTGGCACTATGAAGGTGAAGCTAACAGTAAGATGGGCAGGCAGAAAAAGACAAGGAACCTAGGACCTCAAGAGCATAGTTAGTTAGACATTGAAGGAATTAACCCTGGGGAACTTGATGCTTCCTATTTTATGAGACCTATATGGTCCTTTAAACACCTTATTGTAAGGCAACTTGAGGTTTGTTTTACTTGTAGCCAAAAGTGTTCTAACAGTTACATAAGAGAAGCTAGAAATCAATAATTTTATGTGTGAGCTACTGATCTTAAAATCATTAATGAAATTTAATTTTTAAAATGAGTTGGGGCTGGGCACTGTGGCTTACATCTGTAATCCCAGCACTTTGGGAGGTTGAGGTGGGTGGATCATCTGAGGTTAGGAGCTCAAGATAAGCC
>NC_045436.1:98127002-98265902 GCF_002776525.5 Piliocolobus tephrosceles | reverse complement strand
AAAAAAAAAAAAAAAAAAAAAAAAAAAAAAAAAAAAAATGAGTTGTTAGCACATAAAACATATCTGGATGGCATATGCATTTTGCTGGCTTCTGGTTTGTGATGTCTTTTGTAGACATTACACTACCATATTATTAAAAAAAAAAAAAAAGAAAGGAAAAGGCTCATTTGCACTTTACTTAAAAACCTCATTTGTTCAATGACTGTTCATTGGCTGCCAGTTAAGGACCAATCACTGTGGACTGCATAATTCTTTACATTAAAGAGCTTATAATGAAGACAGCTCTGGATTAATGTGATTATGATTGTGAAATTGTGTGTGTACAGTGTGCCAGGCTAACACATATTTTGAGAGCAGAATTTGGTTAGGGAAGATTTCACAGTTTGAACAGGGCTGTTGACAATTTTCAGGCTGACAAGAATTTAAGTAACTTTGTGCTTATTGCATAAGAACCAAATGTTATGTGGCTGTAAACAAGTTAATATAATCATAGTATGATATTTGAAACAAGGGCAACATTTTTATTCCATTGAAATCTGCACTGGTCAAATAATATCTAAAATATTGTTTTTAATCCTATGAGCTACAGTTTAATGAGGATATTGCTGTAATTGGGTTTAACCAGAGAAGGGGTTCCAGCATAAAGAATCAAAATAAGAAATGGTAGAAGGAAAAATAGTACATTTAGTCTAGAAAAAGCAGAAAAGCCCTGCTAATTGTTTTCACATACTTAAATGATAGTCATTTGCTCAGTGTCCAACACAATACTTTTAATCCTGTAGAGTAGAATTGTTACCTCCATGTCATGGACAAGCAAACTATATTTTGAGAGGTTATCAGTAATGGATGGGTTACTGGGAAGCTAGGATCCTGAAATCATGATGTCACAGGGTGAACCCCAAAATTGGGAGGCCATGTGAGTTCTTTGCTTCATGTAGGAAGGAATTCAAGAGTGAGCCAACAGAGTAAAGTAAAAGCAAGTTTATTAAGAAAAGTAAAGGAATAACAGGATGGCTATTCCACAGGTAGAGTAGTGGCATGGGCTGCTTAAGTATACTTATGGATATTCCTTGATTATATGCTAAACAAAGGGTGGGTTATTCACATGTTTTCTGGGAAAGGGGGTGGGAGTTCCTGAAACTGAGGGTTTCTCCCCTTTTTAGACTACATAGGGTAACTTCTGGACATTGCCATAACATTTGCAAACTATCATGGCACTGGTGGGAGTGTCTTTTAGCATGCTAATACATTATAATTGGTGTATAATGAGCTGTCAGGATGACCAGAGGTTGCTTTCATTGCCATCTTGCTTTTAGTGGATTTTCAATGGCTTCTTTACCACATCTTGTTTCATCAGCTGGGTCTTTATGACCTATATCTTGTGGAGCCAGTCCGGCTGACCTCCTATCTCATCCTGTGACTAAGAATGCCTAACCTCTAGGGAATACACTCGTCCTCCAAGAAACCAGCCCCTATTCAAGGTGGAGTTGCTCTGGTTTGAACACTTCTGACACAATCTTCATGCCTCCCCACTCCCAGTGAATTCCCCAGGAGACATTTATACGTAGAGGACAAGCTCAGGCAAATGCAAGCTTTTAAAATTAACTGGAGTTTTGCCCCCAACCCCCAAAGTAGTTTACTAGTAGCTACGCCAAATAGCTAAACAGCACCTTTCCCTACCTTTTGCTACAACTGTTACCCAAACCTCAGCTTTACGGTTCTTGCAATTCCAATGATGAAGTAAAGAAAAACACAATAAGCAAAAGGAGAGAAAATAGGAAATGGATTACTTATGCTTCTGCAGACTTATTTATTTTTATTTTTTATAGAGACAGGGTCTTTTTATGTTGCCCAGGCTGGTCTTGAATTCCTGGGCACGAGCAATCCTCCCACCTTGGCCTACCAAAATACAGGGATTACAGGAATGAGCCACTGCTCCCAGCCATATACAGACTTATTTATACCTCACATGATAATACTACTAATCGACCCTAGTAATGTGGACTAATTACTGCTCTTGGACCTGCACCCTCCAAGTCAACACATTTCCTCTTTCTTGAGGATAGAGAGAAATGGGGAAGAAAAGAGTCTTTAGCATCCCCTGGAGGCCAAGAAGCTAATACATAATTTAACAGGGATTTGAACCCAGGTGGGGTGGATTCCACAACTGTTACTGCCCACTCAAATAACCTCTATTGCCCCAAATCAGTAGGAGGATAGAAACAGATTTACAGCTAGATAAAGTAGATTTCTACCTGTAGGGAACTTCTGGCTTTGTGGAAGGGAAGATTTTCTGAACAATTTGGGTTTTCTAGAGATGGAGTATGCTGGCTCCCAAGTAGGAATTTCTCCAATAATTAGTTTTAAAGAAATAGATGGGGCCCGACATGGTGGCTTATGGCTGCAATCCTAGCACTTTGGGAGGCCAAGACAGGCGAATTAGTTGAGGTCAGGAGTTTGAGACCAGTCTGGCCAACATGGTGAAACCCTGTCTCCACTAAAAATACAAAAAATTAGCCAGGCATGGTGGTGCATGCCTGTAATCTCAGCTACTCAGGGGCTGAGGCAGGAGAATCACTTGAACCTGGGAGGCAGAGGTTGCAGTGAGCCGAGATTGTGCCACTGCACTCTAGCCTGGGTGACAGAGTAAGACTCCATTTCAAAAAGAAAGAAAAAAGAAAGAAAAAATAGATGGAGGTCCATTTGTCAGAAAGTTCTGGAAGGATTCCTGCATTTGACAGAAAGTTGGAGCTTTAAGCCCTTTTCTACACTAAGATTCTGTGATTCCCAGATCATTGGCAAACAGTTCTGGTGCTGTGTTTCTTTCAATCTGTTTACTCTTTTCCCATATGATCACAGCCCACTTGCAACTAGAAGGCTGAGGGATTTGAAAACCACTCATTATACTTAGGCAAACTCTGGAAAAGTATTTTAACTTGAGATACTTAGTATTTCATTGGCTTTCAGGGACAAAATTTGTGGAGAGGAAGAGAGAGAACACACAAAGAGAACAAGTGCTCAAGTGAGCAGAGCTACAGCAGCCTCATGACTGCCATCAATCTTAAAGCAGAAATTGCTGAGGTGCAGTAACAGGCAGAGCATGATGGGGAGGAACAAATTTCCTGCATCACTGATGTAGATTTTCACTGGGTGACTTAGTTTGAGGGGCTAATAATTCAATGGCAGTGACTGATGCTATTCCACCGTACAATATGGAGTACTCTGTTCAACATGCATTATCTCAATTACCCCTCACAGAGATCTAGCATGCAAGTACTGTCCCTCTCCCCTTTTCGCAGATGAGGAGCCTTGGGCTTAGGAGGTAAGGAAACTCGTCTGAATTTCCCTACTGATTAGTGTGCAGATCAAGCACAGGTTTGATGCCAAGGACAAAGTATCCAAGTTTAGGAACTATATATCTAGAGTGTGAGGCATACACACACTCCTTATCTTTTAGTATATATAATTTGGGTAACACCGAAAATAAGTCTGTAGAACTAATTTCTGTACAAGAATTATATCAAGTTTAGGTGAATTTTAAAAATCAATCCAAACTTCAAAAACATTTTGTTCCATTTATGAAATTTGACCTTAAACCATGAGAAAAATCAAGATCAAATGACTTCTATGGTACTACTGTTGCAATCATTGGCCCTCAGATGTCTTCATGGTTTGGGGCAGGCAGAGAAGAGTGTGACTAATACAAGGCATAGGTAGAGACTTTCCCTATATTGCCAGAGACCGCCTGCTAACAGGGACTTCTGACCCCAAAGCATTGTGCCATTCATTTGGCAATTCATCATTTATTTTCTGGATGTTTCTTTTATTTTTTTGAATTTTACATAAAATATTATATTGTCATCTAATTGTCTTTCACCCCTCTGTAGGCTAGACAATGTTCTGTAATTTTGAGTCTCCTAGAGTCCCTAGACAGTCCCTCATATTATTTGACTTTTTTTTCCTTTGATGTGAAAGAGCAATGCTCAGTGTTCTTTTGACAATTTTTTTGCCATAGGAATTGTCAAAGTAAATACTGTTCTTATGCCATCTGTTTAAAAGTTCTTAGCTTTTCCAAATACAGGCATTATCTAAATTGTAAATGGACCTTTTCCAAAAGTTATTTTGTATATTGGTTTTTGGAACTCTGTAAAAATAGTATATATTTCGGCTATGTTTCCAAATCAAACTACACAAGAGCTATTCAGCCCATCACTTATGTGAAGTAAGATGATCCCCTAAACTACCACAAAACCAAATGTTCGTGTATAACATAGTTGCCGTGGGAAAGTGCAGATATGCAGACGTATGTGTACCGCACCCTCAACCCCAAGACTGCCCACCCTCCCTGCCATTGTGTGTGCAGGGAGACTCTTCCCTTCACTTCCCAAGGTTTCCAGTTGTGGTTCTGGATCTAAGCCCTACCAGAATAGGCTGTGTGGCAAAGGAGAGTTTAATTCTTGGGTCCCAAATCAATGACAGAGGATTGATGAAATCAGAGGTGACAGAGATGACAGGGTCCCATTATGGGGGCCTCCCTGGGACTTCACGTGTTACGATGAGGAGTGCCTGCAAGATGTCATTTGTTTCTTTTTGTCGCTTTCCTTGCTCCTTTATTGTTGCTGAAAGGAAGGGAAAGCAGAGGATCAGCTGCAGGAGTTTTTTCTTTCTTTTTTTTTTTTTTGGAAGAGTCTCTCACTCTGTTATCCAAGCTGGAGTGCGGTGGCGTGATCACATCTCAGTGCAACCTCAATCTCCTGAGCTCAAGCAATTCTTCTGCCTCAGCCTCCTTGTAGTTAAACAGATTTTTTTTTTTTTTTGGAGAGACGGAGTCCCACTATGTTTCCCGGGTTGGTATTGAACTCCTGGGCTCAAGCAATCCTCCCACCTCAGTCTCCCAAGGTGCTGGCATTATAGGCTTAAGCCACTGCACATGACAAGGATTCTTACAGTTGTAACAAGATGGAATTGCCTCCCCTCTCCTTTGCATTGTTATCCATAATAGAGGGTGATGAGAATCCTGGGAGGGAACTTTGACTAAGTAGTGCCTTAATAGAGGTAGAAGGAAAGGATTTCTTCCTGCAAACTCCTGTACTCTTAATTCCCCCAAACTCCATGCATGCTGTGATGTGACGGGCAGAAGAGGGAGAAATGCATTTCAGGGATTGAATTGGGAATTGGAAATTCTAAACATCTGTATGTTGGTAGCAGCAAGGAGAAATGAAAGAAGAGAGGAAGAGAAAATATTAGCAGAGGAGGGGAATAATATGTCAAGAAGAGAGCTATTTAAGACACACTTTTCCTGTCAAATAGAAGGCAAAACCCAAGCTGAGGCCCTCAAATCATAATTACATAAATACCCTTATATTTTCTAAGAAAAGTATGTTTTAAAACTTAAATGATGAAATCCGGATGTGGAATTTTCTGTGGGTAACTCCACTTTGTGTATGTCAACTTTATAGTCTGTTAAATGTTAAGAGGCCTCAGAGTGCAGGGAAGTGGAGGAGAGGCCAGACTGCCCGAGGCTATGCTCCTCTCTGGAGCTCAGATCTAACAGTCTTCTGTTTTATTCACTTCTCTCTCATTATTTTCCTGTCTGCAAGGTATGTAGATGCATGGAAATTGGGTCAGCTTCTGGACCCCCAGGAAGCATGGAAGCAATGATTGCAGGGGTCATGTGGGAAGGGATGGGAGCAGGATTCAAGCAGTCTCCCCACAGTCCTAAAATGAGCCTTCCCTGGGCCGTCAGGTGTGTAGCCTGAGGAGGAAGAGACAATCAGAAAGGAAACGGGCTGACCCCTGATAGAACTGTCGCCTATTATTTCAAAAATCTGTGATTGGTGAGCTCTGCCAACCCTCACTAACATGAACAAATACACTACTCCAGATATATCTTTTATCTTTCATTGTCTTCCACAAGTATAGTTTTAACTATGATTTTGGAGCTAGAAAAGTATTAGTAAAAAAAAATGGGTAAAAACAACTGGAATAAGAACATCTTGAATAAAGATTTGACAAATATATCCCTGGACTCTTAATATCATTTCTTTTACCCAGTTCTCTCTGAAGCAAATCAAATATTTCATTAACAAGAGTGAGACTTTACTTTACAAAAAGTAAAGTTTTTTGGGTTTTTTTTTTTTTTTTTTTTTTTTTTTTTGTTCTCCCCTCTCCCGCCCTGGCCGGAGTGCAGTGGCATGATCTCCGCTCACTGCAACCTCTCCCAGGTTCAAGCGATTCTCCTGGCTCAGCCTCCCAAGTAGCTGGAATGACAGGCGCGCGCTAACACTTCCCCAGCTTTTGATATTTTTAGTAAAGGCGGGGTTTCACCATGTTGGCGACGCTGTTCTCGAACTCCTGGCCTCATGTGATCTGCCTGCCTCGGCCTCCCAAACTGTTGGGATTATAGGTGTGAGCCAACTCGCTCGGCTAAAGATGGCTTTTGTAAAGCTAGTAGTGAATTAATTCAGTTCCTAATTGAACCCTAGGTTTTAACAATAAACATTTGCATTTTGTTCAAGTTTTCTTCAGGGTATATTGTATTATGAGACAGCATGGCTCTCTCACAATGAAACATGACCATGCCAGAAAAAAAAATGTTGCCATCTTTACGGGCTTCCTTTTCCTTGTTAAACTTTGATGGCATAGTCAGAAATAACTGAAAGGCAAAATACTAAAACATCCAGCTCCAGTGAATTTTTTTTTTTTTTAATTGTAAGCCAACAGTGTTTTGGAGCCTGCGGGAGGGAGGCGGGGAGTGTTGAAAGGGCCCTACTTAGTTGAGGTCGAGCCAACAGTGAAGCCTCAAAATTGTCAGCAGGCAGAGTCTATTCTGGAGAGGCAAATGAATAGGCTTAACTGAAGTCCCTTGCCCTGCAAAAAAACGAGGCAGGTGCTAGGGGGATGGATTTTTGGATAGGATGGAAACCGGGACGGATGAAGTCTTCCCTGGTTAGAGAGGAAATTTGGTATTAAGAGAGCCTCACTGAATCCCAATAATAACCAAACAACTGGTGTTGTCCAGGGCGCCGGCTGGAAAGTGGGAGGCAGGAAGCAGAAAGGCTCAAGCTCCTTTCCCTGAGTCGGTTCAGGAATTTAATGTCAGCCAATGTTTACTGGGGCACGGTGTTAGGCACGGGGATATCAAGCTGAATAAAACGTGGTCTCGTCCTTGAAGAGCTTATAGTTCAGTGACACCGCTTTAACATTCCTCGTGGGCTTTGATAACTTTTATCCTGGGAGTCATCAGGGGAGAGCTGCATCTAAATCCATCCACACTTTGGTAAAGATTTCAAAACAGAGGAAACAAGATACGGGGCGACGAGGTTGGAGGAGAGATGACGGCAGGAGCCGGTGCCAGACTTCGGAGCCGCCAACGCCGTGCTGTGCTGGTGCTGCATGCTGGCAAGGGGCAGCCAAGACCGTGCTCCGCGCGGGCACCCTCGGGCTCAGCCCCGGCAGCTGACAGTGCCGTGCGGGCGAACTGCGGTGGGCCTGGCAGGGGCCAAGCGGAGGTCCCGAGCAGCCTGCGCGGCCGGCGCCCGCCCCCAGGGGGCAGAGTTCCCGCGCTAGTGCCTGCGCCGCTACCTGGGTCTCAGGCCCCACTGCCCCCCGCTGCATCCGCGCCTTCTCTTTCCAGGTTCTCTCCGCCGGCTGGGGCTCGGCTGAGCTTCAGATTCCCCCACCCTCGGTCGCCGCCGGGGCACAGGAACCGAGGCCCGGCAGGGCACCAGCGGCGGGAGGCGAGATTGGGGAGGCGAGGGCGGTCCGCGCGCGGGGGCGGGAGGGGGCTGGGGGATTCGAGGGACGCGGCAGCCCCGCCCCCGCCCCCTCCTCTTCTCCGCTCCAAGCCCGAGAAGCTGGAGAGCATGGACCAGACTCCGCAGCGCTGGCACCATGACGCTCGCCCGCTTCGTGCTGGCCCTGGTGTTAGGGGCGCTCCCCGAAGTGGTTGGCTTTGATTCAGTCCTCAATGATTCCCTCCACCACCGCCACCGCCATTCGCCCCCTCCCGGACCGCAGTACCCCTATTACCTTCCCACCCACCAGCGGCACCTGAGGACGCGTCCGCCGCCGCCTCTCCCTGGCTTCCCGCGCCCCCCGAGGGCGCTGCTTGCCCAGCGCCCGCACGCCCTCCAGGCCGGGCACACGCCCCGGCCGCACCCCTGGGGCTGCCCCGCCGGCGAGCCATGGGTCAGCGTGACTGACTTCGGCGCCCCGTGTCTGCGGTGGGCGGAGGTGCCACCCTTTCTGGAGCGGTCGCCCCCGGCGAGCTGGGCTCAGCTGCGAGGACAGCGCCACAACTTTTGTCGGAGCCCCGACGGCACGGGCAGACCCTGGTGTTTCTACGGAGACGCCCGCGGCAAGGTGGACTGGGGCTACTGCGACTGCAGACACGGTGAGTGGCCTTGGGGCGGTCGCGGACACTCCGGCCCGGCCCGGAGCTAGTGAGGCTTGGGGCCGGCTTACAGGTCTCTTGGAAAAAGTGACGGGGTGCGGGGTTGTGGGCTTGCATTGCGGGCTGTGATGGTGGGCTGCAGCTGGATTACCAGTAAGGTATACTGGTGCTGCAAATCTAAGCCAGCCAGATGTGCTTGTGTGAAGGTTGTCACGGGTGAGCGTTTCTATGCAAGGTGCTGAGCTCTGAGTTTCTGTCCTCTGGCCACTGTGTGTATTGGGTGACAGTGTGCTTTGGACGTCTGTTCTGTAGATTAGCTTACGTTTATAGGGTTACCATATTTACATTAAAGAGGCACAGAAGGAGAGAAAGTTCCTAATTACTTGTTCTGGAAAGGGAAAAGAACTTTCCCTCCATTCTTTAGACTCCGATTTGGAAAAATGTGGTAACATTTTTGCCTTGATTTCACTGTTGACCTCTGTTTTGAAAAGTATGGCAAAATTATGTGGCCAAAATTAGCCATATTCAGATACTCCAGCTCAGTATAGGAAGCATCATTAGTGACTGGAAAAAAAAGAAAGGAAAAAGAGGTGGGAATATTACTATCTTGGTGAAGTAGCAACTTGATACAGTCATACTCAGTTTTCCAGAGCCATAACTTAACTTTATATGTTATATGTGGAAAGTCAGGATTAGTTGGTCATATCAGGAGATGAAAGTGACAAAATATTTTAGGTTTGTGATAATAAAAGCATCCCACTAATAAATTTAATGTAAATGAATAATCCAGCTTTGAACATTGCTTCATTTTGAATTGTTGGAATTTTGTTGAAATTAGTTTTTCTTTTTTTCTTTAAAAACTGAGGAAGAAAAACTTCATATCCTCCAAAGTTTGATTTTCTTTTCAACAAAATATTTTTGGCAGCTTTCCATTCACACTGTGGGGCAAGGGTTTTCTGAATTGAGATCCTGAATCACATTGTACTTTGTACTTTTTGGAGGTAACTTGGAGGTTAGCTGTCACAATGTCATTCATTTCCTGGAGAAATTTTATTTATCAGTACCTTCAATTACATTAGTGCTTTGAGTTAAGGAAAAGTGATAGGAAGGTTAAGATCAATTATCCTTCGTCCTCGGGAATGAAGTCATCGCTTTACTTGTGTTTCATGAACGGAATGCCAATGTGGGTATAAAAATATTTGAGGTGATGTCAACAAAGAGTGCTAGCATTGTCTCGTTATTCACCATAAGAGATTATTTATAGTAAAATCTTATGTTTAGCAAACATTGACTTTTTTCATCTTCATATTATTATTAGTTTTGCTTTTTTTTTTTTTCTTGAGACAGAGTCTTGCTCTGTCACCCAGACTGTAGTGCAGTGGCGCGATCTTGGCTCACTGCACGCTCTGCCTCCCGGATTCACCCCATTCTCCTGCTTCAGCCTCCTGAGTAGCTGGGACTACAGGCGCCCGCCACCACGCCCGGCTAATTATTTTGTGTTTTTTCAATAGAGACGGCGTTTCACTGTGTTAGCCAGGATGGTCTCGATCTCCTGACCTGGTGATCTGCCCACCTCGGCCTCCCAAAGTACTAGGATTACAGGCGTGAAGCCAACCGCGCCCGGCGTATTCTTAGTTTTATGAATAGATAAGAGTGGAGAATTATTAGAGGATGAATGTGTAGGAGAGAATATACAACTTCTCTTTAAGTACATAAGCACAGACTCAAGAAAAGTAATTTAAAGTTAAAAAATGATAGTGATCTGTTGCTCTCTTTGTGACATAACTCTTAGCCTTGTATTTCAGACAAGGAGAGTAACTTGTCCTTGGATATCCTGCCACTGCACCCTCTTCAGTTGACTAGAAATGTAAATCTTTTGAATGCCTTTATGTTCCTAGCTAACTCTCACCAGACAAAATCTCAAATACTGCATGATAGTTGTTTGTACTTCTTGGAGTAAAGTGATTGAACAAAAGAGAAACAAAAGAAACTACTCATGATGGGAGATAAATGCCCTTCCCACCACCACAAAAAAATAGGAAAACAATCAGCTGTGTAATAATGAATGACTTTCACAGACTCAATCTCATTCTGTCATTTACTCCTCCAGGTCTGCCTGGGCATAGCCTATAGCTTTGAGATGACTGGCATATTCTGAACCTTATGGCTCTCTTGGTCCTACATTTCAGTTAGGAGTGTGAACAAAAGTTTCATGGAGTGGTGAAAAGAATATTGAATTGTGCTTTAGAAAACGCTGGTGTCTGCTTTGGCTCTGCCAGTGGCTGTGCACTGTCGGGTAAAACTCTTAACTTTTAGAGCTTTGGTTTCCTCATCAGGAGAAAAGCAAGTTTTGAGTAAATTAATTTAAAAGACCTTTGCAGCACTGAGCATGTACTCAAAACAACCTGGCCTGATCACATTAGCTAGGACTTACTGTGCATTCATTCTGTGTTGGATGCTGGACTAAACATTTTATGTGCATTTTCTCATTTCATTTTTAATTTTTATTTATTTATTTTTTGACAGAATCTCCCTCTGTCACCCAGGCTGGAGTGCAGTGGCACAATCTCAGCTCACAGCAACCTCTGCCTCCCTAGTTCAAGCGATTCTCCTGCCTCAGCCTCTTAAGTAACTGAGATTACAGGCGCCTGCCACCACGCCTGGCTAATTTTTGTATTTTTAGTAGAGATGGGGTTTCACCATGTTGGCTAGGCTGGTCTTGAATTCCTGACCTCAGGCCATCCACCTGCCTCTGCCCCAAAGTGCTGGGATTACAGGTGTGAGCCACTGCTCCCGGCTTCATTTCATTCTTGTAGCAACCTTATGAGTGAGTTCCTGCATTTTATGGATGAAAATATGTGAAGACATATTATGAGGAGTGCAGGAGAAAATAGGGTTAGATATGTATATTTTTACTCCACAGCTCATTTTGCTGTATTTCTTTACTTGTAATCCTCATTTTGTAGTTTATGGACTAGTCTAACAGGAAGAAAGAGAATTATGTTTGGCCCGATGCACATGATTTACAGTCTCTTATGCTTAAAAAATATCTGGTATCTTTTTCTTTCTTTCTTTTTTTTTTTTTAATTTTTTTGAGACAGGGTCTCTCTCTGTCACCTGGGCTGGAGTGCAGTGGCACAATCTCAGTGCAGTGCAACCTCTGCCTCCTAGGTTCAAATGATTCTCCTGCCTCAGCCTGCCGAGTACCTGGGATTATAGGTGTGCACCACCATGCCCAGCTGATTTTTTGTAATTTTAATCGAAATGGGGTTTTGCCATGTTGCCCGGGCTGGTCTCAAACTCCTGACCTCAAGTGTTTCACTCATTTCAGCCTCCCAAAGTGGGACATGCCTGGAATTACAGGCATGAGCTACCATGCCGGACATATTTGTTTCTTTACAGAAATCCAGGGCAAAAGGAAAGAACAATTCATAGTAATGTGATCCCTCCTTTAAAAAATAAACTGGTGGCCAGAGTCGCATATCTAGTTGCATTGGGAAAAATCAGGAAGTTGGTGTCTCCGTGGTGAAGAGTTGATTGAAGCCAAGTTGAAGGGGAAAGGTGGGGACCTCAGGTGTGCCGGGCCTGGGCGTGGATGTTCCAGTGGCTCAGATGTCAGAGAGCAGGAAACATGATACCTGGGCCCTGGTTTTATGAAACTTGCAAATTAATACTAAGGAATCATTCTAGGGCTGGGAGCGGTGGCTCACGCCTGTAATCCCAGCACTTTGGGAGGCCGAGGCAGGCGAATCACCTGAAGTCGGGAGTTTGAGACCAGCCTGACCAACGTGGAGAAACCCCTGTCTCTACTAAAAATACAAAATTAGCCGGGCATGGTGGCGCATGCCTGTAATCCCAGCTACTTGGAAGAGTGAAGCAGGAGAATCGCTTGAAACCGGGAGGCGGAGGTTACCTTGAGCCGAGATCGCGCCATTACACTCCAGCCTGGGCAGCAAGAGCGAAACTCTGTCTTAAAAAAAAAAAAAAAAAGAATCATTCTGGCTATGGGAATACACTGAATTAGCCCGGGGAGCTGGTCTCATTATGAGCATTTAGAATCACCTTGGGACTTGTTAAAATTCAGATTCCTAGACTAGCCCAGGCTCTGAGTAATTCTCAGACCTGGATGGAGAATGGAACATGCATTTCTATTGAGCAGTCAAATTGATTTGGATGTGAAAACTCTGTCACAGTCAGGCAGAACACATGGAAGGGCATTAGAACTCACCTAAAATGCATATTGGTAGGTGATGATATAGACTAACTGAGCCCACCATTCTGTGACTTAACCCTGTTAGGCTTTAGGAGCAGGTGTAAGGCATGCCAATGGTAACTTTTTGTGTGGTTTTAGAAATGGCACTTCTGGTTTTTCCTTTGACCAGTGTAGGATAGTCATAACCTAATTCACTGGAATATGGTTATTTTATTTTTATTTTTAGAGACAAAGTGCAGTGATGCCATCTCAGCTCATTGCAACCTCTGTCTCCCAGGATCAAGCAATTCTCCCACCTCAGCCTCTGAAGTGGCTGGGACTACAGTCCAGCTATTTTTTTTTTTTTTTTTAAATCGTTTGTAGAGATGGAGTTTTGCCATGTTGCCCAGGCTGGTCTCCAACTCTTGGGCTCAAGTGATTCTCCTGCCTTGGCCTCCCAGAGTACTGGAATTACAGGCAAGAGCTACCATGGCTGGCCAGAATATGGTTATTAATTGAATTTGAGCTAGGTTATTTTTGCATTTCTACAGGAAGAATTAACAGGCAACTAATTTCGCCCAACAATAGCTTGTGACCCAGCATGGTGGCTCATGCCTGAAATCTCAGCACTTTAGGAGGCTGAGGCAAGAGGATCACTTGAGGCCAGGAGATAGGGGCTGCAGTGAGCTATAGTCATGACACTGCACTCCATTCTGGGTGACAGAGGAAGACCCTGTCTCTAAAACAAAAACAAAACAAACGCAATAAAACACAATAGCTTGCAATAACTTAGTGTTTCCTGCCTAGGAGGGGCAGTCACTTTTCTACTCTCTGGTTGGCATGGCAGATGGGGCAACTTGCTTGACACTGTGCTGCTAACCTCCCTTTTTACAAGCCAACCGTAGGTGGCTGATGATTGAGAGGTAAAACAGATTAAATAAATGAGAACGTTTTAATCATTGAGATTTTGGAGGAGAGGATGAATCACAGATCTGACTTTTTGTCTTGTCATGCTCATCTGTTCATGTGCACCTACCCACCCAAAATCTCTTGATTTAAATAGAGATAGAGGACATGTAGGCCAGTACTATTGTTTACAGGCTGTACTCATTGAACTCCATCTGTTGTTTGTAGTGAATGTTAATTAAAAAGTTAGCTGAAAGCTGTCCCCCATCCCTTTTAAGTGCTACATCTTGATTCTATGTAGCAGGTGCTGAAAAACATTTATTAGCAATACCAGATTTGATACATTTCCTGGTTGATTTTAAATATTGAGCTCAATCTGCTTTTCAGACTAAGGCAGATGTCAAATACTTAGATTAGATTAGTTAAGAATCGCAGTGATTCTTAACTAGTGTGAAGTGTCTTTTTTTTTTTTTTTTTTTTTGAGAAGACAATAAGATACCCATTACTATTGCCTTTTATGAGCTATTGTCCAGGGGTGTATATATACTTATGTGGTCAGTGTCTGTGTGTGTGTGTGTGTGCATGTGCGCATGTGCATGTGTGCGCCTATGTGTTAAGACACCAGTCCCCAACCTTTTTGGCACCAGACACCAGTTTTGTGGAAGGCAGTTTTTCCATGGACCTGGGGGATGGTTTCATCAGACATTACATTCTCATAAGGAGCATGCAACCTAGATCCCTCACACGCACAGTTCACAATAGAGTTCCAGCTCCTAGGAGAATCTAATGCTGCTGCTGATCTGATAGGAGGCAGAGCTCAGGTGGTAATGTGAGCCATGGGGAGCAGCTGTAAATACAGATAAAGCTTCGCTTGCTCACCTCCCGGTCACCTCCTGCTGGGCAGCCCGGTGCCTAACAGGCCACAATATCTTATCTTGTGATAAGATAACCTATGTAAAAGTAATTTGGTTTATAACTGAAGGGAAACTGAAATATCCAGTAATAAGGTACTACTCGTAGGTACCTGCATTTGATGGATATTATGCAGCTACCAAAGTAATTATTGTAAATATTATACATATAAATATAATAGGAAAGTGTTTATGATAATGTTTAGGGGAAAGAAGGGTGCAAAATTTATATATAATACATTATGACTGTGAAAATAAAGATGCTTTTGGAAGATTTGGAAGAAAATATGATAATTATGAATTTGAGTATGGATGTTGCTTGGATCAATTTGGGTGGTTTTGATAGCAAAGAATAGAAAACTGAAACAATAAGGAGGCTTATTGTTCCTATTAAAAGAAGTCCATATGATGGGTAAGCTCCAGCATGGTACACTTCTGTTCCTCTGCTACTTTCTTGGCTCCTTTATCCTCTTAAGAAGCGTGGCCTTTATTCTTAGGCTGGTGGTTATTCCAGGCTTCACTTAGAGATAGAACAACCTGCAGAAGAAAGAGAA
The DNA here is from genome assembly GCF_002776525.5 of Piliocolobus tephrosceles. Taxonomy (NCBI): domain Eukaryota; kingdom Metazoa; phylum Chordata; class Mammalia; order Primates; family Cercopithecidae; genus Piliocolobus; species Piliocolobus tephrosceles. The sequence continues at coordinate 98,250,944 of NC_045436.1, read as the reverse complement.
AACTCCTCTGCAGGAATGTCCTTTTGAAACAATAAGGAAACCTTTCTGGAATTTCCCCCACAGACTTCCACGTTTCATTTGCCCAGGCTGGATCACGTGTTCTTTCCTGACACTCTTTGCAAAAAAATGTACAATTACCATGATTACATAGATTAGTTAGCTTAACCTCTGAATCATCTGGGGATTCAACTGGCAAGGAAGAAACAAGGTAGTTGTTGATCATAACCAAAAAGGTTGCTAAGGAGTATGGTTGGGACTTGTCCTTATATTTGGGAAACTTAATGCAATTAAAAACTAACAGTAAGTAATTTATAAAATGCTGTGAAATGCTACATTAATTTTTTTTAGTCATGTCTGGATGAATAACATTTAGACTCTGATTTGGTTGACAGAGCATATTTCCTTATCTTAAGATGCTATTTGCAGGCAAATATTATGACACATTTATTTCTGAAACGAATAATTCCATAACTGATGAGAATGCTGAAGTTAGATCATTTACTAAGTAAACATGATTATATGATTTAATTCTAATTTTGAAGGTTCCCCCCCGCCGAATTAAACTTTAAAGAAAACAGTCCTTTGAAATCTCTTCTCTTTAGCTACATAGTAAATAGGCAATATATGAACAATTGATTTAGATTGATGTCTACGTGGTTGGTCTGCTGTCATTAGAAACTAAATAAATGTTTATTTTTGCCCCTTTAGCATCCTCCTTTTCCAGGGCAGTCTCCTCTTCCCCTGCTCCTCCTTCTTACAAATCAGTGCAACAATATTAATAAAAAATGTATTGTATGCAAAACACTAAAGTAATGATATTTACCCTCCTACGAGCCACACATGCACATTTCACCTCAGTACTTTTTATTAGGATCAGCAGAGGGGATACAAAGTGTAATGCTGATTCTTCTAACAGTGTAAGGATAGGTTTCATTTATTCATTAAACATTTACTGCGTTCACACTAGGTGCGGCATTTATAAAGATGAATCAGAAATTCACCTTTGTCCTCTGGTTGAGGACAGCCATTTTCTGGGTGAGGTGTCAGAATAATAATAAGCATTTTCATTACCTTCTCTGTGGTTCATGATCTGGGAGAAAAGAAGATTATTGTTTGGTTTCAATTTCATCACTCAGTGCTATACAATAAAATGATAATACCCGTATCATTTGTTTATGTGTAGATGGTCTGGGAACACACAATTTGTGAAACCTTCTGTTGGGGTTATCTGCATGTATTGTTAGCCTACTATAACTTAACAATGTACAGAGTCATCTTTTTTTGTTTGATATTGTATGATGTTTTAAACTAAGGAATAATTTATAAGATTTATAAATTTCTAATAAGCACAATGTAAATGGGTAGAATTGCTAATTCAGAGGATGCACTCTCATTTTGAACTATACGAACTGATTTTTTTCTCAGCATTTAAGTTGTCTACATGAATAATAAATGAGCAATTAGTATGAATTATAAATGTGAACTAATGGAGGCAAATACAGCTCACTTGGATCTTGGTTCAGGCGAATGCCTTGTTTGTTTTTTTTGTTTGTTTGTTTTTTGTTTTGAGTGCAGTGGCACGATCTTGGCTCACTGCAAGCTCCGCCTCCCGGGTTCATGCCATTCTCCTGTCTCAGCCTCCCGAGTAGATGGGACTACAGGCGCCTGCCACCGTGCCCGGCTAATTTTTTGTATTTTTAGCAGAGACGGGGTTTCACCGTGTTAGCCAAGATGGTCTCGATCTCCTGACCTTGTGATCTGCCCGCCTCGGCCTTCCAGAGTGCTGGGATTACAGGCGTGAGCCACCGCGCCCAGCTGCCTTGTTTGTTAAAAATGATTTGATTTCATTTAGACCTGGGAGGACTTGAATAAAATATACTATTTAGCAAAGATATAGCAGGTTTAATTAATGGGTAAATATAATCATAGATAAAAATAGTATAACTTAGTACTGTTGAATATGGTGAAGAAAGAAAATAACATAAAAATTAACCTAGCATCCTCTACTGCATTGGAAAAATTCAACCAAGAGCCCCCCAATTCAGTTGTTTTCAGATACTGTAATTTTTTAGATATACTTTATAATTGATAGAGAATGGTCATTTAGTATTTTTTATAGTGTTGCATTTGGTATGAGACATAGTTTTATGTTTAACTTAATGTCAAATATGTGTACTAAATTGTTCAACATGTAATGGTTTTTTTCTATTCTTTCAAATAGGTCATAAATTGAAATTTCTGTGTCACTCACAGCTTTAAGTGTACTTTTTGTCAAGGATCTGAACACTAGCTGGACGTTGCCGACATGCTTTCTTTCCATTCCGCTAGAACAATAGAAATGACTAAAATTAATTATTTTATGCATCTGTAGAGTTCAGTAATAGACAAGAAAGGATTTGTGTGAAAACATGAAGTTTTTTTTACTCTTTTATCAAACTGACTTTTTAAAAAAGATTTAAAAAATATTTGTTGCTAATTTTATTCAGAAAACACTGTTGGGGTGGGCCTTTTACGGTATTTTCTTCCATTTAAATTAAGTAATGCTATTTTATAAGTACATTTTAATGAGGGGTTAACTTTATAGGCAGGCATGTGTTTTTTTCCCCCCCCCGCCCTACAGGGTCTTGCTTTGTTGCTCAGGCTGGAGTATAGTGGCATAGTCATAGCTCACTGTAACCTTGAATGCCTGAGCTCAAGTGATCATTTGCCTCAGCCTCCCAAGTAGCTGGGATTACAGGCCCGGGTCACCACGCCCAGCTAATTTTAAAATTTTTTGTAGAGGTGGGGTCTTGCTATGTTATCCAGGCTAAACAGGGATATGTTTTCATTTGCTTTATTTTGGAATAAGCTAGGTATATAGAATGAAGATAGTTGATCCATTTGGTTCCTTTTCTCCTATTTCTTTTAGGTTTCCTTCATGTATGGAGTATGGAAAGGAAGGTTGTTTTGTTTTTGTTTTTGTTTTTTGTTTTTTGAGAGAGAGTCTTGCTCTGTCACCTAGACTGGGATGCAGTAGCACAATTACAGCTCCCTGCTGTCTTGAACTCTTGGGTACAAGCAATTCTTCTGTCTTAGTATCCTGAGTAGCTGGGACTACACACATGGGCCACCAAGCCTGGCTAATTTTTAAGTGTTTTTTTTTTTTTTTTTTTTTTTGTAAAAACAGTGTCTCACTCTGTTGTCTAGGCCTATCTCTAATCCCAGGGCTCAAACAGTCCTCCTGCCTTGGCCTCCCCAAGTGCTGGGATTACAGGTGTGAGCCACTGTGCCTTGCCTTAGTCTTAAATCTTAGAGCTCAGAAACCAATGAGACTTGTGAAGGGAACTTTTATCCAGTCAGCTGTTTTTTAGTCTGCCTGTATTGATTGAGACTCATAAGATGGTTAAAGAGAACTCTTCTTGAATGTCTGGCCCTCCATTTGGGGAATTCCTGTTTTCTAGCGAAGGTGTCCATCAAGCAAATTTCTGTTACATGAATCTTTTATGGTTTCTTTCCTTTATAAAACTGTTGACCTATGTACTTAGAAGGAAATCAGTTGTAAACTATTTTACTGTAAATGTTTAACAGTTGAACATTTTTGTCAAGGAATTAAGATAGTGGAATTCTGAACATTATCGTACACTGGAACATTTTGCCTTTAAATAGTTATAACACCAGCAGACGGTTGACCTTTTTCTTTTTTGGTAGCGATTCATTTCAGGAACTCTGGGGCCACCACTCCATGACATGCCATCACGCATAGTGGTACAATTCCAGACTTTCTTCCTTTACTACTTTGGTCTGCATGTTTATAAGGCTTAATATAATTGACCTACTGTGCTTGAGACTTTAAATTATTATTTGTAACGCATTTTAAAGATAGAAGTATGTAGAATAGAATATTTTCTGTGCACGTGGCACTTGAGAGACTTTAAGACAGTGCAACCCTAGATCACACACACTGGGGTGTGGTTCCGGGACGTGAGCTCTGACTCTAACGAGTATCAAAGAATGCTTGGTTGCTGGAGTGGAATGTGGGTGGAAGGTGAGGGACCAATTCTTGATAATAAAAAATTGGACAATTGAATAATATTTGCCAAACAAAGAATTTCGTCTACAATTTATGCAAATCACTTTATTGTTAGGTACAGCAATAGAAATTAGTTCACTTAGTTAGCTTTGAGCTTCGCAGATTTCTTTGAGCTAAGGTTATTTCCCTTTCTCCATTGTGTAATTGTGTACCTATACATTTGTGCAAATGTATACACACACACATTCATAGTCTTCTCACAACTTTGTACAGCTGTGGGACAAATCAGCTTCTACTGGAGGATCAGCCTCAACTATAGGAGCAACAGAAAGGTACTTCTTTCCTGTTCCACAGTGTAAAGAAGCTTCAGGCTACTTTATGCTTCTCTGCCTAGTTGGCTTATTTCCATACAACATGTGGTGGATTCCTTGCTGTATTTTCAGTAGGATGGTGAACACTAACATGGCATAATGCATAAAGTAATATCTGAAGTTTTGAAAGGTGCTTATTGTATTTCAGGGTCTTTGTTTAAGTTTGGAGGTAGAAGGTCAGTAACGAGGGCAGGGAAATAGGAGATAGTTGATCATGGCTCTGTAACTGCTCAGTTGCTTTGGTCTGTAGCTTCTTCATCCATAAGTAGAAGGAAATAAGTTATAGTTTGTTGTTATTGTTGTTGTTGTTGTTTGTTTGCTTTTGAGACGGAGTTTTGCTCTTGTTGCCCAGGCGGTAATGCAGTGGTGAGATCTCGGCTCGCCGCAACCTCAGCCTCCCGGGTTCAAGCGATTCTCCTGCTTCAGCCTCCCAAGTAGCTGGGATTACAGGCATGTGCCACCACGCCCAGCTAATTTTGTATTTTTAGTAGAGACAGGGTTTCTTCATGTTGGTCAGGCGTGTCTTGAACTCCCGACCCAGGTGATCCACCTGCCTCGACCTCCCAAAGTGCTGGGATTGCAGGTGTGAGCGACCGCACGCGGCCATAAATTACAGTTTTTAAGATCTTGACCACCTTGACCACCTCAGCTGTTCTAAGAGAATAAATGCAGCAAGAACAAAATAAAGCCAAAAAACAAATGAAAAGTACTACTTAGCTTGAATGTATATAGAATTGGTTCTCAGAAAATGATATCCCCAAATGAAGGCCTCAGAAGTAGTCTCAGAAACAAGTTTTCTTTTTCTTTTTTTTTTTTTTTTGAGGCGGAGTCTCGCTCTGTCGCCCGGACTGGAGTGCAGTGGCCGGATCTCAGCTCACTGCAAGCTCTGCCTCCCGGGTTTATGCCATTCTCCTGCCTCAGCCTCCGGAGTAGCTGGGACTACAGGCGCCCGCCACCTCGCCCGGCTAGTTTTTGTATTTTTAGTAGAGACGGGGTTTCACCGTGTTAGCCAGGATGGTCTCGATCTCCTGACCTCGTGATCCGCCCGTCTCGGCCTCCCAAAGTGCTGGGATTACAGGCTTGAGCCACCGCGCCCGGCAGAAACAAGTTTTCCTTTGATCTTTTCCTACTTTCCTGTCACTGGCGCTTCATTTTCCCCTGAGGTTAGCCATAGAAACTAGAATTCCTCTTTCCCAAGGTGGGCCATAGACACCAGAATGCCTTGTTTCCACAATCAGCCATAAAGCCTAAAAATATTACTCAACTCCCCTCATGCCCCAGTTTTCTGTGTAAAGACTGGCCTTAAAAATTTATCTGACCTACCTTGTTTAATTACATGTCATAAGACCCCCCATTCCCGAGAGGCTCTTCATACCCAGAAAAAAACAAAACAAAACTCTAAGAGGCCAAGAAAAATCTAAACTGATAAGCATTAGTGGGTTTCCCCACTCAGTCTATTAAGATTAGATCTTACCTGTTTTGTCCAATCATATTTCTACATGGCTGTCCACACTTTGTTAAACCTAAACATAAAAATGGGCAATATCCCCTATAGTTTTGGGTCCTCATTCTAAAGGCTCCCATGTCACGTAAAACCATGATCAAATAAATGTATATACCTTTTATCCTAATAATATGCCTCTTGTCAGTGAACCTTCAGAAGGCAAAGAGAAAGTTCTCTTGGCTCCTACATTAGAATGAATCGTGTGTTCAAACTTTTAGTCTTTTAGAGCATATTTGAATGCTGTTTTTAAAAAAGGTGTTTCAAATAATTATTAGAAGAACTGAGCTTTATAGAATGATATAAATACTCATTCTGAGCCCTAGGTAGATGGTTTCCTCAGAATAGACATTTTTATGGCCCTTAGGAAAGGGCGCTTTTCTAAGTGGAGGGCACTGTTAGGAAGGTGTGCGTTAGGGCTGGCTGTGCCTCGAGTGGAATCTGACATAGAATTCATTAGTCATTGACATGCAAATTGCCTTTTAAGAATTGCAAATATTTGTATTCATTTGTTAAAGGAAAATTGGATGAGCACTGCACATTTCTTGCCATATAGCAGATACTGCTAAATGAATCCAGGCTTTCATAGTGTGCTTGGAGCGTTAGAGAAAATGATGGTGCAGCTGATAGTTGACCTGGAAACTATTTCCAGCTCTATCATTGCCATTATATTGTTATGGTCATAATTATACTTCACTCAGGATTTTCTCCTTCTCACCTCTAAGTGCCTCAATCATTTAGATTCTATGTGTACATCATTTCTTCTTGATAGCTTTTTGATGTAGGCACTATTTTAAATCTTATGATCACATGATGTGCATATGTGCATAAGTACACATTTCCTTTGTTTTCATTACTAGAACTATCTTCCAGCCCTTCTGACATGAGTAACTTCATGATTAAGGGGAGGAATTAGCAAAGAAATAATAGATTAAGTAACAATTCAAATAAAGTTTGCTTGAGGTCAACAAATTAATTCTTTGACTAAAATAAACTGCTGACATTTGTAATGTGCATAATATTATGTGGACCACTGTAGAAGAGGTTTTGTGATATAAAAAAACCATTCAAGATCTGTTGAACTCTTCAGAAATACTGCCTTCAAAATATTCTGTAGTTCATACTTCACTGAGCTAGGCAGGTCTTCCTCTTGCTTATTGTGAATTAAAGAGGTTTAGAATATATGAATGAGTTTTAGATGATTTGTCATATGAATGACCCATGCCCTGTTCATTCCTGAATAGTCAGGATTTGGCAGTACTGTACAATGTTTGTCTCCATTTATTATTGCCTTTTGTTTGAATTAAATGAGACTTTGTTTTTGTCATGAGAAATATAATATGTTTTTCTTAAATGCTTACATTTTTTAAGGATGATGATGTGGAAAATAATAGTGGTGGATGACTAAGCCTGTACAAATGAAATGAATGGGTACTTTGTGAATCTAATATTTTTGGAAGTTATTATGAGGCCATACATAATAACTTTGAAATATGCAAATTATGCTAGATTTTTGGGATAGGATTGATTTTTAAAATTAATTTCTTAATTTTCTTACCTATGAAATAAAGACCACTGTAGGTGATTTTAAACAGAATTTTATGTAATTCTTAAGTTGTCTGAGGTTAATTCTGTCTCTGCTCATTTGTCCCACTTGCTGCATCCCAGTGCCTGCTCCGGAACCAGTTCCAAGGAGAAGAGGAATGTAGGGCCTTGAACCACACTTAAGGGATAAGACCAAAGTGTTATCTTTCGCAGGGGTGCTTGAATTTAAATCTTGGCTCTTTTAAAGACTGAAAGGAATGACTTAAATTGTGGACTTTGGGACAGCTCTTTGGGTGTGGTATATTAGAGGGCATTCAATTGTGCATACTACCTAGCAGCTATTTTTCCAAGACTAGCATTAGGCAATATTTTCAAAATGAACATCTTCTTGAAATTATGGACATAATCTTGAGAATTTTAATGACTACTGCTGAAAGTTAAAAGCGGAAAACACATTTTATTTTTCTTTGGTGGATGAACAAATCAAATGGAAGATACAACACAGCTAATTACAGCTAATTCATATGCAGAACATTTAATTTTGTTTCTGTGTTTCTTATTGATGACCTCATGAGAAGAGGAAACTAATAAATGATAAAAACTTCACATATGATGTAATCTAGTATTTGAGATACAAGATCTGATATTAGTCATACTCTTCTACTTTTTCCCCTTTGAAAATTACAGTGGTTGCTTCTTGATGAAGAGATAATGGAATAAAGAAAAAAATTATAATAGGATTGTCTGTTTGCCTAGATAAAAAAGAGAATATAATTAGCATTGACATCAGGATGTTAATTAAAAAAAAGAAGGAGCTTGCTAAATCCTCACTTAAAGGAAGAAACACACACCACACACAGTGGAGGCCAAATTATTCTGCCTGGATCCCTTACTACTTAAGTTTAAAAATCATGTTAACCCAGGACTGGCTCAATATGTTCAAATGATTATTTACTATTAAAGGATTTTGGAATTCTTTTCCACTTTAGGATCAGTACGACTTCGTGGCGGCAAAAATGAGTTTGAAGGCACAGTGGAAGTATATGCAAGTGGAGTTTGGGGCACTGTCTGTAGCAGCCACTGGGATGATTCTGATGCATCAGTCATTTGTCACCAGCTGCAGCTGGGGTGAGTGCACCCATCCCTGACCAAATCAGTCTGCTAGTATCTGAGAATAATGCTGGGTGCCGGTCATTGCTTTGTAAAGCTTGTATCTTCGTTTCTTACTGTCACTTTCCTCATTCTCACTTTTCACAAAAGAGCTATAAAGAAAGGGTCCCAAATGGAAGAAATGAATTCTCTCACATGCAAATGTACTTCACGTATTACTACCTGGGGCTGAACTAGGAAATGGGCAAATACCAAGTGGGCAAATGTAAAAGCATCTTTTGGTCTTTGTCTTTAACAAAATACAGAGGCATTTGAAGCAAGTTTTGGCTTTGCAGATTCCAAGGATTTAATTCTAAAAATTACAATTTCTTAGAATTATAATGAATTAATTATAATTATTTTAATTACTAATTATAATTAATTAATTAGCACAGCCTTAGCTGGTTGTTGACATTGGATTTTAGCTTTCTGCTTTTATCCACCCAGAAGTTCCATTTGTGTGTGAAAGGGGCAATGTTTTACCTGTGCCCTTGTCCTTGATGGGGAAGTGGTGATGTCCCCAGGCCTTAGGTTTTGGTGCTGAGGAGGTCCTGTGGAAGATGGCAGCTTCTGTCAGCTCTGGCAGTGTCCTGCTGTCCTGAAGAGCTGCTTGGGAACTGGCTCCACTGTAACCCTAAGCACTGTCTTTAAAACAAGTCAGTATATTTTGAATTCATTAGTCCCAGCATTTTTATACCTTGTGCCATAGAGTTTCACCAGGCTTCTTTTTGGGAAAACAGGTTTTTTGTTTTTCTTATCTTTTGTTTTTGTGTCTCCTTTATATTTTCTAAGCACACTTAACATATGTTTTTTGTGGCCTTTATCACCAGAGATCTTTAGAAAGCATGGAAAATGTTTTGTTATAAAAAAATACAGTCTAAAAGACTGAAAAAAAAGGTTTGCAGTTTGCAAGTAGTTTGCTTTAATAATCAGTGTGGTAATATGATGACACAAAATGAAGAAGTAGAACTTTAATTTACCAGATTTCTCTTGTCTTCCCACTAGGGAGGTAAGAAATGAGTATTGGGTAGGGGCAAAGCTTGAAGGCCTAAATTTTGCTTAGACTTTTGGTGCTGTTAGAGCAATAAATAGGGTTACCATAGTAAATTAAAATTAGTTAATTATTTTGATGAGTTGAATATAAATCAGGATGAAAGAAGGAGTAAGGCCAGAGCCTATAAAGTATTATGGTGCTTGGAAATGTTAATTACTGTTTTTTATCATGAATACTTAGTCTGGCAAACAGACATTGGCAGGTGGGCAGGTCACAAAGAATGTTGATTTCATGCTTTTTCCTTTGAGGGGCAAGAGACGTAATAAATTTGTAGGCTGATGTCAATGTCTTCCTTTATATACATACCTATTTGTGCTTTTATTACCCCAGAAAATCAGAAAGAAATAAAATTTTCTGTGAGATACAAAGAAACAAGAATGCTATAGTGGAGGTGTGAACTACTGTGTGGTTTATTAGTCTTTTGATTGATGAAAGTATATGAACTGTTATTCGGCAAACAAACTTCAGATAAGCTGATCCAGCTATTTATATAGTATCATCTCTCAGTAGTCCATTAAAAAAAAAAAAGGAATTGCACAATAAAATCAGAGAAACCCAGCTTTATTGCTGTGAAGACACATTTACATTTTAGATATACCCCAAATGTTTAGTTTGGTTGATGGAATGCTGCAGCATGGAGACAATTGTAGAGATTACCGTGTTAATCAGATAAGCATTTTGTCTTTTTAAAATTTAATGCCAGTTTGTACACAGCAAAGGTTACTTAAAAAAAATGTGGATTAGATGAGCTAAAAGCAAAGCCCATCTGTATGCTATTATTTTCATTTTTTCTCTTTAAAATACTCTCTTGGTATTAGGAAAGAGATGCATGTTGCTATTTTATTAATTGGCTTCAAAGTCTTGCTAGCAAATACTATATACAGTGTAAGTTTTTAAAAATTATAAAAGGATTGCTTCCCGTGATATTATTGTGCTTAAATGTAGTAATAATAATTTTAAAAATGCTAGCCTAGAATGTTAGAGTGAGAAAGAATCTTCAAGCATCCAGATTTTTCTTTTGGCACATTAGAAGACAAAGCCTTCAAGTTACTTGCAGCTTGGCATGACTTTTAGCTGAGTCCAGACTGGAGTCCAAGCCTCACTGAAGCTTGTGACACACCTCTTGCACAAAGCCTTACTTTTATATCTGCAGTACTTGGCCATTTTCTTCTAAATCAGTCGTTGATGGTGAAGGCACGTAAAGTAGTTATTCAAGATTGATGAAAAGAATTCCATAGGTAGGAAACCCACGTTGTGATCTGATGTTTTGATTTCCTTGAAATTTATGTAATATTTTGTGTTTTTCTTCTTTCTTTCTTCTTTTCTTCCATATTCATCTTTGTTGATGTCTTCCATTTTTTTCAAATCGAAATGTTTTGATAAAAAATTTTGCCTACATTTGATAAACTTAGTATTGCTCATTGTACTTCCAGAGGAAAAGGAATAGCAAAACAAACCCCGTTTTCTGGACTGGGCCTTATTCCCATTTATTGGAGCAATGTCCGTTGCCGAGGAGATGAAGAAAATATACTGCTTTGTGAAAAAGACATCTGGCAGGGTGGGGTGTGTCCTCAGAAGATGGCAGCTGCCGTCACGTGTAGCCTTTCCCATGGTAAGAAAAAGAAAAAAGTTCTGTTGTTCTACTTTCATTATGTTTTAAACATGATTCCACATGATGAAAGTGTCTTAGTTAAATCATTTCCTTAAAGAGTTTAATTACAGAAGTAAGTCTGAGTCAAAATAGTTTACCATCTAATTAGTCTTCAATATGAGTACAGTTAATTTGAATTCCATTTGATTTTCCAATAGAATCTCATTTTTAACATATTTTCTATTTTATGTAATTTGCTTAAATAAATATTATATACTCTATATGTAATACATATACTGTATAATACATTGTATATGAAACATATTTTAGTTGTGGAAAATTATGATGGAATCAAGATGGAAGATAATCATGAAAGCAAATATAGAATGCAGCAAATACAACAAAATATTTTCACTTTGTGTAATGCAATATAATCATGCCTTTAGTGTTCTTGGGGCTGTAGAGAGCACCTTCCCTAAAAATGGGTTGTTGGCTTGAATGAGGGCTTCTTCCAAGCTCCATAGAGTAGGTATGTGGTAATTGTCAGTATGGGTTCGGTATACAGATATGTCTATGTTCATGGAAGTAAAGGAAGGAACGACTGCCTTTAAGATGGTGAAAGAGTTTTCTGGGTACCATGGTATATTTTAATGAATGATCACAACCTGAAGCTACCATACTCTCACAGTATCCCTTTTTGCATTTTCCTTGGTGATAGCAGCATGACCAGATATCCCAGGACTTGGAATGGTAGCAGTCAGCCCAGGGCAGTGGTTTTTGTTTGAGTACAAGTATCAGGGGGAGGAATAAGGAAGCTCCTGCCACAAAACAGAGAGACCCAGTTTGGAGTAATTCCTCTGGATTGACTGGAAGAGCCAATGGAGGGATATAGTTCAGATGTATGCTCTGAGAACTGTAATCCTTTCTTTGGTTGGGAGATGCGTATGTTAAACCTTCATGTCTTGTAAGTTTTCCCTTTTCTTCTTTTGGTTCTCTACCTTTAGGTAATGCTACTTTTGCTAAATCCAATGCTACTTCAAGGATGATGTGAATTGGGCCCAATAATTTATTGCTCTTTGTAGATTTTTGGTTTTACTCTATGCTCAACCTGATTGATAAAATATTTTTCAAGTAGTAAAGTAAAAAATTTTAAAAACAATAGTAATTTTTTTCAGGATATGTATCTACATTTTTTACTTCTTCCGCCTTCCATAATCTATCTATCTGTTTACATTCTATTTGCAAAGATAATTGTATGGTCATCTATAAACATATATAAAATATAGAAAGTTATGACAAATTAGAAGTGAGAATTTAAAAAGATTCTCTCATGGTAGATTAAATGAGAATGTGGAGTTGTATAGCTGAAGTCAGCAAACATAGAGTTCACCTTAAGGGATAGTGATAGATATTTGGTATACATCCCTTAAATTTGGGAGTTACACTTAGTATCTTGTCATTCTGTACTTGTAGCTCTTCCAACATTTACAAAGTAGAAGATTGCTTACAAGTTGGATACAGAAAATAGCAGCAATCTAAATGAAAACATGTGGGGAGTTTAATTATCTATAAGCTAAACATGAGTCCATTGGTTTACTGTATTTTCTTTCAAATGATTTTTGCATTTGTTGGAAGGATAGGGCTGTTAACTACATCTTGTCCTTGTGCTTTTCTGTATTTTTTATGTTTTAACAGTTAGTTATACAAAAAGAAAAAGAAACCATCTTTTAAAATAAAACACAACATAGAGAAATGAAAGGTGGTGTGCCTTTTAAAGTCTAGGTTCTAGATGGCTTTACATTTTCTCTTAAAAGGTTTTATTTTTCTGTTTTCTCCAAGCATACCAGGTGGGGAAAATATATTAAGAAATGTATACATGTTTTTCTATATTTTTTTCTGTATTTTGCAAGCCTTTTAAAGGAAAAATAAACGTCATAATTTGTGAGAATTATATTACCATCATTCAGCCATATATATTAAACCTGTCTTTATCCATTAACAAATTGTAAGTGCTAGTTAACTTATACAAGTAAACAGTATATGCAGATAGTCACTAATCTAAATTTCTGCTACAGAACTCAAATATGAGTGCTTGCTTTGGCAGCACATGTACAAAACTCAAATATGATATTTGAATTTAAGAGTGAATGTCCAAATGCCATTTACTGACTGCTACACTGTGGAAAATTAGAAACATATTTCATACAGATAAATGATTAGTGTTTGGCAAAAAGTACAACTAGACTTCATCATAGGGAACCAGCCTGCTTATTTTTATCATATTACATCCTTTATTCTAGTAAAATTAGACTGCCTTACTCTTTGCCAGACACATTCAGCTTTGTGCTTCTTTCTTTTGTTCATAATGTTCACGTGGCCTGAACACGCTTTCCTCATCTCTGACTTCCAAATCTCATCTATCTTGGCCCTCTTAAAAAACAGCTTTTTCACAAGTGATTCCCTGAGTACCCCCAACTATAAGTAAGGTCCTTTGCTTCTGAACCACTGTAGGGTTTTTTGATAATCTCTTGTCTGTACTCGGTTTATCTACGCCCTTAGGCAGTAAATTTCTTGAGGGCAGGGTCTGTCTAGTGTCCCTTCTAATGCCCTGCAGCACTGATCACAACACCTTATACAAGGCATATGTCTGATACCTGTTTGTTAATCAGAAATTAATGAATGGATGTTGCCAATTATTTTTTCGTGTTTCGGGTATCTTTTCTAGGTTTATTTAACATTGCTTGTCAGTTGAGGCAGTCAATAAATAATTATTATATGCCTCTATATACTAGGTGCCTGAAATACATAGGTGAAAAGGAACGCAGTATTTCTGTCCTCATTCTGGCCAAGAGGAGAGAGACAATTGACATGTAAAGAGTAAATCAGTGACAATTTTAGATAAAAGTAAATACTCTCAGGAAGACACAATTAGGGAATGTAATAGGAAGTCCCTTAGTGTGCTGTCTTAGCCAGGGCAGAGAAGAGACAGAGAAGTTCACAGTCTGACAAGGGCTAGATCAGGGCATTGTAGATTATGAGAATGTAGTCACATTTGATGGTCCTTATCAGCGAAAACAGATATGAGCTGATTCATGCCCAAATGAAGTTTCAATATTGTTCTGTTGAGGTACTGGCCATGATGTCCAGTAACTTGTTATAACGAATTAGATATTAACTTTGACCCGATTTCTACAAATACATAAATAATTCTATACCGAAAAGAAGTATTTTGTAGACATAAGTATCATTCTCAATAATGACATATTGGTAATGCTCAAGTTACTGTAAATAAAAAAAATCAGTGCCACCACCATAATACCATAAAAATCAAACACGTTTCCAGTAACGTGCAGCTTTTGAGTGTGCCTTTTCTGGTTTCTAAGGTTGTTGGGGAAAAGTAAATTTAAACACATTTCCTCCTAAGAATTATTTGTATTCATATAATTCAATTTGGGGTATTCTAATTGGTCAAGATTACATATATATATCTCCATATCACTGGTGTGGCTTAGTAAATATTATTTAATTACTGAGAATGGAAAAAAATGTAGAATATATACCTAATCTTATCAATCAATGCAAATGCATAGGTTTTGCTGATTTTTAATTTCACATTGCACAGGCCCAGCGTTCCCCATCATTCGCCTTGTTGGAGGCAGCAGTGTGCATGAAGGCCGGGTGGAGCTCTACCATGCTGGCCAGTGGGGAACCGTCTGTGATGACCAATGGGATGATGCCGATGCAGAAGTGATCTGCAGGCAGCTAGGCCTCAGGTTTGTTTTTACTACTTTTGTTTTGCTTAAACTTTTGAATCTATTATTTCCATACCCAAAGGCAGGCGCTGTGTGTTTAAATTGCACATTTCCTTGAACAAATAGAAAAAGTTACCTTTTGATCTTTGTAGTAGGGCTGTAGGCTTCCAGAAGAGCAGTGACATGTAGTCTGTAGGTTTAACCTGCTTGTATCTGAATTAGGCTGATTTTATGTCACTAAGAATCTAAGCTTTTACTACTTCTCATTAGTAGTCTTTATGTTACTCCCAGGTAGTAACCAGCACTGTAAACTATAGTGATGTAATCAAATTCCATACGATGAAACACTAGTTGTTAGCTTGTAACTCAAATTTTACTTCTAGTCCTGAAATATTGTCTAAACTTTTGAACTGCACTTCCTTGTTAGGTATGTGCTTAGAACGAAGGATGTTTATTAATGTACAGAGGAAATAATTCTCCTGTAGGGTTGGAAAGGAATCCGATGTCATGAAAATAGCAGTCTGAAAATCAACATTCCAGGTTGCCTCAGTTGGGATTATTCTGGAATATTATAATTTTAGACCTTCTAATCCCTCTGTTTAGTGATTCTGAACATTGGTATAACAAGCCTGAAAGTTTCTCTAAAATTATATTGCAGGATCTTTTAAAAGTTAATCATTTTCTTCAATTTTAAAAATATTTCATTTAGTTAATCATTTACTTCAGAATTTAAAAATATTTCATTTAGCACTGAGGGGCCAGTGATGGGAGGCCTGTTCTTCCCTGTCCATTGTGTTCAGTTAACCATAATCCTTGACTGGAGCTTGTTGAACCTTGAACAGTTTTTATGGCTCAATTTTTTTGCAATTTTTTTTTTATAGTTGGCTCTCTTTTTCAAAACTCTATGTTATACTGAAGTATTTTAAAGTAAAATATAGACATTTTAACACTTTGTCTATAAACACTTCAGTACGCATCTCTTACAAATAAGAACATTGTTCTATGTAGCCAAATTATCATTATCACAACTAATCATTGGTAATCATTTTTAATATTGTCTAATACTTCATCTTATTCAAATTTTCAGTTGCCCGTACAGTGTCCTTGACAGATGGTTTATCTGAAGCAGAATTTAGTCCAGGACCAATCTGGGTATTATGTTCCTTAAGTCTCTTTTACTCTATAAAGGCCTGGGTTTTTTGTTGTTGCTGGTTTTTTTGGGTTTGGTTTGATTTGGTTTGGTTTTTCCATAATGCTGACTTGTTGAAGAGCCTAGGCCAGTTGTTTTGGAGAAGGTGCCATCTTCTGAATTTCTCATTTTTTTCCTTCTGGTGTCATTTAGTTCACTCCTCTGGTTCTTGTAATACATAAAATTAGAAATTCATAAAATTAGAGTTTAGGTTTAAAGCTTGATTAGATCAAAGCAAACATTTTGTCTGGAAATCATCACAGGTGATGTATTCTCATTTTGCCTTTCACCAGGAGTCACGCGAAGCTCTAGTTTTCCCCACAAATGAGACTGAAATTGAGCACTGGTTTAAGTGACATCAGCCTGATCCTTCACTGTAAAGTTAGATTTCTCCCTGTAACTGACTATGGGACCTAAACGCTAATTTGTATTTCACATGTAGGACAGGAACAAACACGGCAAATCCTGTGTCAACAGGTTTTGCTATGATTACTGGCATTGTTTACTGTGGTATGATCATTTACTTTGGCTTGGTCAGGAATACGGCCTCTTGGTTTCTTTTGAAAAAACTAACAAGTACATTTTTGAGACAAGATTTTTTTAAAGTGTTTTGACTGGGTATCAATTTCAAGAGCAATTTTCTCAAAGTTTCCTGGTGCCTGCTGTTGGAGTCAGCATAGCATATGATTATGGGCATGTGTTCTGGACTCTGAAAAACCTGCATTTAAATCCCACTTTTGGAGTTGAGAAAAGCTACAGAATATCTCTTAGTTGCAGTTTTCTCATCTATAACGTATTTCTTAATTTATAGGGTTTTGTGTCTACAAGCAGTTAGCACACATAGTAAGTACCATATACATTGGCTATCAAGGGCACTCTAATTAGGTACTGTTATATTTTAAAGATGTTGTTAAACATTCACAGTAACCAGCATTTGGTAGTGACAGAACATCAAACACTATTGCTCTATCTGGAACTTCTGTTTAGTTAGCTGTATCTATGAACTTCTGTATTTTTAAAACCTTCTAATGTGTATATATATGTGTATTCACTGGGTTATCAGTTATGTGTTCAGTGATGTGCTAATTGATTTTCATGTGAGTTATTAAGAAACCTATGTCTTTGCCAAAAATATTAAGAACTTTAAAGGTATAGTAACAGCATGTTTAATATTATCAATTACAATATGGATTATTCTAAGTTTAAGATATAAGGCATTTTTGATTATTAATATATTTCTGTAGGCAAAGGCAAGTTTTTATTGCTTAGAAAAATGCATAGAACATTTAAGTGACACACTGAATATTAGTTACATTACAGTTATTGAAATGATTCCAAAAATTCATGTTATGGCCAGGTGCAGTGGCTCATGCTTTAGGAGACCAAGGTGGTAGGATAGGTTGAAGACTAGCCTGGGCAGTATAGACAGATCCTGTGTATAGGATGGGCACAGTGGCTCACGCCTGTAATCCTAGCATTTTGGGAGACCGAGGTGGGTAGATCACGAGGTCAGGAGTTCAAGACCAGCCTGTTCAACATGGTGAAACCCCGTCTCTACTAAAAATATAAAAATTAGCTGGGCGTGGTGGTGGACACCTGTAGTCACAGCTACTCAGAAGGCTGAGGCAGGAGAATTGCTTGAACCCGAGAGACAGAGGTTGCAGTGAGCTGAGATCACACCACTGTACTCCAGCCTGGGCAACAGAGCAAGACTCCGTTTCAAAAAAAAAAAAAAAAGAGAGAAAATTAGCCAGGTGTGGTGGAGCACAACTGTAGTCCCGACCACTAGGAAGGCTGAGGTAGGAGAATTACTTGAGCCCAGGAGGTTGAGGCTACTGTGAGCCATGATCACATCACTATACTCCAGCCTGGATGAGACAGCAAGACTCTCTAAAATATAAAAATAGAAATTCATGTTGTAATGTAGAGTTCTTTCTTGAGAGACAAATATTTTTTTCACTTTAATAGAAACAGTTTTTAAACAAAGGCCATATTGACAAGGATAGTCAGTTACATAGAAAGAACGTGGAGATAGAAAGAATCGCAAGGAAGGCCATATTAATGTTGAACACACTCATGGGTTAAGTAAAGTATTAATGCTTTTCTCAAACACTAGCTCATTACTGCTTTTCATATGAGAGGATTCTTTGGAAAAGTCATTAAAATATACAAGCAAAAATCCTCCGCAAGCACTTGTAAGAAATAACAATTCAGCTTTATAGAGATTTGTTTTTATTATAAGTACTCTGATACTCTAGCTGACATTCTTCATTTACCTTTCTTGCACTTGATTTTATAGTTCTCTCATAAGTTTGCATTAAAGCAGTACTCTACAACTCTTCCTTCTCTATAATTTGTTTTGCTCATTTAAAGGCTAAGTACTTTCAGATGAGGATCATTTTTTAATGGCACAGGGTTGATAGCAGACACATAATTGTTGCTTGTCTCAATTTATGATTCATTTTTAAGCAAATTTCATCTCAGTCTTATCTGCTTTGTTGAATTCCCACAGGGAAACTACATCATGCTTTTCTGGAGTAGTAGTTACAGTTTCTTTATGAGATGCTGTCATTGTTGACCTTCATCTTTTAATGGTGTCTGTATATTTTGGTAGCTGGTGAGCTTCCTAAATACAAAAGGAATTATTATACTTAAGATACTTAAATTTGATTAACCCAGAACTTGGAGAAAGATGAGCACCAAGAAAGGAGGCAGCCAGATGTTAGAAAATTAGATAACTTGAGAACGCATATGTACCCAGTGAAGTTTAGTTGGAGACATTTTCATTAAAGTTCCTTTTTATGTGCTTAACATTAAAGCATTTTCCATGTCTTTCAAAACTCTTAAAAGCATAGCTTTGTACTGTGAGATCACATTTTATTTTGTGGATGTGCCATAATTTACATGGGAATTTAAAAATTGTGGATACTTTCTTTCCTTTTAGGGTGCTTTCCTTTTTACATTTTTGCTCTAAAATTATATAGAACCATATTATTGAGTAGTAGAATACAAATTCTTCCCGTATAAATTACTCTCTAAAAATTGTTTTTTGCCAGGCATAGTGGCTCATGCCTATAATCCCAACACTTTGTGGGGCCAAAGTGGGAGGACTGCTTGAGCCCCAGTAGTTCCAGACCAGCCTTGGCAACATAGTGAGATCCCCATCTCTACAAGAAAAAAAAAATAGCCAGTTGTGGTGGCACACACTGGTGGTCCCAGCTACTCGGAGGCTGAGGTGGGAGAATCGTGAGTCCAGGAGGTTGAAGCTACAGTGAGTTGCAGTTGCACCACTGCACTCCAGCATGGGTGACAGAGTGGGACCTTGTTTCAAAAAACAATTTTTTTTCTTTGCTCTTTTATTTTACTGTTCATTAAATTTTAAAAATCATTGTATAATCCAAGCTTGTCCAACCCACAGCCCACAGGCCATATGCAGCCCAGGATGGCTTTGAACATGGCCCAACACAAATTCATATGCTTTTTAAAAACTTTATTTATTTATTTATTTATTTATTTATTTATTTTAGATCATCAGTTATTGTTAGTGTTAGTCTATTTCATGTGTGGCCCAGGGAAGCCAAAGATTGGACACCCCTGGTATAAACTTTACAACAAAGATAGCCTGGTGCATGGAATTATTGAGCAGGAAAGATAACTTGTTTAACAGTTGAGAAAGTTAGGCCCACTGAGATGACACAGTATTCCTGAAGTCTGTTAGTGGGAGGCAGAGTCTTGAGGTTTATGGCTCCCAGTTTAGGATTTTTTCGTTTATGTTGCATTATTTGTAAAATGGTCAGGTGTTAATAAGAATAAATACAAATATAGGAATGAAAGAAATAGGGAAGTCAAGAGAGAAGGTTACGTTTAAGAAGAAAATGATACTGAACGTGTTTTAGATAGATTGTATTTGAGGTGCCATCAGTCATCAATTGACAGCGTTCCAGGAGGCTGCAAGAATGCCCAATGTTTCGGTCTGCTCTGTAGTCAGACAAACTTTACCATCTAGTAGTAGTGTAATGTTGGACAAGTTATTTAACTTTTGAGCCTCAGTTTCCTTATCAGTAAATTTGGTATAATAGCATCATTGGGTTGTAGGGAGGATAAAATGAGTTAATATGTCTAAAAGCACTGTTAGACCAGTGCAGGCATACAGGAAGCATTTGATATACACAACTATCATTATTGGAGATGGCGGGGTTTTTTTTCTAGGGAGAAATCTAGGATATTATAAAGGAGTTTTTTCATCCATGGATTACAAACTCTGGATGTGGCACAAACTGATACTTGCAGTTAAAGAGCCAATGTTTTATAACCTAATAAATAATTATGTTGTGCAATAGAATGGCCTAACTGTATTCTAGGTCTACCTCAAAGCAGTAGCTAAGCTTGGAGATTGAGTTAGTCAGATGGTGCCATTTATTTGGCCTTTCTCTGTGTATGTAAGGGGGAAACAAAAGCAAAAATTTTGTATTAATACAATTTGATGAGCTAAATAGATTCAAGAATATTTTGAATAGGGATTGGAAATAGAACCGGTTCAGTAAGTGTTTACTGGGGATTGCTATTATGTAGATCAAATATCTTTACACCAAAATAACTCAGGGTATTAGATCAGAGTACCTCTGCCCAAAAATTTATTTACAGATTGTCAGAGGGTAAATAGTAGGCAACACTAGAGATTTTATTACAGATGAACTGCTGGGGCTGGCGTGGAAATAATTTCCATAAAGGACAGAGAGCACACAGCTTTATCAGATTCACATTTAGTTGAACAGTTCACGAGTTTTATGTTGATTTCCTCAGTATTGTAATTC
This sequence comes from Piliocolobus tephrosceles, assembly GCF_002776525.5. NCBI lineage: Eukaryota > Metazoa > Chordata > Mammalia > Primates > Cercopithecidae > Piliocolobus > Piliocolobus tephrosceles. The sequence continues at coordinate 98,229,969 of NC_045436.1, read as the reverse complement.
ATGACTCTTTAAAAGCAGAGTCATCAATTATTTTGGTATTCTCCTGAAAGCCAGCACTGTTCTGAGTACCAGGAAATACTAGTGACTGGCTGCAGAAATGTGTGAATATGGAAATATTATTTTCTTAAATAAACTAAAAAGTTAGCTGGAAAACCTGATTTTGTGTTACATTATAGTTTCCTGGTTAATGCTTTTTGTTGTTGTTCTCAAGTTTATTCTGCTGGTTATTCTGATTAGTTTATTTTAAACATTTTTGTATCATTAAAATAATAAAAATACAGAAATGGATAAGAAGAAAATAAAACACGCAAGTAGTGTGTGTTTTTTTTTTTTTAAATTTTCAGCTTTTCATGGGTATACTGGACTCATATAATGAGCATAGTACCCATGGGTAGTTTTTCAACCCACACCTCTCATCTCCCAATAGTCTGCAGTGTCTGTTGCTCTCATGTTTATGTCCATGTGTGTTCAATATTTGGCTCCCACATGTTCTCACATGTGGTACTTGGTTTTCTGTTCCTGTGTTAATTCACTTAGGATTATGGCCTCCAGCTTCGTCCATACTGCTGCTCATCAATGGTGGATTGAATAAAGAGATATGGGCACATGTATGCCATGGAATACCATGTAGCCATAAAAAAGAATGAAACTGCGCTGGCCGTGGTGGCTCACGCCTGTAATCCCAGCATTTTGGGAGGCTGAGGCGGGTGGATCACAATGTCAGGAGTTCGAGACCAGCCTGACCAACATAGTGAAACTCTGTCTTTACTAAAAATACAAAAATTAGCTGAGCACGGTAGTGTGTCCCTGTAATCCCAGCTACTGGGGAGGTTGAGGCAGGAGAATCGCTTGAACCCAGAAGGCGGAGGTTGTAGTGAGCTAAGATCGTGCCACTGCACTCCAACCTGGGTGACAGAGACTCCTTCTTCAAAAAACAGAAACAAAAACAGAACAAAAGAATGAAACCATGTCCTTTGCACCAAGCGGTGTTTTCAGAGAAGATTTAAAAATACATAGCATCCCCAGAGTCAATGTTTGGGGCTTCTACTCTTCTATCTTATAATCTCCTTTAAGGAATGAGCCTAGTTCAAAGGCAATTAACCAGGTCTTTTGCTTTTTCCTTGAATGTGTGTCATATAATAATTGATGTATTTGAAACACAACATACTTCAGCTCCCCTTTCTCAGCCTATCAGAGTATTCTCAGCCAAAGCATGACTTTAGGGTTTGTTTGTTACTTTTTCTAGGGAATTAAAAAGACTTCAGTTGGCTGTCTTTTTGCCTAAAAATTGTATGAAAGTGATATTAATATTTTAAATCTCCAAAAATGTGATAGGTAAACATGCACTGTTGTTTAATTTTACTACTAGTGATCTTGAGCATCTTATCCTATGGTCATTGGCCATGGATATTTCTTCTTCTGCGAATAGTTGGATCCTCTCTATTGTCTATTTTTTTTTTAAGTTGGTTGCTTTGTCTTTCATTAAAATATAATAATATCCTTGCACTTTGATAGACTGAGGTGGGAAGATTGCTTGAGTTCAGGAGTTTGAGACCAGACTGGGCAACATGGAGAAACCCTGTCTCTACAAAAAATATAAAAATTAGCCAGGTATGGTGGCATGTGCCTGTAGTCTCAGCTACTTGGGAGGCTGAGGTGGGAGGATGACTTGAGCCTGGGAGGCAGAGTTTGCAGTGACCCAAGATTGTGCCACTGGAATCCAGCCTGAGTGACAGAACCAGACCCTGTCTTTAAAAAAAACTAATTATCTATCTATCTAGATATCTAGATATATACACAAACATATTTATTTAAATAAACTGTAATGTGTGTGCATGTGTATGTATATATGTAAAATAAGTTATTACTATTATTCATTTCTAGGAGGTTTTTTTTTGCAAATTGCAAATGTTTCTTCCAGCCTGTTGGTTTGCATTTTGACTCTGATTATGGTGTGTTCTACTGTATGGTAGTTTTCAATTTGTATGTGGTTGAATTTAACTTTTTTAGTTTTTGTTTTCTGACTTCTGGGTTTCCTAGGAATTCTCTCTTGCATCCAATATTATAAGAACTAAGAACTATGTTCCTATATTTTAGTCTAGTAACTTTTTAGTTCTCTTTATTTTCTTTCTTCTTTCCCTCTCTCCTCCTCTCTTTCTCTTTCTTCCTATTCCTTCTTTCTCCCTCCCTCCTTTCTTTCTTTTCTTTTGTTTTCCCTATATTTAAGCCATCTGAATTTCATCTTTTTATTGAGTTTGGGATCAATTTTATATTCTTCCATATTGGTCCCAGGTTTCCTTATAGCACCTAATCATGGCTCAATGAATTATACTCATTGAAATTTTCTTCAATCGATTTTTTTTTTTTTTTTTTTGGTGGCATTTATCTCAGGGCAAAGATCCAAGAAGCCTGTTAATCTGCCTTTCTCTAGAGCTTTCCTATCTGGCTTCTCCATCAGTCATCCTGTCTCCTATTTTGTCCTTCAACTCTCAGTGATCTCTAAGTCAGTTTCCATATTTGCTTTCATTAATCTCTTTGCTCTAGAGCAGGGGTCTGCAAACTTTTTCTGTAAAAGGCCAGAGAGTACATAGACTTTGCAACTATCCAGCTGGGCCATTGTAGCATGAAAGCAGCCATAGACAATAACTTAGGAATGCGTGTGGCATCGTTCCAATAAAACTTGGTTTCTGGACAGTAAAATTTGGATCTCACTTGATTTTTCACATCACAAATTATGTTCTTATTTTGATTTTTTTCCTGGCATTTATAAAATTTAAAAACCACTCAGCTGACGAGCAATATAAAAACAGATAGCGTGCTGGATTTGGTGCACAGGTTATATTTTGCTGACCTCTCCTCTAGGGCGTAGGGCTTCTTCCCTCCTATCCCATATCTTCCCTGTAAAAAGGAGCCACAGGTCTCAGGCAGGCCCACAACTCCAAGCAGTTTTCTTCTTTCAACCAATATTACCATATTCATAAACATATTACAAACAATACATTTCAGTTACCCTCCATCCCCAAATTCTGGGAATTATAGCTTTTACATGACTTTTGAATTTCATTTTCTGTGAGTGTTCAACTGCTCCCTTTTTAATTTATTGTACTTTTTTTTTTTAAGATGGAGTCTCACTGTGTCACCCAGGCAGGCTGGAGTGCAGTGGTACAATCTTGGCTCACTGCAACTTCCACCTCCAAGGTTCGAGTGATTTTCCTGCCACAGCCTCCCAAGTAGCAGGAATTACAGATGACACCATGCCTAGCTAATTTTTGTACTTTTAGTAGAGACAGGGTTTCACTACATTGACCAGGCTGGTCTCAAACTCCTGACCTCAGGTGATCCACCCACCTCGGCCTCCCAAAGTGCTGGGATTACAGCTGTGAGCCATGGTACCCAGCCTACTGTAAGTGTTTTATGAACTTTTTTTTTTCTGGGAGAGGATATTTTTTCTACTATAAGTAATCTTTAAAACAGTTGAACTTTTTTCACAGCCTTGTACACTACTATTACAAGATTATTTTGTTTTAAAACATATTTTTCTAGGAACGCCAGTGCTTTAATTGCACAAAATGTTTTATTTTGGCACAATAACTTTTTAAAATATAATACTTTATGTGCATTAAAATATTTGAAAATGTTTGCCTCTGATTAGATACATCTCTATCACAGGAAAATCTGAAGTTTAGTGATGCAAGTCAGAGCTTACTTAATAGTCTTCTGGGCCATAATCTTATAATCTGTAATAAAAAATAACACATACATGCATTTGTTCAGTCTCTTATAGGCCATAAATTCTTCCATAAATATTTCTTTGAAATTTACTTTAAAATAAATAAATAAATGAAACAACATTAAAACCAGAAAATGTTAAGATATTGATTGATTCTCCCTTCCTTACCATTCCCCCAACTTTATTTTTTGGGGATGAAGGAAAGCAACAACTATGGTGTTTGTTTAAATACCGAACGGTCTTTTGATAAATTGTTTAGCAGTGAAAAATATGTTATTTATCAACTGTCGGGGGTACATGGGGATTCCTTAACAGTGTCAGAAGAGAGAAGGGAACCAGCATTTATTGAGCTCCTACTTTGCGTCAGTGTAATTCCTACAGCCCTGCAAGTTAGCCATTATCGTCCCTGTATTCAGCTATTGCATCCTAAGCCTGGAAGGTTTTAGTAACTTCCCCAAGGTAGCCCAGCTTGTTGAAGGTAGAGCCCAGATTGGAAGCTCAGAGTCTGTGTCCACATATACTTCTGCACTTCAAAGATTGAGCTTGGAAAAAATAAGCTTTTTGATATAGTCAGTAATATACAAATATTTATACATGATTAGTGCACTCTTCTGTAGGCATGTAGACATACTTCGAAACAACTGAAAACTTTATTTAGAACAATCCTATTGATTGAGCATTTATTGCCTCTTTCCGGAGTAGACATGACTTTCTGTTCTGTCATTACATTTCCCTTAGCAAAACAAACAAATTCACTCACAAAATTGTCATTTTGACAATATCATTTGTGTTAGGATTCCTTTGTGTTAGGACTCCAATCAGCATTTGTGTTAGAATTCCAAATGTTTTCCTCACATTTGTCCTATTAGTTCTAGATATTAGTCTTTAATTTTTGTTGGGGCAGACTGCTCAGAGTCCACTGTGTTACAAATATCAGATAGTGATCCAAGTGCCAGGATTCTAAATTTTAAAATGTTAACTCCATGAAAATATTTTGCTTAAGCAATCTTCTTTTCCTCAGCTTCCTCTATACCTCCTATAATATTCTTTTATCCTTCCTCTTGGCACACTCTTTGAATTTTAAACCAAAAGTGAGTCAAGTGATGATGGAGCATTTCCTAAGCTTTTGCTCTAATGATATTGTTGTTATTATTATTATTATTTTGAGACAGAATCTCTCTCTGTCACCCAGGCTGGAGTGCAGTGGCATGATCACGGGTCACTGCAGCCTTGACTTCCTGGGTTCCAGCGATCCTCCCACCTTGGCCTCCCGAGTGGCTGGGACCACAGGTGTGTGCCACCACACCTGGATAATTGTTGTGTGTTTTTGCACAGATGGGGTTTTGCCCTCTTGCTCAGGTTGGTCTCAAACTCCTGAGCTCAAGTAGTACACCCACCTTGGCTTCCCAAAGTGCTGGAATTACAGGCATGAGCCACTGTCCTCTAATGATATTAAAACAGGTGTTAACTTATAGATATTTTTGTTTTCTTACACGTGTTCTTTTAAAAGAAACTTCCTTGTTATCTAGCAGAAATAGTCAATCAGGCTCCTTTTTAGCCACAAAATTGGTATCTAACACTTTACCATTACTGGGGTGTTACAGCCATTTAGCACACTTTTTTTCTTCAGCGTATTTTGTTGTAAATTCTCAAGTTATAATGTTATAAGAAAAGAGCAGCTAAAATAATGGGGGAATACATGCAGTATCATTGTAAAACAAACTAAAAATATAAATGCTATAGTCTAAAAATTAAAAGCTAAAAGGAACTGAAAATGCAATATCTGAAATTATTAATCACTTTGACAGGTTTGTGATCTTCACTTAAATCTGGGGTTCTAAGAATATGCTATTGCTTTGAATTGTGGGAGAAGTAAATTTACTACAAATAAACTTCAGTAAAGAGATGTTTTTGTTAGAAATAGGCTTGGCTGTCAGGCATGGTGACTTATACTTGTAATCCCAGCACTTTTGGGAGGTTGAGGTGGGAAGATTGCTTGAATGCAGGAGTTCAAGACCAGGCTGGGCAACATAGTGAGACCCCATGTCTACAAAAAATAAAACATTCACTGGCACGGTGGTATGCACTTGTAGTCCTAGATATTGAAAAGGCTGAGGTGGGAGGATCACTGGAGCCCAGGAAGTCAAGGCTGCCTTAAGCCATGATCACACCACTGCACTCCAGCTGAGGCAACGGAGTGAGACCCTGTCTCAAAACAACATCAAAAAAGAAATAGGTTTGGCTGTGAGTAATAAAGAACTGAAAATAACAGCAGTTTAAACACGTTTAGAGTCAAGTTTATTTTATGTTTAGGAAAAGAGACTAGAGGTAGCCAGCTCAAGAGTAGTTTGGTGGTTCCACAATCATTAGGGCCCTGGATATCTCTTGTTTGCACTTCTGTCATCCTTAATATGGGACCCTATGGCCCAAGATAACTTATTAGGCTCCAGCCATCCTTGCAGTCAGGAGGAGGAAGTGGCCCAAAGATACTTCTACAAGTAATACATGGTACTTCCACCTAAATATCACTGGTCAGAACTTATGGCTGGGTGCGGTGGTTCACACCTGGAATCCCAGGACTTTTGGAGGCTGCAGCGGGAAGATTGCTTGAGACCAGGATTTCAAGACCAGCCTGGGTAACATACTGACACCCCACCACTTAAAAATAAAAAATAAAAATAAAATTAGCCAGGTGTGGTGGCATACACCTGTATTCCTAGCAACTCAAAAGTCTGTGGTGAGAGGATTGTTTAAGCCTAGGAGTTAAAGGTTGCAGTGAGCTATGGTCATGCCGCTGCACTCCAGCCTGGGCGACAGAGTGTGACTATGACTCAAACAAAACAAAAACAAAAACAAAACTTAGGTGTCTAAAATGGGAGCACAGTTTTATTTGGGGATGATGAAAAAGTTCTGGAGATGGATGGTGGAGATATTATACAATAATCTGAAGGTGCTTAATGCACTATAAACCAAAAATGTTTTAAATGGTAAACTTTATATTATGTTTATTTTACCACAAACAAACAAGCTTAGTCATCAAGAAGGAGGGGAGGCCAAAATGTGATCTTTATTTTGGATAGCCATTTTCCTCCTAAAAATCTGAAGTTCAATTACTAATGAAGAAAAGGAGATTAAATATTGGGGAGTACCTAGCTTTGAAACACATGTAATAGCTGAAAATATAAAGGACAACAAGCAAATGTACAAAAAAAGAAATACAGAAAGTCATACATGACTTATGAAGTGAATTAATAAGTGGGGATTAATAATAACACTTTTACTAGGGACAAAAAAAGTAAAAGACCAATCTTTGGTATCTAATCCAGAATCCTTATATTCTTCTATTTGTTCAGTGGCATTGCCAAAGCATGGCATCAGGCATATTTTGGGGAAGGGTCTGGCCCAGTTATGTTGGATGAAGTACGCTGCACTGGGAATGAGCTTTCAATTGAGCAATGTCCAAAGAGCTCCTGGGGAGAGCATAACTGTGGCCATAAAGAAGATGCTGGAGTGTCCTGTACCCCTCTAACAGGTAAGGATTTTACTCCATTAATATACCAATTCTTGCCTCCAGTACCATGTGGGCCCGCCACAGCTTCCCTTCTCCTTAATTTCAACATTACCAAATGAGCATTCAAATAAATATACCAAATAAAACAAACAAAAAGGATGCAAACTATATTAAAATACCATTTTTGTATTCATAGTTACTCCTACATTTTTCAATTTAAGACAATATAGTCTTGTAAAGCTAGATCAGAAAATAGGACTTTGTTGCAGTATATAGTACCCACTAGTCAAAATCAGTGTGCAGTGATACATTGCAAATATTAGGTGTAATAATTCCATCTTTAGTCCATTCACCTGTTAACGTTTCTTGACTCAGAATGTGTTTAGAACTGATATTGATGCAATTGTTGATTAAAGCACACTGTGAAAGAAACCAAGTTAACTTTGCTGTGCACAATTTTCAGGCTATTCCAAATGACAGCCTGCCTGTCAAAACGTGTCATGTGTTTTAAGAAGGGCATATGTGAGCACAAACTGGTGTGCATGTATGTTAAAGTTACATGTTTAGGGAGAAGAAGGAAATGGACACAAGGCAAGAGAAGTTGACTCATCAGAAACCATTTAGTAAAAAGAACTTGAAGAAAAAAATGGTTTGTTTACATATTTCTTTAATGAAAATCAATAACTTGTTAGAATCTATGAAATACCAGATTTATATCTTTCTTTTGACATACTTCTATACATGCAGTGTTTTTACTAGCAGATTAACACATTAATACACAATAGAAATATATTGACGCCAGATTTTTAGCCAGAGCACTTCGTTTTTTTGAACTGCCATTTTCCCCTCCTTCAAATGGGGATAGTCTTGTAACATTGCTGTGATGCTCAGATGAGATAGTACATGTCTTAATGCTTTGCAGACAGTAAAGTGTTATATTAATAAATGGTTTGCTGCTCAGAGACCTTTACTTTAAAAGATCCCTGAGATTCATGAAAAGTATGACCCTTACCCAAGATTATTTATATGTTTCATTGAGAGTTTTTGGATTATTTTGGATGGAAATGGCTTTTAAATCTACTTTTTTGGAGTTAAATTTATTATACTATTTATCTGCTTAGCTCTTTATAGAATTATAGGCAAATTATTATTATTTGAGTTAATAAGATTCAAATTCAGATCTGTATTATCAATAAAAGAACAAAGGCGAGACATATCTTCCAGTTTTTATAATTCATGAATGCCTAACGAATAATATATGCATTGACATGACAGACTGTCTTTTATCCAGAATAGTTTTTTCTGTCATCCTGTTTCAATATTTTTTTTCATTTGCAGTTAAAATTCTGAGCTATTTCCAAGTTACTGTATTTTCTTTTTAAATTTAAATGACATGTATTGCTCCAACTTGAGACTAAAGTTATAGGAAATTTACCAAATATTACTTAATCTAGAGAAATCTAAATAGACACTTTGGAATTATATCAGGATATATTTTTCTACATAGAGAATAGGAGTACCAATAAAAAGGAAAGAAAAAAATATATATGCATATATTTTTTTTCCCCCTAAGACGGAGTCTTGCTTTGTTGCCCAGACTGGAGGGCAGTGGTGCAGTCTCAGCTCACTATAACCTCTGCCTCCTGGGCTCAAGCGATTTTCCTGCCTCAGCTTCCCAAGTAGCTGGGATTACAGGCATGGGCCACCACACCCAGCTGGAAAGAGTATTTTATTAGGACAGAAATGTGTTATGTCAAACTTCAGAAACAATGCAATAACCTCAGAGGGTCATTTAGCACAGATGTAGTATAAATTTAGCAAAAGGCCTAGAGCGAGGACTGAATATGGTGATATTTCTTGTGAAATACAAATGTTTTGCCTTTTTCTGAAAGTTGATTTGCTTAGTCTCTGTGTCTCCTCCTTATCACAGATGGGGTCATCAGACTTGCAGGTGGGAAAGGCAGCCATGAGGGTCGCTTGGAGGTGTATTACAGAGGCCAATGGGGTACTGTCTGTGATGATGGCTGGACTGAGCTGAATACATACGTGGTTTGTCGACAGTTGGGATTTAAGTAAGGTTCATTAATGTAAAGGCAATTAAATGCCAGATTATATTGTTAAAAGTCTTATTATGTTAATCCCTACTTGTAATTTTTATAATAATAAAAATACATGTTCTCTCTTACCTGTGTATGGAAGTACAACAATGAAAAATAATGACATTTTCTAAGGTGATGAATAACCACCTCTTGCTGTTTATTTCATTTACCTTTCCTGCCATGACCCCTCTTCTTGAATAACTAGTTGAAGCTGGGGTGACCTCTAAGTCCCCTTGTGTCTGTTCAAGTAAAACTTTGAATGCTCATTTTTATTCTGACACGTCATTGCTATTGGGTGTTTTTAGTTTTGACATCATTGTCTAAAATTGCAGAGAAGTCCAGTGTCAAATGCTTTGGTATCACATTATTCCCTTTCTCAGAATGTGATGATAATTATCACTTTTATTTGAGAAAGACAGCCCTCTTGTTAGGAGATGACCTTTAGAACTTGCTTTTGACCTCACTCTCTTAAAAGCTGAGTATCACACTTTGGGACATATATTTTATGTCATGCACATAATGCATTCCATAGTAAAGACTTAAGTTGGTCGAAGTAACCGCAAATGATGCTTTTGAGTTAAATATTTGAATGAAAGCTATGAATGCCCATTCTTTCTTGTTTTCCATATTTCTCTGTCATGCTTGAAGTAATCGTCTTATGCTTAAAAAAACTGGCAACATTATTTCATTTTAGCTTGATTAGAGCTGATTGCAGATATTCACTACACTTTAAAACCATACCTTCATTCAAGCTAGGCAAAGTCATGTTAAACGTATATTTTAAAATTTATAAAAGTAATGTAAAACCATTGGAAAATGATGAAAATAAAAAACTCCCTAATTTTTTATCCTTATGCTATCATTATAATTTGGGTACATAACTTCATATCAGCTCTAGTAATGGACATGTAATTTTTGTCCACATTTTTAACCTTATATTGCTGTAGTCACAATTTTTAATGATAACAGTATTCATCAAATTTTCATACTCTAATTAGTATTAAGTTAGCTTAATTTTTCCTATGATAAGTAATGCTGTCATGAAGATACAATATTCATATAATTTCCCCCTATTTTGTCTTTTCTTGGGCAGAGAAGTTACTGTAATTTTTGGATAAAAGGGTACAACAGCCATATAAATAAAATATACTGACAATTGATAAGAATTACTTAATAAATATCACTTTATATTTAAGTGAATCTCTGTTAGACTGCCAACTATACTCTGTTTTCACAGATTTAGAGAGATTCATAAAATCATGTTATTTCTATTTATTTTCACATTTGGAGAGATTCATAACTCCTGCTATTTCTATTTTTCACATTTTTTCCTTATTAATGAAAACACTTGACACTGATTTTTTCTTCATATTTTATTTTGTTTCACAAATCTATGCAGAGTATTCACATTAATTTTAAAAATGTTCCCAATAATATGTGTAAAAAGCTTTAAATGATTGTGTTAGAAGGCAGTCAAAGCATGTGCTACATTTGTTTCTAGTTTACAGAATTTTTGAAAGAGAATATTCTTTTGTAATGAGAAAAAGTAAACTTTGGGTTTCTTTGTATAAATGCAATTCCAAAGTAAAATGACTTCCTGTTATCTGTTACGTAGTTGCTACGGACAGATGATAATCTAATGTATTTCGTGAAAAAATGGTCTATAAGTTAAAAGTGAATAATATGCGATTTAGGCTTATTAGTTTTCTAGCCAAGGCTTGATTAGTCAGCAGTAGAAGGAAGAAAAGCCATAGAATGATTAAAAAGCTTCATTGTTTTAATTTATTAAAATATTCATTTTGTCAAATAAATTTAATAAATACTTGCATAGAAAAAAATGAAGAAAATTCATGTCAGATAGAAAGATCTCTTCATATTCTTAGTACAGAAATAATAAAAACATCAAGTAAGGGAATTATTTTTATGAGTAAGGGTTGGATCTTATGGACTGTTAGAACTGAAAGACATCTTAAAGATTTGTAAGCTCAGTGACTTCTGGAGGTTTGGATTTTATGGAATAAAAGGAAATAAAATTGGGAAGGTGAAAGAAGGTACAGATTTACTTAATTTCTAAGTTAAAACAATTTTCAGGTCTCTCCTATTTCTGCAGCATATATGTTTATTATACATTTAGGTTTTGTTTCTGTAGTGCAGTGTTACAAATAAACTCAATTGGAACACAAATATAATTGATAAAAATTTTTAAGGTTCAATTTGTATACCTTATGAAAAGCTAAGAATATTATAATTCTGATTTTGTTGGGCTGAAATCTAAATTTAATCATAGATTAGGTAGAGTGCTTGAGCAATCAGTGAACTAATCCACCCTTTTCATTTTGAAAGAATGGTTTCATTTTGAAACCAAAGAAAAGCTGCTGAAATCAAATGAGTTAGAGGGAGCATCAGAAGCAAAACAAGACAAGTGTTCTCACTTTCTGGTCACAATTTCTGTGGTCAGGAATTTGAGATTGATCTCTTTGCATTCTCTCTTATTGGTTTTGTAGACAAAACACAAGAATGAATGGGGAAAAAGTATTAATTTCTCATTTGTTATTCATTGAAATAATCAAACATTTTTAAGGTGATTAAAACATGTGGTGGAGCAAACATAGCTCTAAACTGAGTCCCCAAGGTAGGAGAAAGAACAGATACTTATCCTCTGAAGTCATGTCACTGAACTAGGTTGCCTGTGTTAATTGTTTTGTGGTTCCCTGAACCAAGATAGAGCAGTTCTACACACAGTGTTTATTTAATTGTCGCAGATATGGTAAACAAGCATCTGCCAACCATTTTGAAGAAAGCACAGGGCCCATATGGTTGGATGATGTCAGCTGCTCAGGAAAGGAAACCAGATTTCTTCAGTGTTCCAGGCGACAGTGGGGACGGCATGACTGCAGCCACCGCGAAGATGTTAGCGTTGCCTGCTACCCTGGCAGCGAGGGACACAGGCTCTCTCTGGGTGAGGACTGACTGCAGCTCTCAAGTTTCCATCATTCAGTAGCCATTGTACCTCTAATCACTGGCCTTGAATGCGAGTGTTTCTCATCTTTGGCTTTTTTTGGGGGTCTATTTCCCATAACTGTCTAATTTTCAGTAATTTTTATGCAGAGAAAAATAATCTTTTGAGTCTCTACACCAACATTATGAAATTTCTACCCCTAAGTTGTTTTTCTTTACTGAAAAAATTAAGTTTCTCACTAAAAATGCTTACAATCATCTGTATCTGAAAAATGGAATAAAGAAGCTGCAGTATCTATTCCCCTTACTCCTTGATCACTTATTCTGATTTTCGTTTACCTTGAATTCTAGTGAGCTATTTGGGACAGGATTTAAAGCAAGAATATTCTCCTTTCCATGTCACGTGGTTCATTTCTTCTCTAGTCCTTGTCATTCATTGGTCACCTACCATCCATTGCTTTTTTAAGTTTCTCAGTGGTCTTCTAAGTGAATTAATTAAAGTTAATAGCTCACCCATCTTTCTAATGTAACTTATTATTTTAGAAACCCATCAGGGATCTCTGTTACTCTTCATTTATATTTTTTTAGACTTGTTGGATAAAAGGTAACTAGCTCCTCTAACTGTATTGAAACAATTATGGATAAAGATCCTCTTGAGAGTAGAGAGCAGTTAAACATTCTTGATAAATTTCTTGATGTCTGGTGAGGAGGGCAGAATATAGATGAATGAAAAATACACAGGGAAATATTCAAAATACTTTGTAGTATACTATCACAGCTTTATGTGTGTGCGTGTGAGAGAGAGAGTGTGTGTGTGTGTATGTGAATAGATGTTAAAATAGCCTTAGGTGGTCTTTACTTTTAACCTTGGATTGAATCAATTCCTTTGTATTCTCCTGTTTGGAGACTGTGAAGCTAAAATCTTCATATTATAAAATAACAAAACTTTTTTGAATCTCAGAGTATTAACCATATTACACACTTTAAATTTGTCAAAGTCTGTGGCTGATTCCTCATTGTACTCTGCACTGTGAAAGCTTGGTGACACTGCATTAATCTAGCATTATACCAAGTAGAAATACATGTTTTTATTCTATGCCTTTCAGGCCATATTTCCATTTTTCTTTCTTTTCATTTTGTTTTCTTTTTCCCTTGCCCCTTCTTCTTATGAAAAATTTGTGATCCTCCCAGGATTATGTGGTGGATGATTACATGTGGTTGAGGGAGATAGAACTTGTTTGCTGGAAATGGATTCTCTCAGCCCCAGATAGCAGGTGTTGGAATCATGGGATGATCTACACAAATATGCTCTGTGAGCTCCCAGTGACGAAATACTATGTGACCTGAGTTCTCTGTAGGCCTGTGTTGTTAAATACATCATATGGTTGGAATAACAAATCTTTTCAGTTCCCTTGAAAATCTTTTTAATTCTAGGACTCTAGATGTGTTTTTTCAAAATTTAAAAACCCGAGGGTGATAATTATTAATAAAACATATGATCATTGTTATGAATCTCTTCGGTTCTAATCTCAGTAACGTGTCTATTAACTAAAGTCGTTTGTCTGAAGAACATTATGTCTGAGGCAAATATCCTTTTGGGATGGAATCATGTTACTATTTGTTCATTCATAGATTATTGCTTCCACCTATTAAAAACTACTATATATTTAAAAGAGAAGCTTAGAGAAGGAGATAATGGAATAACGATATAAATAATAGCATTTAGGAAACAATGGAGATTTTTTACTTCTTTGGCACTGCAATGATGAGCTCTTGGACTATTGCTATTTTCAGCTATTTGAAGGCCAATTTCTGGACCTTAACCTTATATGTCAAGGGAAACTTTTCTCAAAATTAGTTACAGCCCTATAGATACTCTTTTGGGTCTGTGATGGGTGGAATGCTCAAAAGTAGTATTCTAGGTTAGTAAAAGTAATTCTAGTAAGAATGCAGTTGCTGCCTATGTGAGTTGGGAGAAATTTCTGGGATGGTAAAAATATGGATTTCTTATTTTAATATTACATTAATTCTAAAGTTCAGAGTATTAAGTCCTGGCAAAGATTTCTTTCCCAGTGAGGTTGTTGCCTCTTACTCAATTTTACAGTATAAAATTAGGCTTAATTACATTAATTAATTAATTAATTTATTGAGACTGAGTCTCACTCTGTCACCCAGGCTGGAGTGCAATGGCACAATCTCAGCTCACTGCAACCTCCACCCCCTGAGTTCAAGCAATTCTCGTGCCTCAGCCTCCCGAGTAACTGGGATTACAGGCACCTGCCACCACGCCCGGCTAATATTTGTGTTTTTAGTAGAGATGGGGTTTTGCCATGTTGGCCAGGCTGGCCCCAAACTCCTGACCTCAGGTGATCTGCTTGCCTTGGCCCCCAAAGTGCTGGGATTACAGGCGTGAGCCACTGAGCCCAGCCTAAAATTAGGCTTTTAATGTGTATGTATGCATGTTAGAATTTATCTTTTTTCTAACAGACAATATTATTTTCTAAAAATAATGTATTTTGTTACAGGAAGAATTGAAGAAAACTACTGAAAGTCAACTTCAGATATATTTTAAAGATAACTGTATACCTATAGGATTGTTTAGGTTTCCCAAAAATTTTATCTATTTACGATTTTAGAAATAAAACATGTTATGTATTATTATTTCCATAACAACACAAACTTAATAGTGACATCGTATGGATGGCATGACTTTTGTCATCCAATTTCCCTTCAAAAATTAAGAATTTAATGATTTTGTAGAATGAATGGCTAAAATTAGGTTCAGAAATATTGTATGCATTATTTTTACAAAGCCATGCAAGTTAGACTTTAGAAAAACTTTATCATTTGTATTTTCAGAGTGTATGAAAAAGTGCCTATAAAACTACCAGAATGGAACATGTAGATCTAATTTCATGTGCAAATGTTTTCTTAATTTTGAACCAAATATCCAAAAATGTAAAAAGTGAAAACTTTAAGAAAAGAATTTCATTTGTTTGATTTTGGTATCTGAGGATCACTTTTTCACTTTCTGTTCTTGGAAAGAACTCCCAAATTTCAGATATATTAATAAGAAATATGAAGTTTCAATATTGTGTTTTATGACATAGCTAAAACTCCAAGTTTTTATTCAGCTAATAGTGAGCAGTGCATACACTGCATAAACATTTGTTGAGTTTGATTTTGCTATGTGATTCTGCTATATACTGCCTGTCCCATGAAGTGAACATGATTAGGGATAGACACTGGGGAGCCAGCAACTCTTGGGGCAACACAGAAGGATGGAGAAGTAAAAAATGGGTCAGAAGAATAAAAATAGAATGTGTCCATCTTGCTAACAATATTTTCTTTTAGTTAACCAATGTTGACTTAGTAACTTCACATATTGGTTTAAACACATATTAAATAATATATTGTCCATTACCTGCAGACTTCTACCTCCTTAATTCTGCTGATAATTTTACCGTGCTTTATTGTATTCCCTAAATCCTTACCAGTAAATCTTGGCCCTGAAGCTGGAGACCCTTCTAGTAACTAGGTAATCAGATGCGTGAGTGTTAGCTTGCTTTGGTTCCTATAACAAAGTTCCACAGAGGTGGCTTAAACACAGATACTTATTGTTTCACAGTTTGGGGAGCTAGGAGTCCACAATCAAATGTCAGTAGGGTTCATTCCTTCAGAAAGAACTGTGAGGGTATGGCTGTGTGAGAGAGATGCTCCAGGCCTCTCTCCTTAGCTTGTATATGGCAGTCCTCTCCCCATGTCTCTTCACATCATCCTCTTCATGTCCAAATTTCTCCATTTTATGGGAATACCAGCATATTTGATTAGGGCCCACCCTAATGACCTCACAATTCAACCCATGCAAGTCACAGTGAGGAGTTTCAATTCTACATCATAATTATTAGTGTGGTGATACGTGACACTTTACAAATCCCTTCATTTGTATTAACTTAGATAAATCTTAATTTGCTAGAGTTCAGTTCCTCAACTTTTAAGTCAGTAATTTTTGTGACTTAATTCTTTCCTTAAAATCAGTAGAAAGCCTTAGATGGAAATTGTTCCTATTTACTGCTTTTTTTTTTTCTTTTTCTTTCTTTTTTTTGCCTCTTTCAGCATTAGACTTCAATCAAGTTACCCAACTATGAATGCCAAGGTTATGTCTATTTCTATCTTTCTAAAAATCTTGGCTTTGGAGTATAAACTTCTAGCTCTGTTCACGGATAAATGAACAGACATGAAGCAAAAACAACCTCAAGTTAATGTTCTTTTACTATTTAGAAGTAAGGTGTAATAAAGTAATTCACGGTTTTATAATGCTATTCATTCATACAACAAACAGCGATTGCATATCCTCTATATGCCAGGCACTGTTCCACAGTCTGGGGATACAAAGTTGAGCAAGGTGAGCACTTTGAATTCAAGGCTGCAAAAGACACTGCAAAAGTGAATAAAATTTTTATTGATATATCTCCTCTCTCTCTAAAAAAGTATTTCCCATCTGATTTTATAGCTGATTTAAAAAGAACAATTGTGTTTTGTAGAGTCACTCATACTTTAGCATCAGTTTGCTGGTTTGGGCTGTTCTAATACTTTTGAATCATGACTTAGGTTTTCCTGTCAGACTGATGGATGGAGAAAATAAGAAAGAAGGACGAGTGGAAGTTTTTATCAATGGCCAGTGGGGAACAATCTGTGATGATGGATGGACTGATAAGGATGCAGCTGTGATCTGTCGTCAGCTTGGCTATAAGTAAGGAAAACTTAATTATTTGGGATGGTTACTGATGAGCCTATCTGAATTTTTAAATGCTTATTTTAATGAGTTACCTCTTAAAACAAGCTTCTGTCATTGATTTGAAAATAGTGGCCGCATATTGTTTTGATCCAGAATTAAAAAGAAGTAATAAGTAGATCCTATTCACATTTTTCTATCTTCTCACAAGAAATATTATGTCACATAAGAAATGTAACTTTTTTTTTTTTTTTTTTTTTTTTTGAGATGGAGTCTCGCTTTGTTGCCCAGGCTGGAGTGCAGTGGCGGGATCTCAGCTCACTGCAAGCTCCGCCTCCCGGGTTTATGCCATTCTCTTGCCTCTGCCTCCCGAATAGCTGGGACTACAGGCGTCCGCCACCTCGCCCGGCTAATTTTTTGTATTTTTTAGTAGAGACAGGGTTTCACCATGTTAGCCAGGATGGTCTCGATCTCCTGACCATGTGATCCGCCCATCTCAGCCTCCCAAAGTGCTGGGATTACAGGCTTGAGCCACCGCGCCCGGCCAAGAAATGTAACTTTTTATCTAATAACAAAATCATCTAGTAACTCTGACTAGTCATAATACTGCTTGTATCAGCTTCTCTCAGTTAACCTTTACTCTGTGATAAATGTTTCAGCACTGTAGCCTTTAAGGGACTCTAGAGTTACTGAAATTACTGTCGGTTCTCATTGTTCTTGGTAGTTATAAAGTCTCTGTGGACACGGAATTAGCAAATGCTGAGCCATTGCTCCTAGAGCTGAGGTCACTGCTCTCTCTTCTTGTTTCAGCTTTCATACTTGTAAACAGTTGTCCTTTTTTACGGTCTGTGTGGTGCCAATTTTTTTTTTTTTTTTTTTTTGCATTTCTTTGCTTTCTTTGCTGATGACTTCACTGTTTAAAATGGCCCCCATTTGTTGTACCGAAGTGCTGTGTAGTGTTCGTAAGTGCAGAAAGGCTGTGATGTGACTTTGAGAGAAAATGCATGCATTAGATAAGCTTCAGTCAGGCATGAGTTACAGTAAGAACATGGCACTAAATAGAATGTGAAAAGGACACGTGTTTACACTATGAAAGGAGGAAAAAAGAAGGCAGATCATTTCCTGTTGGTTAGACCTCAGCTGGGTAATTTAAAATTTTACATGGTTCTGCATATGTCATGAATGACTGTGAAAGCACCCTAAATAATGATTTTGAAGTAACAAAAATATGGAAAATGTTATAATGCAGAGGGTTATAAATTTAAGATAATATATATAAATTGCCTAGCTCAGAGTAGATTACTAATAGTAATTTGGATTTAAAAATATATCCTTAATTGTATATCTGTGTGCATCTTAAATATTGAACAGTTCATATGATTATTTTCTATAAATAATACACGTTTATTTTAAAAAGCATTTCTGTTTTAATAAAAGTTAAAATGTTGGGGGTAAACTTCAGCTGTGATCTGTCATCGGCTTGGCTATAAGTAAGGAAAACCTAATTATTTGGGATGGTTAGTGATGAGCATATCTGAATTTTTAAATACTTATTCTAAAGAGTTACTTCTTACTTAAAACGAGCTTCTGTCATTCATTTGAAAATACTGGCCACATATTGGTTTGATTTGATTGTTTCTGGTTACTTGATACTACTTCAATTTATGGCACAGTGTTGGACCCAGTTGCAATTCCAGTTGTCCTACAGCAAATTAATCCTTCATTTGTGATATAAATTTTCAATTTTCAGAATATGGGACAGTAAAGTAGGGAGAGTCTACATTAGATGTGAAAGTGAATTTAGTCAGTGATTAATTTTAAATTTATTTTGCTCACTGTGTTTCTATCACTCCTTTTTCCATTTGAAAAAAAAAAATTATTATTGTTCTTTTTTTTTTTTTTTTTTTGGAGACAGAGTCTTGCTGTGTCGCCCAGGCTGGAGTGCAGTGGCGCGATCTCGGCTCACTGCAAGCTCCGCCTCCCGGGTTTATGCCATTCTCCCGCCTCAGCCTCCGAGTAGCTGGGACTACAGGCGCCCACCACCATGCCCGGCTAATTTTTTTGTATTTTTAGGAGAGATGGGGTTTCACCGTGTTAGCCAGGATGGTCTCAATCTCCTGACCTCGTGATCCGCCCACCTCGGCCTCCCAAAGTGCTGGGATTACAGGCTTGAGCCACCGCACCCGGCCTCTTGTTCTTGTGTTACATTACATTCCCAATACATTTCCTCACCCAAAATCAGCCATTAAAAGATACTGCTCTTTGAGACTGGTTTCTTGGCCGTATTTTAATTTTATTATTTTGGTGGAGGTGATCCAAAAAGCCTAGTATTACCTTTGGAAATACAAAGGAAAGGATTGGCACCAAAGTTGATCTTCAAATTGTGTGTCTCAGCTAAGTTTAAGGAGAGAAAAATATCCTAAGTGTGTTCATCAAGCATCATCAATACACACATAATTGTGTGTTATTACTTGAATTTCTTTCTAAATTGTTGATTGCTTCTTATTTATCATCATTGATATAGTTTGGATATTTGTCCCCACCC
Organism: Piliocolobus tephrosceles; assembly: GCF_002776525.5. Lineage (NCBI taxonomy): Eukaryota > Metazoa > Chordata > Mammalia > Primates > Cercopithecidae > Piliocolobus > Piliocolobus tephrosceles. The sequence goes on along the minus strand of NC_045436.1, from coordinate 98,210,391 downwards.
AAATCTCATGTTGAGATGTAATCCATAATATTGGAGGTGGGATCTGGTGGGAGGTATTTGGATCATGGGGACAGATCCCTCATGAATGGTTTAGGCCATCCCCTTGCTAATACATGAGCTCATGCCCTGAGTTCACATGAAATCTGGTTGTTTAAAAGTGTATGGCACCCTTCCACCCTGATTTCTGCTGCTACTTTTGCTGTGTGACTTGCCTGCTCCCCCTTCACTTTCTGCCATGATTGAAAACTCCCTGGGCTTCAGCAGAAGCCAAGCAGATGCCAGCACCAAGCTTCCTGTAAAGCCTGTAGAGCTATGAGCCAATTAAACCTCTTTTTTTTATAAATTACCCAGTCACAGGTATTTCTTTATAGCAATGGAAGAATGGCCTAACACAATCATTTAGTCCATTTAACATTTAACTCAAAAGTGAATTTAGCCTCATGTTAGGATGGCTATGATCAAAACAACAAAGAGTAACAACTGTTAGTAAGGATGTGGAGAAACTGGAACCCTTATACACTGTTGGTGGGAATGTAGAATGGTACAGCCACTGTGGAAAATAATATGGAAACAGTATGGAAAATAGTTCCTTAAAAAGTTAAAAGTAGAGGGGACCTGCGGAGCAAGATGGCCGAATAGGAACAGCTCCAGTCTCCATCTCCCAGCGCAAGCGACACAGAAGACCGGTGATTTCTGCATCTTCAACTGAGGTACTGGGGTCATCTCACTCGAGAGTGCCGGACAATCAGTGCTGGTCAGCTGCTGCAGCCTGACCAGCAAGAGCTGAAGCAGGGCGAGGCATCGCCTCACCTGGGAAGCGCAAGGGGGAAGGGAGTCCCTTTTCCTAGCCAGGGGAACTGAGACACACAACACCTGGAAAATCGGGTAACTCCCACCCCAATACTGCGCGGTAAGCACACCGGCACACCAGGAGAATATACCCCACACCTGGCCGGGAGGGTCCCACGCCCACGGAGCCTCCCTCCTTGCTAACACAGCAGTCTGCGGCAATCTAACCGTAAGGCAGCAGCGAGGCTGGGGGAGGGGCGCCCGCCATCGCTGAGGCTTAAGTAGGTAAACAAAGCCGCTGGGAAGCTCGAACTGGGTGGAGCTCACAGCAGCTCAAGGAAACCTGCCTGTCTCTGTAGACTCCGCCTCTGGGGACAGGGCTCAGCTAAAGGAGCAGAAGCCTGTGCAGACGCAAACGACTCTGTCTGACAGCTTTGAAGAGAGCAGTGGATCTCCCAACACGGAGGTTGAGATCTGAGAAGGGGCAGGCTGCCTGCTCAAGTGGGTCCCTGACCCCTGAGTAGCCTAACTGGGAGACATCCCCCACTAGGGGCAGTCTGACACCCCACACCTCACAGGGTGGAGTACACCCCTGAGAGGAAGCTTCCAAAGCAAGAATCAGACAGGTGCACTCGCTGTTCAGCAATATTCTATCTTCTGCAACCTCTGCTGCTGATACCCAGGCAAACAGCATCTGGAGTGGACCTCAAGCAATCTCCAACAGACCTATAGCTGAGGGTCCTGACTGTCAGAAGGAAAACTATCAAACAGGAAGGACACCTATACCAAAACCCCATCAGTACGTCACCATCATCAAAGACCAAAGACAGATAAAACCACAAAGATGGGGAAAAAGCAGGGCAGAAAAGCTGGAAATTCAAAAAATAAGAGCGCATCTCCTCCTGCAAAGGAGCACGGCCCATCACCAGCAACGGATCAAAGCTGGTCAGAGAATGATTTTGATGAGATGAGAGAAGAAGGCTTCAGTCCATCAAACCTCTCAGAGCTAAAGGAGGAATTACGTACCCAGCGCAAAGAAACTAAAAATCTTGAAAAAAGAGTGGAAGAATTGACAGCTAGACTAATTAATGCAGAGAAGGTCATAAACGAAATGACAGAGATGAAAACCATGACGCGAGAAATGCGTGACAAATGCACAAGCTTCAGTAACCGACTCGATCAACTGGAAGAAAGAGTATCAGCGATGGAGGATCAAATGAATGAAATGAAGCGAGAAGAGAAACCAAAAGAAAAAAGAAGAAAAAGAAATGAACAAAGCCTGCAAGAAGTATGGGATTATGTCAAAAGACCAAATCTACGTCTGATTGGGGTGCCTGAAAGTGAGGGGGAAAATGGAACCAAATTGGAAAACACTCTACAGGATATCATCCAGGAGAACTTCCCCAACCTAGCAGGGCAGGCCAACATTCAAATTCAGGAAATACAGAGAATGCCACAAAGATACTCCTCCAGAAGAGCAACTCCAAGACACATAATTGCCAGATTCACCAAAGTTGAAATGAAGGAAAAAATATTAAGGGCAGCCAGAGAGAAAGGTCGGGTTACCCACAAAGGGAAGCCCATCAGACTGACAGCAGATCTCTCGGCAGAAACTCTACAAGCCAGAAGAGAGTGGGGGCCGATATTCAACGATCTTAAAGAAAAGAATTTTAAACCCAGAATTTCATATCCAGCCAAACTAAGTTTCATAAGTGAAGGAGAAACAAAATTCTTTACAGATAAGCAAATGCTTAGAGATTTTGTCACCACCAGGCCTGCCTTACAAGAGACCCTGAAGGAAGCCCTAAACATGGAAAGGAACAACCGGTACCAGCCATTGCAAAAACATGCCAAAATGTAAAGACCATCGAGGCTAGGAAGAAACTGCATCAACTAATGAGCAAAATAACCAGTTAATATCATAATGGCAGGATCAAGTTCACACATAACAATATTAACCTTAAATGTAAATGGACTAAATGCTCCAATTAAAAGACACAGACTGGCAAACTGGATAAAGAGTCAAGACCCATCAGTCTGCTGTATTCAGGAGACCCATCTCACATGCAGAGACATACATAGGCTCAAAATAAAGGGATGGAGGAAGATCTACCAAGCAAATGGAGAACCAAAAAAAGCAGGGGTTGCAATCCTAGTCTCTGATAAAACAGACTTTAAACCATCAAAGATCAAAAGAGACAAAGAAGGCCATTACATAATGGTAAAGGGATCAATTCAACAGGAAGAGCTAACTATCCTAAATATATATGCACCCAATACAGGAGCACCCAGATTCATAAAGCAAGTCCTTAGAGACTTACAAAGAGACTTAGACTCCCATACAATAATAATGGGAGACTTCAATACTCCACTGTCAACTTTAGACAGATCAACGAGACAGAAAGTTAACAAGGATATCCAGGAATTGAACTCATCTCTGCACCAAGCGGACCTAATAGACATCTATAGAACTCTCCACCCCAAGTCAACAGAATATACATTCTTCTCAGCAGCACATCGCACTTATTCCAAAATTGACCACATAATTGGAAGTAAAGCACTCCTCAGCAAATGTAAAAGAACAGAAATTATATCAAACTGTCTCTCAGACCACAGTGCAATCAAACTAGAACTCAGGACTAAGAAACTCAATCAAAACCGCTCAACTACGTGGAAACTGAACAACCTGCTCCTGAATGACTACTGGGTAAATAACAAAATGAAAGCAGAAATAAAAATGTTCTTTGAAACCAATGAGAACAAAGATACAACATATCAGAATCTCTGGGACACATTTAAAGCAGTGTGTAGAGGGAAATTTATAGCACTAAATGCCCACAAGAGAAAGCAGGAAAGATCTAAAATTGACACTCTAACATCACAATTAAAAGAACTAGAGAGGCAAGAGCAAACACATTCAAAAGCTAGCAGAAGGCAAGAAATAATTAAGATCAGAGCAGAACTGAAGGAGATAGAGACACAAAAAACCCTCCAAAAAATCAATGAATCCAGGAGTTGGTTTTTTGAAAAGATCAACAAAATTGACAGACCGCTAGCAAGACTAATAAAAAGAAGAGAGGAATCAAATAGACGCATTAAAAAATGATAAAGGGGATGTCACCACCGACCCCACAGAAATACAAACTATCATCAGAGAATACTATAAACACCTCTATGCAAATCAACTAGAAAATCTAGAAGAAATGGATAATTTCCTGGACACGTACACTCTCCCAAGACTAAACCAGGAAGAAGTTGAATCCCTGAATGGACCAATAGCAGGCTCTGAAATTGAGGCAACAATTAATAGCCTACCCACCAAAAAAAGCCCAGGACCAGATGGATTCACAGCTGAATTCTACCAGAGGTACAAGGAGGAGCTGGTACCATTCCTTCTGAAACTATTCCAATCAATAGAAAAAGAGGGAATCCTCCCTAACTCATTTTATGAGGCCAACATCATCCTGATACCAAAGCCTGGCAGAGACACAACAAAAAAAGAGAATTTTAGACCAATCTCCCTGATGAACATCGATGCAAAAATCCTCAATAAAATACTGGCAAACCGGATTCAGCAGCACATCAAAAAGCTTATCCACCATGATCAAGTGGGCTTCATCCCTGGGATGCAAGGCTGGTTCAACATTCGCAAATCAATCAACGTAATCCAGCATATCAACAGAACCAAAGACAAGAACCACATGATTATCTCAATAGATGCAGAAAAGGCTTTTGACAAAATTCAACAGCCCTTCATGCTAAAAACGCTCAACAAATTCGGTATTGATGGAACGTACCTCAAAATAATAAGAGCTATTTATGACAAACCCACAGCTAATATCATACTGAATGGGCAAAAACTGGAAAAGTTCCCTTTGAAAACTGGCACAAGACAGGGATGCCCTCTCTCACCACTCCTATTCAACATAGTGTTGGAAGTTCTGGCTAGGGCAATCAGGCAAGAGAAAGAAATCAAGGGTATTCAGTTAGGAAAAGAGGAAGTCAAATTGTCCCTGTTTGCAGATGACATGATTGTGTATTTAGAAAACCCCATCGTCTCAGCCCAAAATCTTCTTAAGCTGATAAGCAACTTCAGCAAAGTCTCAGGATACAAAATTAATGTGCAAAAATCACAAGCATTCTTATACACCAGTAACAGACAAGCAGAGAGCCAAATCAGGAATGAACTTCCATTCACAATTGCTTCAAAGAGAATAAAATACCTAGGAATCCAACTTACAAGGGATGTAAAGGACCTCTTCAAGGAGAACTACAAACCACTGCTCAGTGAAATCAAAGAGGACACAAACAAATGGAAGAACATACCATGCTCATGGATAGGCAGAATCAATATTGTGAAAATGGCCATACTGCCCAAGGTAATTTATAGATTCAATGCCATCCCCATCAAGCTACCAATGAGTTTCTTCACCGAATTGGAAAAAACTGCTTTAAAGTTCATATGGAACCAAAAAAGAGCCCGCATTGCCAAGACAATCCTAAGTCAAAAGGACAAAGCCGGAGGCGTCACGCTACCTGACTTCAAACTATACTACAAGGCTACAGTAACCAAAACAGCATGGTACTGGTACCAAAACAGAGATATAGACCAATGGAACAGAACGGAGCCTTCAGAAATAATGCCACACATCTACAACCATCTGATCTTTGACAAACCTGACAAAAACAAGAAATGGGGAAAGGATTCCCTATTTAATAAATGGTGCTGGGAAAATTGGCTAGCCATAAGTAGAAAGCTGAAACTGGATCCTTTCCTTACTCCTTACACGAAGATTAATTCAAGATGGATTAGAGACTTAAATGTTAGACCTATTACCATAAAAACCCTAGAAGAAAATCTAGGTAGTACCATTCAGGACATAGGCATGGGCAAGGACTTCATGTCTAAAACACCAAAAGCAACGGCAGCAAAAGCCAAAATTGACAAATGGGATCTCATTAAACTAAAGAGCTTCTGCACAGCAAAAGAAACTACCATCAGAGTGAACAGGCAACCTACAGAATGGGAGAAAATTTTTGCAATCTACTCATCTGACAAAGGGCTAATTTCCAGAATCTACAAAGAACTCAAACAAATATACAAGAAAAAAACAAACAACCCCATCCAAAAGTGGGGAAAGGATATGAACAGACATTTCTCAAAAGAAGACATTCATACAGCCAACAGACACATGAAAAAATGCTCATCATCACTGGCCATCAGAGAAATGCAAATCAAAACCACAATGAGATACCATCTCACACCAGTTAGAATGGCAATCATTAAAAAATCAGGAAACAACAGGTGTTGGAGAGGATGTGGAGAAATAGGAACACTTTTACACTGTTGGTGGGATTGTAAACTAGTTCAACCATTATGGAAAACAGTATGGCAATTTCTCAAGGATCTAGAACGAGATGTACCATATGACCCAGCCATCCCACTACTAGGTATATACCCAAAGGATTATAAATTATTCTACTACAAAGACACATGCACACGTATGTTTATTGCAGCACTATTCACAATAGCAAAGACTTGGAATCAACCCAAATGTCCATCAGTGACAGACTGGATTAAGAAAATGTGGCACATATACACCATGGAATACTATGCAGCCATAAAAAAGGATGAGTTTGCATCCTTTGTAGGGACATGGACGCAGCTGGAAACCATCATTCTTAGCAAACTATCACAAGAAGAGAAAACCAAACACCGCATGTTCTCACTCATAGGTGGGAACTGAACAATGAGATCACTTGGACTCGGGAAGGGGAACATCACACACTGGGGCCTATCATGGGGGTGGGGAGGGATTGCAATGGGGAGTTATACATGATATAAATGATGAATTGATGGGTGCTGACGAGTTGATGGGTGCAGCACAGCAACATGGCACAGATATACATATGTAACAAACCTGCATGTTATGCACATGTACCCTAGAACTTAAAGTATAAAAAAAAAAAAAAAAAGTTAAAAGTAGAACTACCATATGATCTAGATATCCCATTTTTGGGTATATGGCCAAAATAATTGAAATTAGGACGTCAAAGAAATATCTGCACTCCCATGTTCAATGCAGCATTATTTGCAATAGCCAAGATATGGAAACAGCCTAAATGAGTGGATGAAGAAATCGTGGTATGCATATATATATACAGTTACTGAAAGACAAATACTACATGATTCCACTTACATGAGATATCTAAAATAGTCAAACTTATGGAAGCAGAAATAGAATGGTGGTTATCAGGGGTTGGGAGGAGAAGAAAATGGGAAATTATTTTTCAATGGGTATAAAGTTTCTGTCATGCAAGATGAATAAGTTCTAAAGATCTGCTGTACAGTATAGTACTTATAGTTAACAATATGGTACTATATACTTGAAAATATACTGAGGGTATAGATCTTATTTGTGTTCTTAACAAAACCAAATGAAAACCAAAACAGAACGTAAAGAACAAAACAAACAAACCTCAGAAAAGAACACAAGGAAATTTTTGGAGGTGAAGGATATATTTAGCACCTTCGTTGTGGTAATGGTATCACAGATATATGCATATGTCCAAACTGATGAAGATTTTTTATATCAATTATATCTCATTAAAGCAGAAAAAAGATTTTAGATGAGAAACACAATCTAGAGTGAACAAAGTTTGTTGCAGCTTTCAATATTTCTGTAATACTTATCAATCAAGAAAAGCATCAAAAGACTTTATAATCGTGTTTTAAATAGTCTCATAAGTAATTCAGTAATTTAATGGTACTGTAACAAACTGGATAACATAATCTGCAATTTGCCATCAAATAGTATTTAAATGAGAATTGTTTAGCTATTTGATTAATCTAAATATACTTGCATATTTTTATAATTTCCCGCTGAGGGGAAATTGGATTTCATATAAGAACATATATATATAAATAATTTTCTTCATGTCTATTTTGTATCACAAAAAATATTTAATAAAGGGCTTATTTGTAGAAATGAATCCAGGAAACTTTGAAGCTGTTATAAGGTTTGAGCCTCATAAATAGGAATTTCAGAGATCTGTCCTACAGCCAGTCCTTGGAAACACTGAGAATCAAAATTGTATTAGAAAGCCTTTTAATAATGGGAAAGACAGAAATGAGATAATAAAAAAGGAAATGTGAATGGTAACTAATACATATATGATTAAAGTGAACACAAAGTAAAAGGCATTATTTAATGATGCATTACATAATGTCTGACAAAGTCTAGCATATGAACATGTTTGTAGATTGTTGATAGAGAATGTGTTGAGATCAGTTAAATTCATTGAGATAGACTAAGTAGTCATGATAGAAATTCCATTCTGTTTACACTTTATGTGGCTCCATTAGCATATGTTCCAATATAACGTTGTTTTTGAACATATTTGTTAGCGTATTAATCCTTAAAAAAATTTTTTAAATTGTATATTCTCACTGCTTTAGTAGAGATATAAAATTAAGTAGATCTGGTATTTGTTTTACATCTAAATAGGTGCAAAGGACTTAATTTCTGGCATATTTTTATGACATTTGAATATAAAACAGTTACACCACTCTTAATTATATCCAGTAAAATATAAATATAGTAATTTGATTCTGCTATCCATTTAAAAAAAATACATGAACAAAAGATACTTCTTTGACCAGAAATTTTAGTTTTTTATTCTCCTTGAAATTATATTTTAAATTTTCTTCCCCCACAGAATCTCAATGTTATTATGCCTTAAAAATATGTGTGTATAGGTATGTACACACACATATATGCACACATACACATATACACATGTGTGCATATATATAGATATATGCACATATATGTACATGGAGACAGAAAAATTATGCTAGGAAGTTTCAGGTGTCTCTAGATTTTATAATTTCTAGTATATGACTGATAATAAACAACAAAAAATTTAATAAAATTATTAAATAATTATTAAACATAGAAAATAAAAGTTTACCAAAGCTCTCATTTCTTAATTAGACCAATGGGTTGGGTTTGGGTTGCTTGGATTAAGGAAGCTTCATTGCTATCATATATTTTGAATTTTTCTTCCGTCTACTTTAGAGGCTTTCAAACTTTGGAGGAATGTACTGGAATTGGAATGAGTGCAAGATACTCTTTTTGTGAAGTGAGAGAAGGGAAATTTTGAAAGAAAAGTTTGATCTTGATAGCAGCAAGATTATTTTTAAAAAAGAATATACGTGAAATTTGAGGATATAAAAATTGATTCCTTTAGAGCCTGTGTATCTCTTGGAAAGTTATTATCTACCAGGAACACTTGACATCCAGTTTAAAGACTAGTTATTAGAAACTGTTTGTCATTGAAATTTTCAGCTATGAATTACTAGATTCAGTAAGCCAGTGAGAAGCTTTTTTCTATGGATGGCAGAGTCCTTAATTGTCTGAAGAAAGAGTAGTCAAAAGAAAATGTGTTAGATTTCACTGTATCAATGAGAATTTCTTTAATCATGTGCTGTTATTAGTTAAAATGTTCTCTAATTTCAACTTATTGATGTATCTAAAATGGTACTTTTTTTTAGTCTGTAAGTTGATCAGTTGCTAAGAAATGATGCTTTTGGTTTATTTAAATGAGTTAAATTTTATTTTCTGTATGTTTACTTCTACCTGTCATCTAGTTTTATGTTATTTATCATGCTTTATTTTCTGTTTTTTTTTTGTGTGTGTGTAATCATCTGTTTTTTTGATTTGCATGATTAATTCAATTTTCAATTTTCATTTTTTCTCAGTGGTCTAGAAATTCAACATTCTTACTGTTTTTCTAGAAGTTCTTTTTAAATTTTTAGCAAGCATACTGAAACATATTTTCTTAATAATTTCAAAAATTATTGTCCGTAACTTCCTCTCCTGAAAAAGATAAAGACATGTAACATACTGTTGTTTACTTTCTACCTCCACCTATTCTCACCTCTGAAACTGCTGGGAATAATGTGGAATTTTTGTTTCCAAATTCTGTTAATTTTTTATTGTCTTCAAATTATGCCGATTTGAACTTCAAATTTGTTTACATTATATCTACACATTATCAGCAATTATTTTTATTTTTAAAGAAGATTAACAAACAACAATCTTAACAATCTTATGCAATTTTGCCTAAGAAAATGGAGAGAGAATGCAAGTAAACATAGAGAACAGAAAAGAAATTTAAGCACAGATATATAGAAGGTTAAACAAAAACCCTAGTAGATTAATAATACAGCTGGGCACGGTGGCTCATGCCTGTAATCCCAGCACTTTGGGAGGCTGAGGCGGGCAGATCTCTTGAGGCCAGGAGTTCAAGACCAGCCTGGCCAACATGGTGAAACCCTGTCTCTACTAAAAATACAAAAATTAGCCAGCTGTGGTGGTTTATGCCTCTAATTCCAGCCACTTGGGAGGCTGAGGCAGGAGAATCGCTTGAACCAAGAAGGGAGAGGTTGCAGTAAGCTGAGATTGTGCCATTGCACTCCAGCCCTGGGCAACAGAGTGAGATTCCATCTCAAAGAAAAAAAAGATTAATAACGTGAACTACTTTTAGCAAATACACTTGAAAATCTAGATGAAATGGATGATTATCTGGGAAACTACATTTTCAGCAGAAACGTAATTATCAAAATTGATATAGGAGATAGAAAACCCAATTAGATTAATGGCTATGAAAGAAATGACTGATTTTTTTTGCTAGACTTTTCACCAGTCCTTCAGAGACAATTTCTGAATTGCATGAATTGTTGCAGAGCAAAGCAATGTATGGAAATCTTTCCATTCATTTTATGAAGCTAATTTAATTTGATTTCAAGACTAGGTAAGTAAACACATAAAAGAAAACTATACCTCAATCTAATGAATCTACATACAAAGTTATTTTGCTAACAAAATATTCGCAAATTTAATTCAACAATGTATTAAAAGAGCAATATACCACCAATAAGTGCAGTCTGTTGTAGGAATGTAAGAGTGATTCAAACTGAGGCATCCAATTAATATAATTCAATGTGTCACCCATAGCTATACAACAATTTTAAAAATGATTAAACAAATATAATCATCTTAATAATGTTGAAAAGTTATATAATAAAATCAATATTCCTTCCTGAAATCTCTTGAGAAGCTGAGAACAAAATTAAACTGCTTTAATTTTATATTGCAAATAAGCATCAAATAGGAACAAAAGAGTGCCTGCCATTACTGCAATGACAGCATTGTCTGGAGGTTGCACTAAAGTGTTAAGAATTGAGGTATCGGTATTGAAAAGGAAGGGCCAGAATATTTATATGAATAATATGATTGTTCACCTAGAAAACCGAAGAGAATCAACTGGAAAGAGACTAGAACTAGTGTTTATTAATGTAACAAGATAAAACATAAATACTTAAAAGGCAGTGGTCTGCCTGTGGGATAAGTAGAAAATAAAAAGAAAAAAAAGATTTGTAGAAGTTACAAAAACTAACAACAAAACAAAAACTAGGAATAGGAATACACTTTGTAAGAATTGAGACCTATGTGAAAAACCTAAGTCTTTACTAAAGCTAGAAGACCTTATCAATGAAGAGACATACCGCAATCCTGAATGTGAAGACAAAATAGAAATAAATTTATATATCAAATACTATGCTAGTAAAAATCTTTCATTTTTCTTGGTGTGCATGTGGGGTGGGGAGGGGGATTTGACTTCCAAATTCATCTGAAATCCAATCCATGTGGTACTGGCACAGGAATAAAGAGGTCAGTGACATTGCAGCAGTGGCTATCAACCTTGGTTGTAGATTGAAATCATTTTGTAACTTAAAAAAACACTACTCATTCTACTTTAATTCATGTGAGGTGAGGTTCAGGTTTTGCTATATTTTAAGTGTTTTCAAAGGCAATTCTGATGGGGAGCTAAGGTTGTGAATTACTGAAGTATAAAGACCAAGAAATGGCTTGCGCACACATAGCATGATAAATAAGAAAATCTTTCAAATCAGCAAGTTATGGGGACAACTAATTTAGGGACAAAAATAAAGCTAGATTTCTTACTAACATTAAACAGAAATAAATTTCAGACAGACAAGAACTGTGATATACAATAAATACATAAAATTAAAAAAGAATACAATAAATATAGTTAATTAATTAATTAAAAAATAGAAAAAATAGAATAAAACTTCTAGGAAGAAATCTAAGCTGCCCACAAAGATTTACATATGAGGATATATGTATAACTGTAAGAAGTCTAATAATTTTAAAACACATGTGTAACAATGGAGAAATAACTTAGTTTTCTTTGCCAAAGTCTGATGCAGAACTATCTGCAGAAGAATCACCTAGAGCTTTGTTAAAAACAGATTACTGATTTTTTAAATGATTTCTTTGTATATTGTATGCCATTATTCTCTATTAGAAAGTATATTCACCAACAAATATATTTCTACAAATATCAACTTTTAAATTTATCTTTTCACTTTCCTTAGGGTAGTTTTTAGTAAAGCTACAGTCTTAATTTAATTTTTGCTAAGTGTATCAATTTTAAAATTTATAGTTTATACCCTTTATGTCCACTTTATTAAGTTTTTCCCTAACTTGAGATTTCAAGGATAGTTTTTCAGTAATTCATCTGGAAAACTTTTGCCTTTGATAACTATTTCATTAATTTGCTTGAAAGCTTTTGCCTTTGATAACTATTTCATTAATTTATCAGGAATTGAGTTCTAAATATGGTGTTAGTTTGAAATATTTATTTCATTTAAATATTTTTGTATTTGCATACTTTAAAATGTGGTATTAAAACAAAAAAGTTAATAAACTAAAAGTAAGTCTGCCATCTAGTCATGATTCCTGTTTTTCTCTGTCTCTGTTAAAAATTGTATTTTTAAGCCAGGTGCAGCAGCTCACTCCTGTAATCCTAGCACTTTGAGAGGCCAAGGTGGATGGATTGCTTGAAGTCAGGAGTTCGAGATTAGCCTGGGCAACATGGTGAAACCCCATTTTTACTACAAATACAAACAAATTAGCCAGGCATGGTGGCATGTGCCTGTAGTCCCAGCTACTTGAGGGGATGGGGTGAGAGGGTCTCTTGAGCCCAAGAGGTCAAGGCTGCTGTGAACTGAGATCATGCCGTTGCACTCCAGCCTGGGTGACAAAATGAGACTCTGTCTTAAAAAAAAAAAAAGTAAATAAATATTTAAAAATTGTAATTTTTTTTTTTTTTAAGACAAGTCTTGCTTTGTCACCCAGGCTGGAGTGCAATGGCGCAATCTCGACTCACTGCAATCTCTGCCTCAGCCTCCAGAGTAGCTGGAACTACATGCCTAGCTAATTTTATTTATTTGTTTATTTATTTATTTATTTATTTATTTTGAGACAGAGTTCTGCTCTTGTTGCCCAAGCTAGAATGCAATGGCATGATCTCGGGCTCACTGCAGCTTCCGCCTCCTGGGTTCAAGTGATTCTCCTGCCTCATATTCCCAAGTAGCTGGGTTTACAAGCACACAACACCACGCCCAGCTAAATTTTTATATTTTTAGTAGAAACGGTTTCACCAAGTTAGCTAGGCTGGTCTTGAACTCCTGACCTCAGGTGATCCGCCCACCTCGGCCTCCCGAAGTGTTGGGATTACAGGCGTGAGCCAACGTGCTGGCCTAAAAATATTGTACTTTTTTCTTCTAAAGGAGGCAAAAAATTAGTTCTTAGCTCTGTAGGTTATTATTTAATCTCATAGTTTTCTTCGTAATATTATACCAATATTAAGAGAGTATTATACTCTTTAAGATGGTACGAAATTTAGAGGTATTTTTTTTCCTGCTTAAACGAGAGTTAAAGACTATCATGATTTTTTGATGTGCCATTAAATGTGGGTTTCTTAGAAAAAGCAAATTAGAGGCAAGTGATATAATAAAGTGGCTGTGGAGTATGGCAACAGAGAAGGTATAATTATTACCTTTTTAATGTAATTTTTTTAACAGTCATGAAACAAATGGCTTTTAGCACATGCAGATGCTAATTTTAATATATAAAAATTAAGGAATAAAATTGAATACATGTTGTGATTTATTCAGATATATGCTTGACTGATTCTTCACATCATTAGGAATGTTCTATCTTCAGGGGTCCTGCCAGAGCAAGAACCATGGCTTATTTTGGAGAAGGAAAAGGACCCATTCATGTGGATAATGTGAAGTGCACAGGAAATGAGAGGTCCTTGGCTGACTGTATCAAGCAAGATATTGGAAGACACAACTGCCGCCACAGTGAGGATGCAGGAGTTATTTGTGATTATTTTGGCAAGAAGGCCTCAGGTAACAGTAATAAAGGTAAGTCACCTTCTGGAGCCCTAAACAAGTCAAAGAATACTAATTCCCACTCTAGTACTATAAGCATTACTTTGATAACAGAAATCAAGTACAACAAGAACATATACAGGCCATGTCTTGTGCTATTCCTTAGATCCAGTAGTTCTTGGCAAACTTGCCTAGGTGGGGCTGACAGGTAGAACAAGGGTCAGGGGTAGGAGTGGATTTACAGGGCCTTGTAATCTCTGGGATCATCCCCTTTTCACTTTCTTAGCCATTTCTGTATTTCCTTTTTTAGATATAATAAAGCTCTCATGCTTGTTGCTATCTTTGAAGATCCAGAATTGGTATTGACTTCATAAAAAGGAAAGTACTGAAAATATAGAAATGAATTAAAGGCATTTCTAAAGTCTTACTAATATTTTAAACAAGGATATTTAAAAATGAATTTCAAAAAGAAAATGATCTTTTGTGTATTTTATTCTCTGAAATTTAAAAATTTAAGGAAAATGATAAGTAATCCTTTCATATGATACAGTAATGTTTCATAGTTTAAATGAATAGAGTTCTTGTAAGCTCTGTGTACATTTATTATTTATTTATTTATTTACTTTGAGACGAAGTCTTGCTCTGTCACAGAGGCTTGAGTGCAGTGGCACGACTCGGCTTACTGCAACCTCCACCTCCCGGGTTCAAGTGATTCTCCTGCCTCAGCCTCCCAAGTAACTAGGATTACAGGCGCCTGCCACCATGCCGGGCTAATTTTTGTATTTTTAGTAGAGACGGGGGTTTCACTGTGTTGTCTAGGCTGGTCTTGAACTCCTGACCTCAGATGATCCGCCCACCTGGGTCTCCTGAAGTGCTGGGATTACAGGCGTGAGCCACTGCGCCCGGCCTATTTAATTTTTATGAAACATTCTTTAAATGACTGAGAGAATGAGCTATTTTGGAAAAATTTGTGGTACATTTTATGAAAAGAACAGTCACCTCTTTATCTGGATTGAAAGTTTATAGTTCTGATACTCTGGATTTTGTTAAAATCAGGTGCACCTATATTTGAGCGTTCTCTTTTTCTAACACCTTTTAATAGCTGCCAAAGACAATGCAACAAATGAATTGGATGTCGTTAATATGATTCTTTGCTGTCTGAGGGGCTCCTGATTGTGAAAAGAACACTTACAATCCTTTGCACTTTATTTTCTATTCATATATATATTAAATATATTTTATTTATGAATGTGTGTATATATGTGTGTGTATATATGTGTGCGTGTGTGTAGATCTATGTATATATGCGAATGACTTGGCCAGCCCTTTCCCCCGAATTCTGATTATAACTTAATTTACTAAATTCCCTTTAATAATTTTAATTACCATTACAAATGGGACATAATTGATTCTTTGAATTATGTGAAATTCCGTAAGTAGTTGAAAAACATAAAAAATTCATTATTTATATGTTTGTTTTTAATGCCTCCCTAGAATTATAGCAATAATCTTTTTGATACCTTTCCATGGTTATGGCAATGCTACCATATTTCAAGTAAAAAGATTTCATCTTAGCCTAGCTAGATTACAGAATCTGGCATATTAACCAGTTGATTTTATGTTGATACTCAGCCTGGTGACATCTATAAGGTGATTCAAACTGAAGCCATTAGTTATTGATCATCTGATGGGCTCCTTTTATAAATGAACTTCGTTTTTCTTTTAAAATTTTTAAATAGCCGGCGCGGTGGCTCAAGCCTGTAATCCCAGCACTTTGGGAGGCCGAGACGGGTGGATCACGAGGTCAGGAGATCAAGACCATCCTGGCTAACACGGTGAAACCCCGTCTCTACTAAAAAATACAAAAAAACTAGATGGGCGAGGTGGCGGGCGCCTGTAGTCCCAGCTACTTGGGAGGCTGAGGCAGGAGAATGGCGTGAACCCGGGAGGCGGAGCTTGCAGTGAGCTGAGATCCAGCCACTGCACTCCAGCCTGGGCGACAGAGCGAGACTCCCATCTCAAAAAAAAGAAAAAAAGAAAAAATTTTTAAATAATAGTGTATGACTTTAAATAGAGTTTGCTTTCTTGCAGTCTGGTTCTTTGCCCCAGAATGATGTAAACTTAAAATTTTGCTTGTTTTAAATATTATATCATTCCTTTCCTTGGCATCATATACATCGACCCAACTTGGAGCATTATTGGAAACTTATGTTTTTTCTAATATCTTACAATTTGCAGTGTCATCTAGAGGACTCATATTCTAAGAGATGAAGGTTAAAGTTTGATAGCATACGTCTGAGATCATTTGGCAAATTAATCATCTTGGTACACACTGTTGAACCTCTTTCTCCATCAAGAAATAGCTATTGCTGATTCCCTATTGGGCTCCCTTCTACCTGGATATTATGGGAGACCATTAGGGTTGATTAGATCTTCCTGTTCTTGGCACAATTCCCACTGTCCTCCTCTTAGATAGAAAAACTACATATCTGTACTTTATACACATATATTTAACCAGAGAAACAAAGTACTTCTATATAAATTCTCCTATTTTCTCAAATATTTTAAAAATTAGTCATGCCTGTTATATTTGCCTTTCACATACCAGCTTTTCACATATTTTTAATTTAATTCTTTTTTTTTGTATGTTCTTGACAGAAGTCTGTTACCTTGGGAGGTTTGCCTGTATAGTCTTAACTATAGTTTACCACTTAAATTGGCTTAGCAAACCATTTCCCTATGTTGACATGCTAAGTAAATGTAAATTCACATCAGAATTCTAGCCTGGGAATGTGCTTTGCTCTTCTGAGTTACATTTTTATATGTGATTTAGAACAGTGTTGTGTGGAAAGTAAGTAATTTAGGCCATTACTGCCTTTGCAGTTCTCTTATTTTGTTTAATGTTCCATACATTTTGTTCCATACTTTACACAAAATAGCAGCAGCAGGAGATATAGGTACCTACCAGGATGAAGTACTGGACAGAGTCAAACCAGTCAGCAGCCCATGAACCCCTCAGAGGTGAAGAATGGGAAACCTCATAATGTTTCTTGTCTACTTGCAAATTATTGCCATTTAATCAAATGAGAAAACTATTTTTGTTACAAGAAAAATTTTAATTTGCAGAGAAAAGGCATTTTGACATAGAGGAGGAAGCATCAGTGGAGTATGTCACTTACCATCTTACCCCTCCATCAGCAATGTGATAGCTTAATTAATGACCTATTTCTGCTTCAGAGTCCCTCTCATCTGTTTGTGGCTTGAGATTACTGCACCGTCGGCAGAAGCGGATCATTGGCGGGAAAAATTCTTTAAGGTAAAAGTTCCTTCAAAAGATACTTTTTATATTACAGAATTATTTATATACATAGAATGTTACAAACTGGGGATGTTCTGTTATATAAGAGACTTGTACTCATTTTATTTTCTAAACTAAATTCAGATTTCACTGATAATTTCACTGTCCTTTGACCTATGTTTACTTTGTATAGACCATGTTCTTATATCACCAGCCTGATTTAAGAGATTAGATGTGTTGCTGAAAAGTTACATGGCACAAACAAAATAATTTAACAGGGGACCTGGAAGTGTATATAACTACAGAGAGTCATTTAATTTAGAATGTATTTGTTTCAGACTTGACTCAGTTTAATCTAAGTTTTTTGTTTATAGAATTTACTAATGGAAAACTTTATCAAATACTTCTTCAGACTGCATAGGTGAGGTAGAGTGAGGAGAGAAATTACACTTTAAATCATGAACTATAAGGAAGACAATTTGTTTCTAAGAGTGTCAGATAGGTGGGATCTATACAAATGCCTATAAGCAAATCTCCAGAGTTGCTGATGCTGGGCCTGCTCAGAGCTGTGGGGTCTCCTTCTTAAAGTAGGAAGGGATTGTATCCTGGAGTCCCTTTTGCTTTCCTTTTCCCCTGCCTGCAAGGTATTAAAGTTATTAAAGCCATTGCTTTAACCAGTGCTTTCCTTTGCTTTTTTGACTTTTACTGACGTTGATGTGTAGCTCATTTTCTTCTTAGGGGTGGTTGGCCTTGGCAGGTTTCCCTCCGGCTGAAGTCGTCCCATGGAGATGGCAGGCTCCTCTGCGGGGCTACGCTCCTGAGTAGCTGCTGGGTCCTTACAGCAGCACATTGTTTCAAGAGGTATGTGTCCATCTTCCCAAACAACCCAGTGTAGCTTCTATTCATCAGTTATTCCAATCCCCTCATGCTCTACAGCACCAAGGTGTCAGAGCCAGGCTATGAGCCTTCTTCTGCTTGTGCCAGCAGCCCTGTAGAATGAGGGAGTGACACAAAGAGCAAAGAGAGCGCTTAGAAAGCCACTTGCTACCCTGGTGTTACAGCAAATTCCAGATTTAGGGAGAATAGAAGAAGAGGGGTTTTTGGAGAGGAGGCAGCAATGTCAGTGCTCCCCCCAAGAACGTATCTGAGGCTGAAATTATATCTTTGTAGAGGTAGAAGAGACCTCAGATTATTTAGTTATAAATGATAAGGAGTAGGGAATGCAGTTGTAGTGTTTTTGATCCTTTGAGTCTTGGTGTCTTGTACCTTTGAGAAAGGTTGCATCTGTTTCATTCTTGGTTTCTTATAGTTTAGTCCTGATTATTTCATCTTGTCCCAAACATTTTATCAGTCCTTTCTGAAGTCTTCCCAGTTCAGAGGAGAGGTCACGCAGAGTCACCAGAGTCACAGAGCTCATGGTGGCAGATCCTGCAGTAGAACCGGCTCTCCTTTCTCTTTGTTAAGTGCTGTTTTGTGGGCCTTGGTTAATGGCCCTGTCCTCAGCATTAATTTTGGTATTTAAATATGTATACCAATGCTTGTCAAAATATTGATAATTATTAAAGCAATGTGTTGAGTACAGTTTCATTATATTATTTTAATTTTGTGTTTTGAACATTGTCACAATGAAGTTTTAAAAAAATGTGTACCATATTGTTGAAACATTTTTGCAAGCAGAAATTTTTCTATTTTTTCTTATGTGATATCATATGGTACATACCTTTGCTTCATTATATACTTGTAATCCATCCAGACAGATTTGTTCATTCACTTTAACTGCCGTATGAATTTTAACTGCTATTGAAAGATTGAACCAGTTTATTTATTCCCCTGTTGCTGTGTAGTTAGCTGCTTTCCATTCTTTCATTGATAGAAAACAATGTTGCAATAAACAACCAGGTACCAGTCTCACTGGATGTGTGCACATAGGGACATTTTTCTGGGTCCTAGAATATGGATTCCCATCAATTTGTCAAGCCCTACCAATTTATCCTTTGAAGAAGTTGTGTCAGTTTATAACCCAGCAATGTGTAAGTTCCTTTTTCCGCACAACTCCAGCTAAACTTGATTATCAAAATTTTAAATTTTTTGCCAATCACAAAGTTTTAGGGTTTCTTTTTAATTGTATTTCCCTGACCAGTGTCTTCCTCTTTCATGAATGCTTTGTTCATATACTTCACCTGTTTTTGTATTGGGCTATTTGTCTATTTGTAATTGATTTTTTAAATTTTTGGATATGTTTTGTGTGCTAAGTCTTTGTTGTTAGGTGTTACAAGTAATTTTTCCTAGTCTGGACCATGTCCTTTTACTTGTTTATGGTCTTTTTCTTACAAAACTATCTTAATATATTTAAAAATGTCATAATTTTCTTAAAAGTTTTACAAAAGCTTTGTATTTCTTATTTAAAAAATCTTTGCTTTGCCCTTATTCTCTTATTTTTTTTCCTAAAAACATTTATAGTTTTGCTTTTAATATTTAGAATTTTAATTTTTCCAGTTTATTTTTGTTTATAGTATACGGTATGAAGAAAGGACCTAATCTTATACTTTTCTTTATGGATAGTTTTCTTAGCATTTTTTACTAAATATTCTAGTCTTTATCCACTGATTATGCTGTCTGCCATATGCCAAATTCTCATATATCCTTGTTCCTAGGATCTCTATTTTCTTCCATTTTTGTACTTCAGTAAATATTTGTGCAGTAATCTTCCACATTCAAGGTGCTACAGAGAATATGTATTTTATTTATTTATTTATTATTATTATTATTATTTTTTGTTTTGAGACGGAGTCTCATTTTGTTGCCCCAGCGGGAGTGCAATGGCACGATCTTGGCTTACTGCAGCCTTCACCCCCACAGGCTTAAGTGATTCTTCTGCCTTAGCCTCTTCAGTAGCTAGGATTACAGGTGAGTGTCATCATGCCCGGCTAATTCTTGTATTTTTAGTAGAGATGGGGTTTCACCACATTGGCCAGGCTGGTCTTGTACTCCTGACCTCAAGTGATCTGCCCGCCTTGCCTTCCCAGCCTCACCAAACCTGTATTTTACATAACAGTGGCCATTTGGGTATATAATTGAGCTTCAGAGTCCACCTGTTTACTAGTGGGTTTAACACATTCCTGTGTTACCTGAGTGGCATAAACAATAAAAATCATATTAATTCATTCACTTAACAAATAATTACTGAGCACTTACTATTCTCAGGTACATGCTATGTACTAGAGATACAGTGGCGAACAAGTCAGATAGAATCTTTCCTGTTACAGAGTTTATTATGTAGTTGTAGGAACTCAGAGGAAGGAGATGTTGACTTTGCTGATACAACCAGAAAAAGTTAAGGCACCATTTTTAAAGTGAGGTATTTTTACAACGTTAGATCCATTTAGCTTGTTAATATTCCAGGTTCCTGAGCCCCTGCTCTAAATTTGCTGAATCTTTGGAGATGAGACCCAGGAGTTGCTTAGGTTAAGACCCACTTGCTTAGAGGAGAGATAGTTGAAGAATGATGATGGGGAAGAATAAGTGGAATTACCAGACAATTATCTTTGTCGTGTTCAACATATTCATTGCTAAACTGATAAAAAAAAAAATGATGGTAAATTGATTACATTTTTGGGTGCCAGAAGAAGGGGAGGGACAAGTAATATGTTAGAAGGTAGGATCATGATGGCAAAATATCTCTTTTTTTTCTTATATGGGAACACCAATTTTTTAAAATGTCTTCTAAAAAAAAAAAAAGCCAGAATACATGTACAGAACGTGCAAGTTCGTTACATAGGTATACACGTGTCATCGTGGTTTGCTGCACTTATTGACTGGTCCTCTAAGTTTCCTCTCCTCACCTGGCAAAATATCTTGATAGACTGATTCTAACAAGCAATATGGAATAAGGATGAAATAAAATGCTGCCTTTAGTTCCAGGAAATTTGGCTGAAATACAGCACAAGTGAAAAACTCACTGGTTTTAGTGTCCTGCAACTTTAATAAGACTCAGCAATACAATGTGGTTGCCCATGAAATTAATTCAGTCTTGTGTAGCACTGACGAACGGTGTCCAGACAAAGCAGTGAAGAACCTTGCTATTCTGTCTTTCTGTGCTCAAGTGACTGTCAGGGAGAAAAGCACTGTCTCCATAAAACAGAGAGAACTGTGCTCAGTTCTGCATGCCACATGATGAGAAAAGGACATAGTGCTCTAAGAAGGGCAAGCAGAAAGGAAAGATTGTGTGGGACTGGATTAGGTTTGTTGCCTTTTGCTTCAGATATCACAAATGTTAAAGGGAGATAAGATAATTTTTGTTTTGACACAAAAAAGAGTTTTCTGTTGTTTATTTTGTATTTCTTTGACACTAGGACAGTTCAAAGATGGAATGGGCTATGTGTGGGAGGAAAAGTGAGTTCTATTATGGAGTCTGTTTAAGCAGAGAGAGGTTGGGTTCATGTGTAGGTAGAGGCTGGTGGTAGATAAGATGCAATGTTTAGAGTACCGTGGTGAGAAAGCAAAAGCTATGTTTGAAGGATAACAATTATCACCTAGAATGCAGGATCTGCGGTTTGTTAGTGAACTTAGAAGAGAGAGACAAGAATAGCCTGGGATGTCAGGGTTATGGATTTCTCTTTCATTTACTAGGCAGTGGGAAACCACTAAAGTTTTGAGCCTTGAAAGATGATCAAGGAAGAGTTTTAGGAGATGAGTCATTTGGAGATTTATGTCATATATCTGAGGGGGGAAGGCAAAGTTATTAATCTAGGGAGGCATCTGGGAATGGGCTTGACATTATGTTAAAAAATCTTTGTATATGTTTGTACTTATATGCCTTTTTCTGGCAAATTGGTCTGTGTTACCAAATGATTTAAGCAGGAACTGGAGGGACTGTGAGGAAGGGACCTAATTTTATACTTTTATACTGGAGGCAGACTAGTTGTAAGATTATTGTAATAATAGAAATAGGCAAAAAGGAAAGGAGGGAGTGAAGGTAGAGAGGCTGTTAGAAATCAGTAGAGCCTAGACCGGGCGCGGGGGCTCAAGCCTGTAATCCCAGCACTTTGGGAGGCCGAGACGGGCGGATCACAAGGTCAGGAGATCGAGACCATCCTGGCTAACCCAGTGAAACCCCGTCTCTACTAAAAAATACAAAAATCTAGC
Organism: Piliocolobus tephrosceles; assembly: GCF_002776525.5. NCBI lineage: Eukaryota > Metazoa > Chordata > Mammalia > Primates > Cercopithecidae > Piliocolobus > Piliocolobus tephrosceles. Next base: position 98,187,886 of record NC_045436.1, on the reverse strand, counting down.
CCGGCGAGGTGGCGGGCGCCTGTAGTCCCAGCTACTCGGGAGGCTGAGGCAGGAGAATGGCGTAAACCCGGGAAGCGGAGCTTGCAGTGAGCTGAGATCTGGCCACTGCACTCCAGCCTGGGCGACAGAGCAAGACTCCGTCTCAAAAAAAAAAAAAAAAAAAAAAAAAAAAAGAAATCAGTAGAGCCTGGTACAATGCAACAGAAGGAGACTTGGATCTGGCCACCAAGACCAGGGTTACAATTCTAGTTCTTCCAATTGTTAATTGTTTAACTTTGCGGAAATTATTTAACCTCTTGGAGTCTCAGGTTACTTCATTTTGCATCTGTAAAATGAAGATAGTAATGTTCTACAGTGAGAAACAAATGATCTGCAAAGTCTTTGAAAGTATTTTATAAACAGTAAAATTCAAAACAAACATTGGCTATTTTTATGTTGGAGTTTAAAGGCAAGAATTGAAGACTGTATTAGTGAAAGTAGGGAACTGAGGATGATTTTATTTCACTTACTAATGGAGAAGAATAAGGTATAAAACTGCAAAGAACTTGAAGAAGCCTATTTTGGGGCTTTGAATTTAAGCAAAATAATCTATTATCTTCCTGTTATTCAAGATTTCTTGTCTTTCAAATTTCAGCCAAAAGTTACAGTCATACGAGTTCAAGGCTTAAAGTATTAAAGTAGGAAGATTGCTCAAAAGTTGCACTTGAGGTTACAAACTTTAACTTTTGGGTTCCCTGGACGGACTCTTTTTTGTGGTTGTTGTTGTTATTGTTGGATTTATTTGTTTACGTGTCATTATTTCTCCTTTGGCCTGCTCTGTCTAGATTATTGCTTAAAGTCAATACTTGTCTCCTTTGTGTTTATACACCAAGTGTCTACTGTATGACTTGGCACATAGTAGATACTCTAAATGATTATTACATGATGAAAGTGGTGGCTCAGTTGCCAGATAGTGACTATATTTAAGAATGTTGGATTGTTTAGAGGATGGTGATATTTTTAAACCTAGATGAACAGATAATTCCTTCCATATGTCATTGGGAATTTCTTCTCATTATTTGCACAGTTTAAGATAAAAATAGTTGATTAAAGAGCAGAGGAACAGATTATGATATGCAGCATTTTGATATGCTTTGGCTATAATACAAGATTCTTTTAATGTGAGTAGGGAAAAAACTGCTTTGCAAATGTGTTATATATCCTTCTGACTTGGTCTTTAACCTTTGCCGGATTTCATAGACTTCCTGTTTGAAGCGCCTAAGGAGGCTACAGCTTACATCTTTATTGAAGTAAGTTCATTAAAAGGCACACAGCTAGTTACTAGTGATTAGAACAAGCTCCAAATTTTGTTTTCCAAGATTTAGGGATTTTGCTTAAAACAAATCCTCCTTTCATCATCAGAAACACTGAAATTTGCAAAATAAAGACTGTAATATAGAAGCAATGTAGTAGGGCTCTGAGGTTCCTATCCTTTTAGATGCCAGGTGAAAGATACCTTAGTTTAATATAAGGCCTATAGGTAGGGAAACTGGATTTCATATTTTGAAATTAGCTTCCCCTCACCCTCTTTTGATATTTCCACTGCTTTATCAACTACTGGTCTTCTGTACACCTAAAGATTTCTTGTTTATCAGAGCTTCCTTGGTACCTAATTCTTGCAGTGATATAGGCTAGTGTGGACAATAAGGCATAGATTGTTATTACCACTTGTGTTATTACACAGGATGAGAACTTTTTATGTTTATTTGCTTGCCTTCATAGCATAGTCACTCTTTTATATAATCTTTGTATCAGAAGAATCTAGGAATGATGGCCTGTTGAGGATGAGATCAAAATGCCATAATCCCACTCTACCACATTAATGCCATAATACCAGCAGCCTCAGTTACACTCATTTCATATGGCGTAGTCTCTTTAAGGGTACTTTATTTGAAGGCTGGCAAAGTTTTCGTAACTCAATTCTTATTCCCTCACGGCTTTCACACATTTCCATGCCAGTGTAACAAGCGCACCAGAAGTAGTTGGTAAATCACTATTTAAAAGCTTTCTATCTCATTTTTCACAGTTTCCTTAATGTTAATGCAATACACATGGAATGCAGTATCCCGTTGGCAATTTTAAGTGGAAACTTCAATAAATTAAGTTCTTTTGTAGCTGGCTTGTGAATCTTATATAATATAAATTGCTAATTTTTACTTTCTATTCTAGATTGTAACAAGTACCATGAAATGACCTTCTGTGTCTATTGTGGTGCAGCAATATAACTGAGGCAAAAGTTCCTGAATATTAATTTATTTTAATTGCTTATTCTGATAACAAACATGATTTTGCAGGAATAAATGTACCTGAGACAAGGGCTTTCTTATTTCTGTAATTTTACTCCAAAGTGGATTTGTTCAAGAATATAACTTTACCTGACTTTATCTCATTGACTTTTTGCCTACAAATGCAATAGTAGGTGGAAATTGTTAGAAATGACTAGATATTTCTAATTAGAGAGATAGCCACAGAGGTAATGGGACTTACTTTTTAAGAACACAGTGTGTCAGGTGCCTAATGTTTTTTCATCATGACATAGTATATGGTAGAGCAGAGCTCTTAGGAACATAGTCTCTGGTAATACACATATCACCAATCATGCTAAAACTATTTCTGTAGTACACATAGTATTTGTGTATGTGCAAGGGCTAATGCAAGATTCTACTGAGGTTTACTTCTCTGTAAGCAATTGGAACCATTTACACAAACAACTTTAGTCAACTCCTTTTTGAGTTTCATCCAGAGAGAGGAAAAACAGATTTTAGTAGTAGCAGATGTGCATGGCCTGATGTAAAATATTGTTTTCCTGTAGAGACAAATCCATGTAGAGAACAAACACAAAGAATATGACCCTGCAATCTGAATTAATTCTACTTTTAATTCTAGTAATTTGTTGTTGTTGTTGTTTACTTTAGCCTCAGTCTCAGAGAAACTTGGACATTGGATTTTAATAAACTGCTGTGTCTCAGATCCTCTCTTGCTCAAGCTTGTCTGGGAATTTCATCCAATTTTTATTTGAGGGGGAGTTGAAGGCATTTCAGCAAAGCAAACAACTGAATGATGTGTCAGCCAAAACCTGAAATGTTTGTTTTAGGAGCATTTTTGGATAAAATAAAGTCTATCAAAATAACAAAAGTTCAACTAGAAAAACCTTAAAATATATTGCAAAAGTGGATTGCTTTATATGTTGTCTTGAGAAGCCTAGAACCATAATAGATACTTCTGAAGTCCACACACATATTGAGCACTTCAGCTAAAGTGTTATCCCTAAAGCATATAATCATACCTACTAGGAGAGGTGACACTAGAAGACAAAAATTTGGTTGGAAAACTATTCCAATCTTGTGTCAGATGCTCTTCAAATTCTAAGCACAAAGTATATTCTAAGAATAATTGGAATTAAAGGAGTGTGAGACTCCATGCTTAGGTTTAGCTGGTATATTTCCCTAAATTAGGACAACTTTAAAAGTATAGGTACTGGCGGGGTGCAGTACCTATAATCTCAGCACTTCAGGAGGCCAAGGCAGGCAGATCGCTTGAGCCCAGGAGTTTGAGGCCAACCTAGGTAACATAGTGAGACCCTATCTCTACAAAAAATAATTTTTGAAAATTAGTTGAGCATGGTGGCATGCACTTGTGGTCCCAGCTGCTTGAGTGGCTGAGACAGGAGGATGGCTTGAGCCTAGGAGATGAAGGCTTGCAGTGAGCCATGATCGCACCACTGCACTCCAGCCTGGGCAACAGAGTGAACCCTTGTCTCAAAAAAGAAAATAAAAAACATGTGTGTATTCCATATATACATATGAACTAACAAAGAACTTCATTTTGACAAGCATGGTGCTGTTTGCCTTTTTTGTTAGGTAAATATTTTTATTCTCAGTTTAATATTAACTGCTGATTGGTGAGCATACAAATTCTGGTGTTTACCTGCCAAAATCTACTTGATCCAAGAACACAGTGTATGTATGGAACATGTATGCTTTTTGCATTTTGGTATCTATTAGTAATCTCTTAGGATGCTTACTTCATCCAGTGAAATTCTGGGCATGTATGGGCAGGAGTTATGCCCACACTTTTGAGTCTTTGGTTCAGTGATTCCCAAGTCTGACTGTGTATCTGAACCACCTATGATCCTACACCAGCTGTATTAATTTATATTCTCAGAGATTGTATGGCTTGGGCATTTATATTTTTTAAAGGGGTATAAGTGATTCTGATGAACAGCCAGCATTAACAAGAACATTGGATTTTCATGGGGATTTTTATATGAAATAGAAACTTGTTTTGATAGTTTTGTTATAATATGGTAATTGGTAAGATTTCTTTTTAATTTCAGTAAGTTAGGGATGAGAGTGTATGTATGTGGACATGAATGTCTTTCAAAATAACTCATTCAATATACATTTACTAAGCACTTTCTCTGTGCCAAGCACTTTGCTGGGTGCTAAGGATACAGTAGTGATCATGACATGGTCCTAGCCCTTGAGGAGCCTTTAATTAAGTCCTAGAAACTGTTACATATGCATTGAGAGTGTTCAAAAGGATTGGCTAGCTTTCAGGAGAACAGAGGATTAGGAGGAGCCTCCTAGGAGATCTCTGACTTGATCAGGACAAAACTAGTTTTTGCCATATTAGGATAGAGGGGATGAGGGAAACGACATTGCACATAGTTTGGATAATGACAGGTTTGTAAGACAACTCTTCAAACGGTTTAAATGACAGAAGCACGGGGGCCAGACTGCTGTCAGAGAGGGGACCAAGGACCAGTTCTTAGACGGATTTGTGTATCATTTAAGGAATTTGAATTTCACATAGATTGGGGATCCCCTGAAGGGTACTCAGAAGGAGTTATATTATCAGGCAGAAACATCACTCTGGTGGCAGCATGAGGGATGGGTTGAAAAAGTTAAAAGTTGAAGCAGCAAGGCCATTCAGGCGACTATTGCAATAGTCTTGGCATGGAATGACATATTAAGGCAAGATTGCCCAGGGCTTTTAACACTGATATTATTTTTAAAATAAATTACCTGTGGTAGTAATGTCCTGTTTCTTTGCTTACTGGTTGAAGACTCAATTTGTATAGATATTGCAGAATAGATTTAAACAGCCAGTTTAGCTGCAAAGATTATTTTAGCCAAGCGTCACAGCTGTTTCTTACAGAATGGAAAATATTGTTGCAATAAGACTTAAAACAGTGAATTCCTGTCTCAAAGAAAAAAAAAAAGATAAAAAAGATAAAAACTCAAACAGGTCAAATTATTTTAAATAATATATTTAACCTAGTATATCTCAAATATTATCATTGCAAAATGTAACTAATAGAAAAATGGAGATATTTAATATTCTTATTATCTATAGGGACAATATTTTAGTATTTTTTTCATACTAAGTATTCAAAATTCTGTTGTACTTTCAGCACATCTTAATTCAGACTAACCATATTTCAAGTGCTGCAATAACCACAGTTAGCTAGTGGCTACCATATCGGACACTACAGCTCTAGATAATTTCTTAAATTCCATTAAAAAGATAAATGCAACATTTCAGCAGTACTTTCAAGGGTGTATTTATAATAATTCTTATGGGAAAAGTGTTAAATCACTTGGAGTTTTACTTTAAATATGTGAATGTACTGTTAATACAATTTACTGAATTTACTAGCGGTATTATTAGCACACAGAAAGTAGAAGTGAGAATAAGTACTTGATTACTCTCCATACCTATCACTTTTTACAGTTTCAGTATGTGAAATAATCCTAAATTTTACTTAAATTTTCAAGGAAGCTATAAGAGCATATACTTTAGGCACAATATATTAAAAAGCCTCTGAACTTTAAAGATACATGATGATTTGAGTCTCAATAAATCACAAACTATTAATATTAAAGATCAATAGTAGGTGGCTGTATAAGCCAAATCATCTTTATTGCACTGTTTAGTTTTTGAGCACTGACAGTTAATTATATATATAAGATGGTCAGAGCCCTACTTAAGGATATTAGAATATTGAGGCATCTCATAACCTCCAGTAATTTTAAAGAAGTGGGAAGTTTTATTTTAAATAGACACTAGAAAATGCCAAGCTTCTGAATACCAACTCTTCTAAGTTCACATTCAAGTACAGGTCTTGTAAACAATAAAAGACCCAAGTTTTGGTTAAAAAAAAAAAAATTAAGGTGACAGTTGTTATATGCATGCTTTCCCCCTTTAACAGTTAGATGCCAGCACAAAATAGGTAGAGTTGATGAAACATGGGCTGGAGTTTTGGCAGGTAAAAGACAAGCAGGGTAGTTTTGCAAGAGTGATTGTTGTAATGGGCAGATGGTGGAATCCAAGCCAGATAATAAAGGAAGTCATAAAAGATGGAAATGAAAAAATACTGGGGCCAAAAGGATAGAAGTCCAATGGGTTTGAAGGATTTTAGTGCTGTAAAAACGGAAGGCAGAAATACGGTATGTGTGAAATCAAGATTTCAGAGGTGTGTGGTTATCTGGTGAATACAAGGTCTAGGTCTTACATTGTAAGTGGATGGCTGAGATGAGGTGGAGAATACACTCATTGCAGATGACTAAGTCAAGGAACTACAAAGGAAAAGTTATTGGAAATTAAGTCTTATAAGAATGTCATAAGTAGTGGGATGCAATGAGCATGGTGCTCTAGTCTTCCGTGAAAAAGAGGAAGTAACTAGGAGATGGGTTGTGTCATTCTAGGTCAGAGGTTCTCAACTGGGGGCAGTTTGCTTAACAGGGAACATGTGACTACGTCTGGAGACATTTCTGGTAATCATAACTGGGGATGGAGGGTATGTGTACCATGTACCAGTGGCATCCAGTGAATAGGGGCCAGGGATGTTTTTAAACACACTATAATGCACAGGACAGCCCTCACAACAGAGAATTACCTGGTCCAAAATGTTAATAGGTTCTGAGGTTGAGAAACCCTGCTTTAGGTGGGTTCAGTATCAGAATTAAAGTATGATGGCTGAAAAATGGGCTGAGAACTATCCATCTGGTAAATATTGTTTCTATTTTAATGGAATATGGAAAAAAGTATACATTAACAATACACATTCACTAATTTAAATCAACCATTTTCTGCATTCCTAATGGCACAACACTATTCTAGATGTTGTAATCAGTGAACACAACAAAGATACCTCTGAGCTGGAATAGCTTTGACTCAAGCAGGGAGGAGAATAAATGCAATAAATAGTAAACTAGATAGTTTTGTTAGAAAGTGATGCTTAAAAAAGAGGAAAAGTAGAGCAGATGAATGACATTGCGAGTGTTCAATGATGGGAGGGCAAAGAAAGATGGGTTGCAATTTTAAATATGAAGGTGTCAAAGTAGTCTTCATTGAGGTGACATCTGAATAAAGATTTAAAAGAGGGGAAAGGAGAGAATGAATATATGTTGATCTGAAAGTATAGTTTGGGTTTGCATTCACTTTAGAGGAAAGTGAAGGAGTTTACATCCACCTTGCAGGAGTGAAGTGGACTGTACCAAGTACTTTGATGGACACAAAGTTAGTTTCTGCCCTCACAGAACTTCATGACAAACTAACAATCTTGGAAATAACAGAGCAACAAAAATGGCAAACACAGGACAATAATTTTGACCTATTCCAGTTTTGATCCCTTTTCATTCGGGAAATGACAGGTTAATGATTAGTCTTTATTTTCCACTCATCCTCCACATTTGCTCCTTCTTGGAGAACAGATTACACAGTGAAATGAAGACAAGAGGTTATGACAATGGGTTCACAGTAGAGGATCAGGAATGGTGGGTCAGATAAATGGAAAGAAAGGTTGAATTTACAAAAGGGGCTGATGATTTGGAAGAAAGGCTTGTATCTTCATTAGTCTTCCTTCTTGACAATCAGTAATTTTCAGTATCTGAAGCAAATCTCTCATTAGTACTCTCTGCCTCTCAGGTATGGCAACAGCAGTAGGAGCTATGCTGTTAGGGTTGGCGATTACCATACTCTGGTACCAGAGGAGTTTGAGGAAGAAATTGGAGTTCAACAGATTGTGATTCATCGGGAGTATCGACCCAACAGCAGTGATTATGACATAGCCCTGGTTAGATTACAAGGACCAGAAGAGCAGTGTGCCAGATTCAGCAGCCACGTTTTGCCAGCCTGTTTACCATTCTGGAGAGAGAGGCCACAGAAAACAGCATCCAACTGTTACATAACAGGATGGGGTGACACAGGTAAGGCACAATCAAAAAAGAAAGCAGGGACCTTTCTGTGTCTGGTATTATCCATATATTTGGGTGTGCAATGGGCAGTAAGATCTTAAATAGGTTCACTTATTTGGAGAAATTTTGCTTAGTGTGAAATGCATGCATGTAATCGAGACTTATATTCTGGAGGTATTGTTGGTTCTAATGAGAACTAGCATAAACTGAGAACTCAGTTTAATTCAGTGAAGTAGACATGAATTGATGTGCCAATGTGAAACCAGCATGAATGCATTCTATGCTTTTTGATATACAGAATTCAAATATGAATGCCTGCACAAATGTGCTTTCTTTAGGTCACCTTACTCTACAGATCCATAGATGTTATTCATTATTCCTCAGACAATTCAGTACTGAGAAGTAAATTTGTAAAGGTTAAGATTGTGTCAACATTAAAAATACCAGTCATTGCTCATTTTAAACTACACTAATGCCACAACAGGGATATTATTTTCATGACTATTACATGCTCGGTAACTGTTAAATGTTGTGATGGTTATCCGGAATGCCACTAATCAGATGTTTGGTCTGAGTAGGACGAGCCTATTCAAGAACACTACAACAAGCAGCCATTCCCTTACTTCCTAAGAGGTTTTGTGAAGAACGTTACAAGGGTCGGTTTACAGGGAGAATGCTCTGTGCTGGAAACCTCCATGAACACAAACGCGTGGACAGCTGCCAGGGAGACAGCGGAGGACCACTCATGTGTGAACGGCCCGGAGAGAGCTGGGCGGTGTATGGGGTGACCTCCTGGGGGTATGGCTGTGGAGTCAAGGATTCTCCTGGTGTTTATACCAAAGTCTCAGCCTTTGTACCTTGGATAAAAAGTGTCACCAAACTGTAATTCTTCATGGAAACTTCAAAGCAGTATTTAAACAGATGGAAAACTTTGAATCCCCACTATTAGCACTCAGCAGAGATGACAACAAATGGGGAGATCCACGTTTTTGCTTTGTGTTGTGGTAAAAAATTGTGCACCCCCTGTTGCTTTTGAGAATTTGTGAACATTTTCAGAGACCTCAGTGTAGTGGAAGTGACAATCCTTAAATGAACTTTGTTGTCTATCCTCCTTTCACTGGAATGACTTATTCTAAGCCTAATCTCTCCCTGTTTCTCAGAATCATTCTATGTTGATTTCACAAAAGGTAATTTTTACAACTGAATTGAGAACCCCTTATAATTTAATCAGTGGTGTCTGAATTCATATTAAATACCCACATCTGACATAAATGCGTTACCCTTTACTACACTCATAAGAGTGGCATATTTATGCTTAGATCTTTTCAAAATACTTGACAGGAAATCATCTTCTCTGTAGCCTTTGCCAAGTGAGGAAATCAATGGTTAAGGAATTCCACTACTAACTTTTAGGCCTGAATAGGAGTAGTAAGTCTCAAGGACATTTGCCTGTCACAATATATTCTCAAAGTGATCTGATATTTGGAAACAAGTATCCTTGTTGAGTACCAAGTGCTTCAGAAACCATAAGATAAAAATACTTTCTACCTGCAGTGTATAAACTAGCAAGATTTGAAAGGATTTCTGGTAACAAAATGCCAGTTGGACATACAACCTAGTTTATCCAACACATTAACGTATCTACTATATTTGCTTTTAACAAGCACTTCAGATTTAACTTAGAATTAAATGTTAACTCTTCCTTAGTTAGCATCATAGTCCACGTTCCCCGACCATGATGTAAGAGTGCCACCTACTGACACTTCCCTGTAACTGACTCATACCTGCAGGTTTCCCCGAGACCAACCTGATACAATTCAATCTTAAAATATACTAGTCAAAATGCTTTCCTGGCCTATACATTGAAAAGTTCTAAGTAACTTTTCAATTGTTTTAATGCATACAGCAGTTATAACATATGCCAGGGACCGCATTCGGCAGCTTTGAACATCACTGACAAGTTGCAAAAGGCCAGTAGGATCTTACAGTAGCAGCCCTTGTGTTGAAAACAGGCTTGCCTCAAAGTGAGTCCAGTTGGTGAAACACTGATTCCAAACTCCACAAAAAGGAGTCCCAATGCTGGATTTTTTCCCCATGGTTTTCCCACCTAAAGGACTGGTTTCTCTATGGCTATTTCTGAGTTAAGGGACAGCTGCTTAACTATGCACCTTTACAGAACATTCTTAGCAGTAATGCTCAAATTTAAAAAGCACATTCAAGATACTTCAATGTCATAGATCCTTCCCCAGGTCCCAAGTAGCATAAATATAGGTAAAAGGTTAGCACGAACTTTCGGATGGTTTTAAGTAATCCTCTTGAATGCCAGTCATTAAAGGACTTTACCCTTCTACATCAAATTACATCCTTTCCACAAATCCCCATTTCAGTAATAACTGGTGCAAATCTAAAGGTGCTTTATAGTTTTACTAATTTTGCAGATTTGAAATGCTGCATATAATGCAGAAGAGCATTAAAAACTTTTGTAAAAACTCATGATTTTGATAAACTTTTAAAGCAGCGTTTATATGTAAATAGAGCTACATATGGCACACACGGCACCCACACTTGCACAAGGGCTTCAGAAAAACGTGCAATATAGGTGAGAAAAATGTCTATTGAAACTTTCTCACGGGCTGCCCTTATAATTAAACTACAGTGCTGGAGCAAGCAACATCAATGTTTCAAGTAGATCAGGGACTGGCAAACCTAAAAGGCAGCAAACAGCCTGCAATTTGCTCAATCCTGAAGAATACATGGTTCATGTAACAGGCTTTTACTATAACTGTCTTGTGACTTGAAAGATACACGTGTTCTGTGCATATCTGTAAATAAAGTACATAATTTTTCACCTTGTATAGCTGCCTTAAATTTTTGTATGGTTTAAAAAGACTGCTCTCTCCCTTGGGGGTAACCTGGTAATTTTTATATTTTACATTTTTCACAAAGGCTGCAATAACCTTAGAACTGTACTCATTCACACTACTTCCACATGAACGTGTAACATTAAACAGGAGGTATTCTGCTCACTATTAACTACCTTTCCGTCTATTAATCACTCAAAGAACAATGAGTAGCCACATGAATTAAGCATTTTATTTAATTATCAGGGACCATCTTAAGTATTACTTTAAAAAATTCAGTCCTATATTGAAAATAGGTATCCTGATAACTTCCAGAACATTATTCGGAACACCCGTTTCCCCAACTAAGATAAATCCATTGCCGGATGCTGAACAGACTTCGCCCATTACCAGTTTGGATTTCTTGATAGTCTGCAAGAGAAAAAAAAAAAAACATTATAAAACTCCGAGCTGTGTACTTACCTCACTGTTCTGAGATCTTATCAGCTAATTCAGCTGGCTGGCAACTCTTAAACTACAAAAGCCAGCAAAACGGGCCAGCTTTAGCTTTCCAACGTCCTGGCGCTAAGGCGTTTCAGATTAACTCAGGAATATGGAAAAAGAAATGTACCTTCTGTTTCCATCATCCATCGTCATGTGTTCAGCTCAGCTTCCTAGAAACATTTGAACAACGGTTTAGAAAAGTTTGCCCAATAATCCGGCACCCTCCAGGTTTTTAACAGTGAATAATGTTACTTGTGCAAGTCAGAATCTGATACCAATTAAATGGTGACAGCTTTGCCAATAAACAAGAATATGCTCTTCCATGGCTAGGAAGGGAGACTGCCACAGCTGACAGGTCCCAAAGATACATGGAGATTCACAATCCAGAATTAACCAGCAAGCAAACTGCTACAGGTTATTACTCACCATCTGGCTCAAACTGACGGTTCTCAGGGTGCTATGGCTCAAGAGCGACAGAGTAGAATCAAGATGGCCACATGACACCAACAGCGAAACAAGCTTCACCGGAGTCCCCAGGTGCCCGGAACCTTTCCCCGAGGGCCCACGGCTCACGCACGCCGGGGTTCAGGGTCCAGGGCTGCACGTGGCCGCCCCGCGACCTAATGAGCACTCAAGTCCGCGCATGCTTGTAAACTTAAGGGTTTGCGAAGCTGCCCCCCGACCTACCAATATCCCGACTGCGCTGCCTTTTAGGTAAGGCAGTAAGTTTCGGCCCAATTACCATTTTAACGTACGAAAGACAACTAAGTACCTTCAACTAATCCCGACGCTTCCCGAATATGAAAGGCCGAGGCCTTCGGCACACGCTCTCTTATAGAACTGATGACGCTATTCCGGGGGAAGCACCGCGAGGGGCGGAGCCTATGTTGTTTCACTCTCCGCCCCGCCCAGCCTCGCCGCGGCTCCACCTGTTCCGTCGGCCACCTCCTCCCGGGCTCCTTCTCCCCCGCCCGTCGTCCACGTCTGAGCGGGTCACCTGGCTCCGGATCCAGACGCGTGCGCACATACGAGAGCCAAAAGGTTCTCGCGATAGCGAAAAATCATGGCGCTTACCCGCGTAGGTCACGGAAGCGAGGGGATCTTTTGGTGTTTCCTGTTTAGGATACTTACTTTAGACAATGTTAGAAAAAGGGGCCGAACGCGGTGGCTCACGTCTGTGATTCCAGAACTTTGGGAGGCCGAGGCCGGCGGATCACTTGAGGTCAGGAGTTGGAGACCAGCCAGGCCAATATGGCGAAACCCCGTTTCTACTAAAAACACAAAAATTAGCCGGGTGTGGTGGTGAACGCCTGTAGTCCCGGCTACTCCGGAGGTTGAGGTGGGAGAATCGCTTGAGCCCGGGAGGCGGAGGTTATGGTGAGCTCCTATCGCGTCACTGCATTCTAGCCTGGGCGACAGAGCGAGTTTCCATCTCAAAAAAAAAAAAAAAAATAATAATAATAAATAAAGAAGGTTAGACCCGATGAGCCTAGGGGACACCCGGTTTCATGAGCGTGTGCATGTTGCCCATGTTGCAGTCTGACCCTGACCCCACAGTTTGTTGCCCACATCTGGCCGCCCTTGGACTCTTAATTCCGGAAAGCGGAACGCCTCAGTCTTACCCGCTGTACATTGCCTGAAGGAGGCAATGTAATAGGGCTACCGCCACTGTAAAGTGGAATTTCCAGCCTTTAGGAATAGTTTTGTTAGACACGTGCTTTTAAAAGAACACTGAATTTCTTTTCTGTTTTCGTTTTCCTCCTCTATGAAACAAACCTGGTGAAGTTTTTACTTAGTGCTGGACCATTTGGAGCAGCACATTGTAGCAATTGCTGTTAAGGAAAAAGGTATCAAGACGGGTGAATAAAGTACAGTGGAGATCTACAAAAACATGAAGTCATTACATGCTTTTTTGGGGAAAGATTTAATTAGAGCAATAACTGCCATTCGGTTTGGAATGGACAAGCTTGTAGGAGATACATTTTTATTTGAGATAATAGGGCTGCTTCTAAGGCTCACCATATTTCACCCTATCTTACTTTGTCTCCTTGTTTCACTCAATTCCACTAATGAACCGAAAAGAACTATTCAATAACAAGGCTTGCATACTGAATCACAGGAGGGAGTTCCGCCCAGTTACATTTTATTTAAATCTAAATAATTATCTATATTAGTTTGCTAGGACTCTCATAACAAAATACCGCAGACCAGGTGGCTTAAACAACAGAAACTTGTCACAGTTCTGTCGGTTGGAAGTCTGAGATCAAGGTGTCATTAGATTATTTTTCTGAGGCCTCTCTCCTTGGCTTGTGTATGGCAGTCTTTTCCCGGTATCTTCATACCGTTTTCTTTTCTTTTTTTTTTTGAGACAGAGTCTCGCTCTGTCGCCCAGGCTGGGGTGCAGTGGCCGGATCTCAGCTCACTGCAAGCTCCACCTCCCGGGTTTACGCCATTCTCCTGCCTCAGCCTCCCGAGTAGCTGGGACTACAGGCACCCGCCACCTCGCCCGGCTAGTGTTTTGTATTTTTTTTAGTAGAGACAGGGTTTCACCATGTTAGCCAGGATGGTCTCGATCTCCTGACCTCGTGATCCGCCCGCCTCGGCCTCCCAAAGTGCTGGGATTACAGGCTTGAGCCACCGCGCCCGGCCCTTCATACTGTTTTCTTTTTGAACCTGTCTGTCTCAATTGCCTCTTCTTAAAAGGACACTGGCTGAATTGGATTAGGGCCCACCCTAATAAAGTCGTTTAACCTTATTTACCTCTTTAGAGACCCCATCTCCAAATACTGTCATATTCAGAGATACTGATGTACATTTTACAAATTACCTAATCAGTACTCAAAAACAAGAAAAGTCTGAGGGCATCTACATATGAATTTTGGGAAGCACAGTTTGGCCCAAAATACCATTCATTTATGCTAACGTAAAAAGTCTGAAGATTTGAAATTAATGTTTCCATTGGCTTAAGGTGTTAGAACACCAATGAACATGAATGACAGTATGTGTGCATGCACGCTTGTGTGCACCTGTGTGTCCTGGCCTTTGAGTAGAACTTTGTGTTTTGTCTGAAACTGGACTTTAGAAAATCTGTTCTTTTCTACCCCCATATTTTATGATCTTTTCTCCATCTTGACTGCATTCTCATCTATTTTTATCTGTCAAAATTCTACTTAGCTTAGAGTGCTTTCCTCAAATATCACTTGTTCTATGAAAATTTTCATTGCTTCAACTGAATTTGTTCCCCCCCTCCCTTTTTTTAAAAACATACTATAGTACTTAACTCACATTTTTCTTGTGGTGCCTTAATTATAAACTGTGGTGAAGGACTATGTCCAATTCTTATTGAAAGTGCCTAGCAGAATGACTTTCATTATATGAACAGTCAATTGCATTACTGAATGCTTTGAAGTACTCAATATGTTTCTGAAATCGAAAAGGTTTTATGTTTACTTTAAAAAACCATTTCTCTCCAGGAGATGGAGTTTAATTCCCCTTTCTGATCCAAACACCAACTTTATTATGGGCTGTGCTTAGTAACTTGCTTTCAAAGGGTAGAGTAAGGAAAGGGGAGAAAGCAGAACTTTGGTGAAAAGTGGCACGCATTATGGAGTCCAGGTGATCAGTATTTAACATCAGTGATACGGCATGTTGATAATGTGTACTCTGTTACCATGTGATGAGGACACTTCACCTCCATGTTTTTCTTCCTCAAAGCCCATACCTTAGACTAACCATGAGAAAAAAGTCACACAAAACCAAACTGATGTACATTTTACAAATTACCTAATCAGTACTCAAAAACAAGAAAAGTCTGAGAAACTATTATACCAGAGAAAATGATACATAATGACTAAATGTAATGTGGTATCCTGGCGGGGATCTCCAGCAGAAAAAGGACATTAATGGAAAACTAGTGAATCTGAATGAAGTGTGGAATTTAGGTAATAGTGCCAATATTGATGTCTTAATTGTAACAGATATACCATGGTATTGTAAGATATTAACAATAGGGGAAATTGGCTGAGGGGTGTGTGGGGATTCCATTTTTGCAAATTTTCTGTAAATGTAAAAGTTTAACTTAAAAAAGCAATTATAACCTTACAATCTATTATACATTCATTTTAACACAAAGTAGTGATTTAGTAGTGGTTTCTATCTACTTTAGTGTGAAATCTGTGGCTGAGATGACAGTATTTCTAAGTTTGACTTGAGATCAAACCCAGTGAATTTACCTGTATTCAAAGGAATATTCAGAAGAGACAATGTGGTAACAAATAGAAGAATTAAAAATGGGTTGGTAAATGATGGTTGGCTTAAAGATTTTATTTTATGTATGTATGTATTTTTTTAGAAACATTCTTGCTCTGTTGCCTAGCCTGGAGTGCAGTGGCATGATCTTGGCTCAGTGCAACCTCCTAGGCTCAAGCGAGTCTCCTGCCAGATGTGTGCCACCACACTTAAGGTTTTTTTTTGAAAGACAAGGTCTCACTATATTGCCCAGGCTGATCTTCTGTGCTCCTGGGCTCAAGTGATCCACTTTCCTCGGCCTACCAAAGTGCTGGGGATTGCAGGTGCCAGCCACTGTGCCCAGCCTAAGGATTTTAAAGACAGAGTGCAAGGTGAACCTGTTAGAACTGATCAAATGATGGCTAGGTAATATTTCAGTTCTGCTTTTGATACATGGAGTGAATAGTTCATTATATAATATTTATTCTTCAACAATGCTTTTCCATGTACCATATCTTTTTTCCTTTTGTGGTTTAGTGTTGAAACTGGTAGTCATCAGAAAAACAAATTTAACATAGAATGGCACATCTGTCATATGAATGCTGAGATGAATAGGAGAAAATACAGTGAGGTAATAACCCATGGACTTATTTTCATCTTAAAACACTTAGGAAATCTAAACTTCCGGTGTATACTAGCAGCTTGATACTTATGCTATAAAAATTGGTTTTGCTGCAGTAATAAAAGTGTAGTGTACTGCAGTATGATCTAGTGTTAAAAAAGGCATAGTGTCCAAAAGAGAGGAGATGGACGTTCCCTCCTATCTATATTAAAATATTCTTGTCAGTTCTGAACATCTTGTTCAGTTGTTAAACATTTACTAGACTCCAGCAAATGTTTATTGAGTAGACATGGGCTTTGCCTCAAGACTTGAGAATATAATTGAGTAACTTACAGTTAGTGCCATTACAATGTTTTCCAAATTATTCGAAGTTCAAAGCAAAGGAATTAGTTTTGATTTTTCCCCATCCTCTATTTTCAGTATTTGATATATTTTTGTATCAAACAATGTATTAGTTATTGATTGCTGTGTATCAAATTAGCCTAAAGCATAGTAGCTTAAAAAAATAAGCACTTACTATCTCATAGTTTTTATGGCTCAGGAATCTAAGAGCAGCTTAACTGGCTCAGTGTCTCCTGTGAGGTTGCAGTCAGGATGTTGACTGGGGTTGCAGCCATCTGAAGGCTTCACTGGGGCTGGTGCTGCAGGGTTCTCTTTCAAGGTGACTCATTCACAGACCCAACAAGGTAATGCTCATTGTTGGCAGGAAGTCTCACTTCCTCAGCATGTGAATCTCTCCATAGGGCTGCTTGACTGTCCTCATGATTCTCATGGCAGCTGGCTTTCCTCAGAGTGAGTGACTCAAGAGAGGAAGCCCCAGTGCTTTTTATTATGGCCTAGTCTAGAAAGTTACACACCATCACTTGTTAGAAGTTAGTTATTAATGCCAGCTCACATTCAAGGGGAGGGAAATTAAGCCCCATCTTGAGGGGAATATAGAATTTTGTTGACATATTTTAAAAGTGTTACAGTCAGGATGGATGAAGTTGTGTTGCAGTTATAAAAGATCCAAAATCTCTGTGGCTTAAAACAACAGAGGTTTGTTTCTTGTCATGCTCATGTTCATTTTAGAGACCAGGCTAATGAGGCCTTCGCCATTTGTAATGGTTCTAGGCAACATAAAGGGAGAAGGGAAATTGTTATTATGTTCTTAAAGGATTCCATTCTGATGTGACATATGTTACATTGACTCATATTTTATGGACTAAAGCAAGTTCCATGGCCACACCTAACTCCAAAAGCCTGGGGAAATGGAATCCTACTGTGTGCTTAGAAGGAAGATAATCAGAAATATTTCAATATATTATTATAGCACTAATGATTTCTACCGTGGCCAAGTTACAACTGTTTACATTATTTTTATAGCTACCTTTTCTCTATTGTTACACTGTGCATTAGTCTGATCTCACATTGCTATGAAGAACTACCTGAGACTGGATAATTTGTAAAGAAAAGAAGTTTAATTGGCTCATGGTTCCGTAGTCTGTACAAGAAGCATGGCTGGGGAGGCCTCAGGAAACATTCAGTCATGGTGGAAGGGGAAGCAGGCACATCCTACGTTGGCAGAAAAGGAGGAAGAGAGAGCAGAGGGAGGTGCTACACACTTTTAAATAACCAGATCTCGTGAAAACCCACTATCACAAGAACCCCAAGGGGGAATCAATGATCCAGTCACCTCCCACCAGGCCTCTCCTCCAACACTGGGGATTGCAGTTCGACATTGAGCAGGGACACAAATCCAAATCCAAACCATATCACCCTGCTAATGTAAGATAACATGTCTGAGCTGTCTCCCTACAGTTCTAATTCTCTCTTCCAATCAGCTGAGTATATAATGAAAGATTACATTTCCTGAAATATTTTATACATGTTAAGCACTTGTTACAGAAAGTGTATGGCTTTCCTACCGATTATCAGGTAAAATTCCTCATCCCAGGCCAACATACAATGTGTGTTACACTTAGCATGCTCATTCCTATTTTTGTTCATGCTATTTCATAGAATAGAATATATTTTCAGTTCTTCCTACCCATCCTTTAAGATACATCTCAGTTCTTATTATTTTTTTATAGTAATCTTTCTTTTAGAACATTAGAAAATATTGGTCTTGTCTCATTTTTGCTGTCCTTAATACTTATTCTTTGTACTGTACATTAAAAAAAATTCTCATCAATAAATAATGAGTTTCTACTATATTCCAGGTCCTGTCATAAATGCTGTGGCTAGAAATACTAAACAAAATGGAATTTTAAAAAATTTCATGGAGCTTACATTTTAGCGGAAAGTAGATACAAATAAGAGTATTAGAGTTCTATCAGAATCAGAACTACTAGGAAATACATATGATTAAAATCATATATGTAGAATCTGACCTTATACAATTGTGGAGTGGAGGGACCAAGGAAAATTGGCATCTGCAAGAACGAGCTGTAATCCATGAGAATGAACTAGAATCAGGACTAATCTCTTCCTGGTTTCAAGAGTTTAGCTTTGATGATGGGTGTGATATGCAAGAGAAGCTGATGCCCTTTGTCACAGACTTAGAGGTTGTTGAAGTTGAAACAGAAGATCTGGGATGACTGAAGAAGCTATAGATCTGACTACTGCCCCACACTTATAAGATGAGTTAGCAGATAAGCGATATCTTGCATGATCTGCAACATTGCCTCATGCCCTATACTGACCTTCCAAGTGTCAAAAGTGTATGCTGCTTTGCTTTCATTTACCAAGTCTCATACAAAATGTCTCCTGTGGCCTTTTCAAAGCTGGAATTATTCAGGGAAGGGAAGGGAAGGGAAATGTAGGGCTAGCTTAGCTAAACTGAAGTAGAAACCAATCACAATATGTAAATTATATGATATGTTAAAGTCAATAAGTGCTGTGGAGAAAAACAGCACAGAAGATGAGAAGTGTTTGGAAGGTAGGAATTGTAATTTTAAAAAGGTGTTCAGGAGAAATGTCATTCAGAGGGTGACATTAGGTCAATAAGTTGAAGAACATGAGGGAGCAAAACATGCAGACGTGGAAGAGGAATATTTGAAGCAACCAGTGCTTTCTCAGTGGGACCATACTTGATACAGTAGGCAAAGTTCCCAGTAACTCCACCTCACGTTATTCCTTCCTTTATGTGATCTCTTAAATGGCAAAGTGGTGAAATGTGAGACCAGGTATAAAAACCTGACTTATGTTTTGCTACCACTTCCTCTTGTGCCTTTTTGTATTGCTTGCTTTGATCTACCAAGCTGCTATGTTGGAGAGGCCCATGTGGCAAGGAACAGAGAGTTGCCTCTGGCCAACATCTCACAAGGAACTGAGGCTATCAGACCGGTAGTCCATGAGGAATTGAGTTCTGTCAACAACCATGTGAATGAGCTTGAAAGTGGATCCCTACCCAGTTGAGCCTTGAGATGACTATACCCCCAGCTGTTGATGGCAGCCTGGGAGGGACACTGTAGCAGAGGATCCAGCTAAGCCACACTTGGATTCTTGACCTACAGAAAGTGTGTGAGATAATAAATTATGTTGTAAGCTACTACATTTTGGGATAATTTGTTATGTAAGAATAGATAACTCACCTTGGCATGTTCGAAGAATATTTGGACGAGTTTGGCTAGAATGAGGAAAGCAAGTAGGAAGTGAAGTTAGAAAGGTCATGATAGGCTATCTATGGCTTTATAGGTCATTATACAGTTTTTAGTTTTTTGGAATAAGTTGGATAGCATTGGAGAGTTGTGAGTAGAATAGCATGATCTAACTTAGGATTTACATGTTCTCTCTCAAAGCTCTGTTTAGAAAAGCTCTAGGGTAGCGATGGGGATAGGGTTGGAGCAGGGAAAGCAGTTAGGGTAGTGGAATAATAAAATGAGAGAATAGTGTTGGGTTAGTGGTAGCAATGAAAGAAATAAATGATTCAATTCTGGAAATACTTTTACAGTAGATCTGACAGTATTTGCTGAAAGATTGGACATAGTATAGTATATAAGATAAAGGGATTATAGGCTACAAGAGAAATGACTAAGGTTTTTAATTATTTGCTGAGATGGGGACTGCAGAAAGAGCAGGTTTTTGGGGAGAAGTATTTAGGAGTACGGTTTTGTATGTTATGTTTGAGATGCTTTTTAGGCATCCAAGTGGAATTGTTGAGTAGAGAGTTCAATATATGAGTATGGAGGTCTGGGGAGAGGTTTGGGCTGAATAAATAAATATGTGAATTGTCAAAGTATAGATGGTATGTAAAGCCATGAGATCAGATGATCGTACCGAGGGAGGAAGGATGGATAAAAAATAGGGTAAGAGGCCAGGTGCAGTGGCTCACATCTCTAATGCCAGCACTTAGGAGATTGAGACAGAAGGCTCTTTTGAGCCTAGAAATTTGAGGCCAGCTTGGGCAAATGGTGAAACTCTATCTCTACAAAAAATTAAAAAAATTAGCCAGGTGTGGTGGCACGCACCTGTAGTCCCAGCTACTCAGGAGGCTGAGGCAGGAGGATCGCTTGAGCCCAAGAATTCGGGGCTGCAATGAGCTATGCCCATGTCACTGCACTCCAGCCTGAGCAAGAAACCGAGACCCCAGCTCTTAAATTAAAAAGAAAGAAAGAAAGAAAATAGAATAAGAAACTGAACCCTGGATCCTGTCAGTATTAATCTACCAGGAAAAACAGTAGGAACCTGCAAAGGATGTTGAGAAGTCATTTAGGGAGAAAGCCCGCAGTGTATGGTACCTTAAAAGTCAAAAAAGTTTTTCAAAAGAAAGTGGTCAATTGTTTATGATACAAGTAGGATGGAAGTTGAGAAATGACCATTGGATTTAGCAATATGAGGGTCACTTGGGACCTTGTTAAGAGTAATTTCAGAGAGAACAGGAGAAGTATTGGAAATCATGGATTCGGAACAACTCTTTTGAGGAGTTACACAGTACAGAGGAAGACAAATGCAGTAATATCTGGAAAGGGATGTGGGATCAAGAGTGGGTCATTTTTCAAGCATAGAAGAACTTAAAATATGTTAGTATTCTGATGGGAAAGATCCAGTAGAAATTGAAAAACTGATGATGCAGCAGAGATTTGATGAACTCCTTGGGAAATGAGATGGGATCTAGTGCATAAAAGTAGGGGTTGCCCTAAGATAATAGTTTAGGTAGTTCATCTACAGAAATAGGAGTACATGGGTATAGGTGCTTGTGGATGAGTGGTGGTGTGAACTTTGAATGCTCTCATCTACTAATTTTTTTTTTTTTTTTCTGGGGTAATAGAAAACCAGGCCATTAACTGAGAGTGAGGATCGGGGAGACAGTATTGGAGATTCGAGGAGAGGGGAAAAAATATAATTAGGAGATGGCATCAATAGACTTGGAAAAGTAGTAGGTTTCCCCGGTCACATTAGGAGCTTGCTTGAGTTCTTGTAATGAATTCAAAGTCAAATCTCTAGCATGATTGTATATTTTCTCTTCGTCATTCTCAACTGCATAGGTGCTGGTATGGAGCTGACAGGGAGTTGGAGTTAACCAAGTTGTAGTTTGCCAAGAGAGTGAGCAAAGTGAGAGAAGGGAAAAGGAATGCATGCAAGGGACTTGTTATATTGATTTGCCGTGGCATTTATGTTAGACAAGAAGAGATGCTAATACTTGAGAACAGTGAGGAACATTGAAAATGTGGTTTAATTTGGATCCATGAATTTTGAGGTGATGGTGATCCAAGAATTTTGGAGCTGGGATTTCAGAGTAAGTGTTTGACGTTGTGAAACATTTATAATATAAATGTATTGAAAAGTTTGGCAAGCAACATGGTGAACCTTTTGTGGTTTAGCCTGAAAAATTGGAAATGCCCATGTGTTCTATGATCTCAAACTGGCCTCCAGCACTTTAAGAGTGAATGCCTGACTTGGTTGTAGAAACTTGCATGTCAGTGAGATTCTGCACTTATGTTTCATTAAATATTTAACATCTGAAAAGCTTGATTTTTTTTCTTTCTTTCTTTCGAAGATGGCTTCTCGTCCTTGCTTTAATCTATTTCCTAGTGAGGATTTTTTTTTTTTTTGGCTTACTTGCCTTTATGCAACAGAAGATTGTTGTTTATTTTAACTTTTAATATGGCATATTAAAAGAGAAAATCTTGTTTTGGAGTATTTGTAAACTAACAATTAAAAAAATCTAATGCTTTCATCCCATACGTATTAAGAGAATTTGAAAATTTAATGATCTCTTGTTAAAATTCTTCTTTTTCTCCACACAATATAGATTATAGATGTCTTAGGATGTCAGATATGTACTGTAGTACCCCAGCTCAAAATTACTTTGGCCCATTATCCACAAGCATTATAATTATCTGTATCAGAGGGAAGATAAACTTAACGTTTATGTAAAACTTGATGAAACAGAATCGCATGAAACAAGTTTTTATGTGGCCACTAGATGGCGCTATTATGCTATTATTTAGGTATATGTTTGCACTCCTTTGAATTTGTTACCTTGTTATTGAGGTATGTGTTTAAACCCCTTTGAATTAAATACATTTGTTTATTGTGCATGAATGTATTAATGTATATGTGGATAATAACATGAAAATGTTAGCATATCTAGTATCTCTAAAAGCCTATCCTCTGGACTCTAGTTTTATATGATGAATAAATATCTACAATGAATATTGAAAACTTCAGGTTCTACCAGAAAGGAACAACTTTCTCCAGATGTGTATTCTAAACATACCATTGGAATACACCAAACCTTTTAAATATGTGAACTTGATATATGGATTTTTAACATACTGAATTAATCAATTAGAGATTTAATTCATTTCCTACTGTCTGAAGTAGTTAATACACTGTTAATATGTATCAAACTAGACAATGATTCTGTTGGAGAAATAAAATATTTCTGCCCAGTCTACTGGAGGGCAAGAATGTAGTCATATTCATCTTACTTGCAGTACTACTTTGGAACACACTCAATGAAACATTTGTTGGGAAATTGTACATAATGTACAGAAGGAAAAATGAATGCAGGGTAGTACATTTAAGCAAAACTGACAAACTTTTTTGAATGCAACTTAGTATATTAAGGCAAAGATGACTAACTCTTTTGGCCTCAGAAACATCTTACCTCTGTCTTTGCCAAAAGGTTTAAATTAAGTCTCCCCGCTACAGTAGGACTGTATTTCAAGTTTTATAATGGAAATCATTTCAGAGAGAAAATTCTACGGCAAACTTTGAAACTAATTCCTATTAGTATTTATAACTGGAATAGGTCTTCACTGTCTCTACCGAAAAATACAAAAATTAGCCAGTTATGGTGGCAGGTGCCTGTAATCCCAGCTACTGAGAAGGCTGAGTCATGAGAATCACTTGAGCCTGGGAGGTGGAGGTTGCAGTGAGCCGAGATTGTGTCACTGCACTTCAGTCTGGGTGACAGAGTGAGACTGCATCTCCAAAAAAATAAAAAATAAAAAATGTAAAATAAAAGACTTCAGATGCTATATGAGAATACTCCAATTTAAGTTAAATGATGAGAACACATAGGCACATAAAGGGGAACAGTACACACTAGGCCTACCTGAGGGCGGGGGGTGGGAGGAGAGAGAGAGGATCAGGAAAAATTACTATTGGTTACTAGGCTTAGTACCTGAGTGATGAAATAATTTGTACAACAAACTGCCATGAAACACGTTTACCTTTGTAACAGACCTGCACATCTTGCACATGTACCCCTGAACTTAACATAAAAGTTTTTTTAAAAAAAGAGTACAGATACATGCTATGGCTGATACATGCTATAGATGAAATGCAGAACCATGTCACTAAGTGAAAAGAAGCCAGACACAAAGTACTACATACTGTACGATTCTATTGATATGAAATGTTCAGAAAAGGCAAATTTATAGTAACAGAAAACAGATCAATGGTTGACTGGGGCTGGGTTGGGGACAGGGCTTATCTTCAAATGGGCATAAGGAATCCCATCTGTCAGCCTTCTATCTGGGTGTCAGAGATCTTCTGATATCAGATTGCCATGATGGCTCTTCAATCCCATGAATGACTCAGCAGTTATGAGATGTACACTTCACCTGGGTGAGTTTTACAGTATCTAATCATACAGCCTCAAAAAGTCTATTTAAAAAGTCATAAAAGAATAGATTAATTTCTGCCTTCCTGGGACAGTGCTCAAGCAGCCTTTCCATATTCACTCTTTAAAGTTCGCTCTTTCACCATGTATTCTACCTGTAACCTGTTTCTGGATTCTGCATGCTAACACTGCACTGAGAACTGTGCCTCTTTATTCAGGAATATGATTGGTCTATAGATTTGTTTTCTGCCATCTTTGTAAAGTTTTAAACAAAAAGTTTAAAATAAATGTCATACTTACACTATAGAGAGAAAAATAAATATATTTTATCTCCAAATGAAGAATCATTTAAAAGACCTCGAACTTAATATATAAGATGTTTTAGTAGTTATTTCTTAATTATATAAGTAAAACTATAGAAAACTAAATAGAATAGAACCAGATAAGTGACTTCTGTATTTCTCTAGTTTAAAACCCTTTTATCAGTATGATAATTTATGTAAATGGACAGTATTTCTTAGAAAACAGAAGGTCCAGAAAGAGATCTCTGGAATTGAGAACTTACATTTGATAAAAGCCATACGAATGTTTAAATACTCATCATTCTTTACAGCACTGAGCAGAACTTGACTAAGAAGGTAAATTATATAACATGAATATAACACAAAAGGGGTTCTGAAAATAATTATTTATAGTATCTTTTTTTTGTTGTTGTTGAGAAAGAGTCTTGTTCTGTCACTCAGGCTGGAGTGCAGTGGCAGATTTCGGTTTACTGCAACCTCCGTATCCAGGGTTCAAGGGATTCTCCTGCCTCACCCTCCCGAGTAGCTAGGATTACAGGCCTACGCCACCAAGCCTGGCTAATTTTTGTATTTTTAGTAGAGACGGGGTTTCCCCATGTTGGACAGGCTGGTCTTGAACTCCTGACCTCAGGTGATCTGCTTGCCTCAGCCTCGCAAAGTGCTGGGATTACAGGTGTGAGCCACGGTACCTGACTACAGTTATTTATAGTCTCTAAGGGAGATAGTAATAATGGTGATAACTAATGTTTATTGAGTACTTAGGTGCTCATTAACTCATTTAATCCTAACAATTGTATGAGCGCTATACAATTATTGTTGCCAATTTACAGAGGAATAGATTGAGGCACAGAGAAATAATGTAATTAACCTAAGATTTAGAGTGGATTTGAATGCAGTTTCATTGGCTCAGAGCCCATGCTTTTAACTGGTGTTGTGTGTAAAGGAAGAAAAATGATACTAGGTATAAAATCAGTCTGGGCTTTGCTACTTGTGTGACCTTGGGAAAGTTATCTATCCATTCTAAACCTGTTTCTTCATCTGTAGAAGGAACTCAGCAATATCTTCCTTTTGATATTGTTGTTAGGATAATGTATAAGAATTATCTGGTAATTATTATTTCAAAGAGGTTTTTTTTTTGTCCTACATTTAATAATTATTTTGCTAATTTTAATTATTTAAAATTGAATTTATTTTTTGTTATTTAGAAGAAAGACAGTTGTAAGTCTTTGTATGATTGGGGAAATATATATTTTTGTTAATCAAATTTATTGATTTTTATAAAAAGTTATACTTTTTTCTAGCACTTAAATATAAGAATATATGCTATGTTAAAACTGTCATCTGTCTTGCTTTTCCAGTTACCTATTGTTAAATTAATTAATTCAACAAGTATTTATTGAGCATTTATTATTTCAGAGACTACACCCAACGATGTGGGGATACATTGATGAAAGAAAACAGGCAAATAGTTTGCCTTCAAGAAACTTACTCAAGTAGGAGAAGACAAAAGATCTAATAAAATTGGTAAATTATACAATTAGTTATAAGATTATAAGTGCTATGGTTCAAAAAAGATTAGTTCGGAATAATAGGAATCAGGAGTCAGGGTAGGGAGGAAGGGGTGAAATTTTATATAAGGTAGTCAGGGTAGGCCTTATTGAGAAGATGACATCTGAGCAAAGCCTGAACTAAAGTGTAGAAGTTGGCCACGTTGCTATTTGTGGGCATGTCAACACAAAGGTCTTAAATAAGATTGTCAGCAAGGGAGCCAGTGCAACTGTTGCAGAACGAGAGAGTTTGAAAAAGAGGAGCTGCAGTTACAAAGGTGATGGATACCAAATCATGTAAGGCCTTGCAGGCCACTATAAGGACCGTAGCCTGAAAAAGAGAGCTATAGAAGGAATTAAAGTACTTTGATTTAATTTGTAAAAGGATTACCCTGGATGTTGGGTTGACAACAGATACCTGGAAACAGGTATAGTACAGATACCTGGAAGCAGGGAGGATAACCAGGATAAAAATTATGGGATCTTTTTTTTTTTTGAGACACATTCTGGCTCTATCGCCATGTTGGAGTGCAGTGGCGTGATCTCGGCTCACTGCAACCTCCGCCTCCCAGGTTCAAACGAGTCCCCTGCCTCAGCCTCCTGAGTAGCTGGGACTACAGGCGTGTGCCACCACACCTGGCTAATTTTTTATTTTGAATTTTAGTAGAGACGGTGTTTCATCATGTTGGCCAGGATGGTCTTGATCTCCTGATCTTGTGATCCACTAGCCTTGGCCTCCCAGAGAGCTGGGATTACAGGCATGAGCCACCCGGCCTGGCTGATTATGGCATCTTAGAATGAGGTGGCAGCCCTGGATTTGGTGAGAAGTGGTTGGTTTTGGATAGAAGTAAAGATTGAGCCAATAGGATTTCTTGACAGATCAAATGTGGGGCTTGCTAACCAAGGGATTCACTATCCTATAGTATTCACAGTTCATGCCTACACTCAAGGAGATAGGATCATATAAGGGCATCATCACTCTTAGAGTGTGTCTACCACAGAGTGGAATAGGTCTTTTGGAGGAAGATCATAATCCACAGGTGTGCCTCACCTGCAGACTCAACCGTAACTACATCACTGTGCGTACAGTGGATCATCTTAACTGAGGCAGGGCCTATCACTAGTCTCAAACCCTAGCTGATTGCCCGTTTTCTCTGAGTATTCATTGTTGCTAATTGGACCTGGAATATAATGCTTATGTAGTGAGTAAAAATTCCATAATTCACAACACAACCTGTCCAAAATATAACTTCCTTTAGTTTTTTTTTTTTTTTTTTTTTGAGACGGAGTCTTGCTTTGTCGCCGACTGGATTGCAGTGGCCGGATCTCAGCTCACTGCAAACTCCGCCTCCTGGGTTTACCCCATTCTCCTGCCTCAGCCTCCCGAGTAGCTTTTTAATAATTGTCCCCATTCAAGATATGATTCAGAACTTTAAAGATTTTTAAATATCTTGTAGGAAAACCCAGCCAAATTCAAGATTCTTCTCTCCATTTCTTCCAAAGGTGGTCATGGCAGTGGACATGAAGTGGTGGGTAACATCCGGCCTCAGCCATCATCTCTCCTCTGCTGGCATTGGATGCACCTCAACAGGTTCAGTCTTTGTAAAGTGGTCTCTAGATTCCACGGTCTAGGCTCCTTTCATGGCCTGTAGTCATCGATCTGTGACGGTTATTAAGTGCCCTCTTTGTCCCAGCTGCCAGGTCACTTTGGATTTAAAAGGCTGTTCTTAGTGATTCCTGCAGCCTATCTGGAGAAATGAAACTTTTATGTGTTGTCCTGTGCCACTGTGGAATCTGTGCAAACCAAGGCCATCTATATCTAGGATACCACGAGCTATCTCTACTACTTGGAGGGACGGCCTTCACCATTGTTGGGCAGACTACATGGAGGAGGTTGCTGCTTTGCAGAGTTTTAAATGGAAAGTAGGGCACAGCTTTCCCTACTGTTTAATCCTCAGACTTAAAGATCTCTCATCCTCCATTTTTAGGGCTCAGTTTGGTGTCCAGGAGGAAGGCAGGGGGAGAAGAAACCCAAACTTGTATTTACCTCTCTTTTCCTCTTTGCAGTATTCCTGCATCTCCAGCCGGGCAACTCCATTCTGGGAGTAGAGTGGGAAGGTGGTGGAGGGGAGGTGTAGTCTGGTTTCCCACTTATTTTCTTTATAGCCTATTGTTTATGGTGTAAATCTTGGCTTTAGGTACTTGAATTACTTACAACTCTCATGCCAATGGCTCTCATACTTTTTAGTTTGGGGATCTTTTTACATTCTTAAACATTATTGAGAACCCCAAAAGGCTTTGTTTATAAAACAAAAGCATTAAATTTATTGATCCTATAGATAAATTTATCAATATTATAGATAACTATATAGATAATATAGTTATATTTTTTAATATTTAATCTATTAGAAATTAAAATAAAGAAATTAAAAAACATTAAAAAATAACAAGAACAAACCCGTAATAAAGCTATAGTTTTAATGAAAAAATAGCTTTATTTTCCAAAACAAAAGAAAATGAGGAGAGTGGCATTGTGTTACATTTTGGTAAATTTCTTTAATGTTTGGCTTAATGGAGATTGGATTCTCCTATCTATTTCTGCATTCAATTTATTTTGATAGGTTGTTTTGTTGAAGTATATGAAGAAAATCTGGCCTCATCCCCATATGTATTTGGGAAAGGAAAGTATATATTTATATACCCATATGTGTTTGGGAAAAGAAAGTATATATTTATAGCATTTTCAGATAATCGTGGATATTTTTCTTTGATACTAGATTAAGAATTGACAAGTGCTATTGTCTTAAAGGATATTTGCAATGTGGAATCTGAAAGAAATCAATGAACTGTTCATATTGTGCTACATTAAAATCTACTAATTTATCTTACTCTGAGAATAGACTTTTCACTATTATAACAATTATGCTATGTATATTTATACTGTGTATACTATGTATATGTGTTTTGTGACCTCATGCATTGCTTTTTTGGAAAATGGTTTACTTATGCAGATCTTTCAAACATTGACACCTTTCATTATATAATGTTAGAAAATTACACTTTTTAATATCACCACCAATCTCATCAGAAAGATCTTTAAGTATGAGTATGCTGTGAAGCTCATGGTAGCAATACAAGTTCTACAAAATTCTAATTTTTACTTGAAAGCTGAAATTTTATAATTGGCAAGAAATACTGTCAATTGTTTTTTGTTGAAGTGACAGGCTCACTTCTTTCAGTTTTAAGAAAATATTTGCTAATTGCTCAAGTCTGAATAACCATAATTCTCTGTCATTCTTTCAAGTAAAAAGTATGTTACATGAATAAAGTGGCTAGTTCCACTTGCAACTCAAACAGTTGCTCAAGGGCTTTTTTTCAAGACAATCACCTACTTCAGTATGTGGCAGATGTGCTTTAGGCACACTTCACATTTTGTCATACAGAAGATTAAAAAGCATATACTGTAGTGTGGGAATGTAATAATATTAATAATTTTACTGTTTTGTCAAGTCATAAGTGACACTGACTGTTTTAAACAATGAATGTGTGATGATGAATACCATAGTACAGATTAATTCTACTGCCTTGATTTATGCTAAAGCACCAGCAGTTTTACCCATTATTGTTATCGCACAGTTGGTAACAATATCAACACAATGACGAAGGCATATAATGAATTCACATTATTATAAAAATCATTTTGACCTTGCAGACCCCCTGAAGAGGACTCAGGTCTGCTCAAGATCCACAGGTATATTTTAAAACTATTGTACTGTAGTGCTGAGACTACACCATGGCAGAGGTCCTGTTTATTAGTTAATCTCTTGGATAATATCCAGTATCTGATGCTGCTTAGATTTCTTGCTTCTGTGCTCCTCCTTTTGGACACAGTTGGTCCTGAATATTTACAGTCTTGGTCTTTAAAGTGATAAATTATTGTTAAAAGTATAGCAATTCATGCATTTGGAGATAAAAACTCAAATACTTTTCCCTGGTCCAGTACTCTAGTCCCACTTATCAAAGGCAACTTGCTTTTACCATTTGTTTAAGCTCTGCTGATTATCTTCATAATTCCAATTACGCTTTTACCTTAATTTCTTAATTTGTCAACTTTAAGCAGTATCTATTGGCTCCCCACATGAGGAGGAGACATTTAGCTCATTTATATTACTGCTTCTTACATTCTTGCTTATTTTCCTAATTTTTAAGCATGGATTTATGTTTTTAGCTCTTCTTTTGGTTTTGTTTGTGGCTTTAAATAAATGTCAATTTCTGCTAAATTTAACACAGGCCAAGATGACTGGGGTGACTGATCTTTGCAGGTAGATCCCAAAGAGAAGTGAGGGAGACAGGTTGAGCTATTCAATCCGAATTTCTGCTTTCAATTTTACCACTTAGATAATTCATTGGTTCCTCCTCTATGGGAGAGTAGATCAGAGACAGAATCACATGTTACAATAATTGATCTACTGGCACATGGTAAACAAAGCAGGGAGAAAAGCATTCCTCCTCCTTACCAATGATCACATGTGACTTCCATTGACAGATGCATAAATTGAGATCAGAAAAGTCACCTACCCAATGTTACATAGTTAAGGACAGATGTTGAATTATAGTCCAGTCTATCTTTTTTGCTATTCTGATTGTACTGAGGACATTAACTGGGAATGAAAACAATATGGTTTTCTCAGGATGATCATAGGCAGGAGGGATAATTTATCAATATTATATTTTCATAAAGTTTTATTGTTTCTATTTTGTATTTATTTATTTATTTACTTATTTATTTCTCAGACAGAGTCTTGCTCTGTCACCCAGGCTGTAGTGCAGTGACGCAATCTTGGCTCACTGCAAGCTCTGCCTCCTGGGTTCACGCCATTCTCCTGCCTCAGCCTCCAGAGTAGCTGGGACTACAGGCACCCACCACCATGCCAGGCTAAATTTTTTAATATTTTTGATAGAGACGGAGTTTCACCGCATTAGCCAGGATGGTCTCTATCTCCTGACCTCATGATCCGCCTGCATCGGCCTCTCAAAAATTATTAAAAATTTGTCAGTTTATTCATTTATATGTGAAGCAAGCTTTGTTTTTGATAGTATATTTGTTTTGTGGGCTTTTAAAAGTTTTGTTTGCTTTGAAGGATATAAAGTAAGTTCTGAAATGATACACTAAAGCACTAGGAGTATATAGCATGTTGAGCTTGCATTTCTATTTAATGTGGTTGAAACTGAAAAAAATTTAGATTCAGAATATTATTTATCAAATAGAGAAGACTCATCTTTGGTCCAACTGTATAAATTATGCATAATATTTAAGAGCAAGGTCTGGTTTCCATTTCAGTTGTTGATTTGAAATAGACCATTTTGGCATCAGAAATGCAGACAGCAGGCATTTTCTACACTTAATGTATT
Source organism: Piliocolobus tephrosceles (assembly GCF_002776525.5). Taxonomy (NCBI): domain Eukaryota; kingdom Metazoa; phylum Chordata; class Mammalia; order Primates; family Cercopithecidae; genus Piliocolobus; species Piliocolobus tephrosceles. The sequence continues at coordinate 98,156,136 of NC_045436.1, read as the reverse complement.
CCCTCAAAAAGCAAGAAGCAGCTTGATGTGGACGGTTTTATGTAAGATTTATCACGGATTCTGGGTGCTTTGGAAATATCTCACATTTTATTCAGTGTAATTCACTTTTCTGTATGGTAAAATGTGGGCAAATACATTCTTTCTAACAATATCTTGGAGACTTTATGCTGTGAGCATTTAATTTGTAAAATTTGCTTTGACTTCCTTGAAAGGGATTGCTAAGTAAATGTGATGACTGATTTTATGTGTCAACTTTGACTGGGTCACAGGGTACCTAGATAGCTGGTGAAACATTATTTCTGTGTGTGGCTATGATGGTGTTTCTGGATGACATTAGCATTTCAATTGGTAGATTGAGTTAAGCAGATTACCCTCCCCAGTGTTGATGGGCATCATTGGATCCATTAAGGGCATGAATAGAACGAGGTAGAGGAAGGTCCAGAACTCTGCCTGGCTGCTTGAGCGGAACATTGAACTTCTCCTGTCCCCAGTGCTCCTGGTTTTTAGGCCTTCAAACCCAGATTGCAACACTATTGGCTCTCTGGCTCTCAGGCCTTTGAACTACACCTCTGGCTTTCCTGGGTCTCCAATTTGCAGATGACAGATCATAGGCCTTTGCATCCTCTAAAATCATTTAAGCCAATACCTTATAATGAGTCTTTATATATGTGTGTGTGTGTATATGCATGCTTATATGTATATATATATATGTATATGTATCTGCCACTAGTTCTATTTCTCTGGAGAACTCTGACTATAATATAATAAATGAGATATTTGACTTGACGCTGGAAAGTGAATTTTTTTTTTAACTTATTGATACTAAAATTTTTTAACTTATAGATACTATTCATGATTCCTCTTTCTCTAAGAGATGCTCCAAAGGAGATGGTGAGCATGTAACTAATTCCTACTTTAGTGATTTATTAATTTTTGTATTTATTACTTTTGGGAATAGACTGAGAAGTGATAGATACATAAATATGAGGACAGTTACAGGATTAATGGAAGAAGATTCAACTTATTAGTTTCAGTACTAACAAATAAGTGAATAAATTTTACTCTGTAACATTTATTAAGAGCACTGAGTATTTAGAGAACTCTTATAGACAACAAATTAGGGACAATAAATGGCAAGAACTGGTAACAGCACTGGTTTGGGGAGAAGTGGCCCTCAAATTCTGTTAGGTATCCTTGGCCACAGGTGAAAGACTTACTCGAAGTAGACTGCAGATTTCTGGGGGGATGGAATCAAAGTGAAACCATGTGTCTTAGAGTTCTCCAGAAAAGCAGAATTAATAGGAGAGAGATATGTACATGTGACTTATTATGAGGGATTGGCTCACATGTTGAGGCTGAGAAGTCTCATAATCTGCTGTGCAAGTTGGAGACTGGGTGGTTAATGGTGTAATTCAATCTGAGACTGAAAGCCTGAGGACCAGGGAAGCCAATGCTGTAAATCACAGTCTGAAGGCAGAAGATGAGATGAGACGTTCCAGCTCAATCAGTGAGCCGCATGTGTGGGAGGCAAGCCTGTGGGGAATTCAGCTGGTGCCCCAAGATAGGTTGGGTTGCAATATGTGAAAAGCTGATGTCTAGAAAAGAAAGGGATTGGGAGAGAGAAAAGAAAATTTGTGGAGAATGAAGATAAATGGCTAACTTTACACTCCCCAAATCCCCCTCCCTCCTTTTTTTGCAGAGATTGTTTTGCTAGATTTTTAAAAAAGAGAGACAAACACCTTTTAAAACTCTGAAGAAAGAAATGGGCCCATTGGTGTGGAGCAGAACAGAATACTGGGAGTAAGAAATGCTATAATCATTCCTGTTCTCAAGTCCATTCAGTAACAACTGTGTGATTCTCTTATTCTCTTATTCTAGGGTCCCATAAATGACCTAGGGGCTGCGTTATATTGATTAGAAGTAAAAAAAAAAAAAAAAAAAAAAACACTATAAGTAACATATAAATTTAGGAAGAGAAGGATCTGTGAAAGGTTTTATAAATATAGGATGGATATATATCCTACTTGAAAGCTTTCTATCTCTTCATTTTGAATTATGTTAATGGTATCTATGTTCTGTAATCACCTCCCACTCACCCCCAGGCTAAAACAATAAAATACTTACTGATTCCCTAAAATCACCAGGTCCAAACTCTTCGTTTTCCTATCAGTTTATTGTTGTACATATGAGGTACCATGCTACTATCAGAATTATATCCAGGTTTTTTATTTTAAAAAACTCAGAGAAAAAAATGTTTCCAATAATTTTCATTCAATGTGAATGACAAGATTATAGCTATAAACATTGAAATAACCATTTCATTTCTTCCTGAGGAAGTTTCATATTTTAAACAATGAAAAAGGGAATTCTATACAAAGCTAATTTTAACTCAAATTATCTCTCATTATTTTCTCATATGTATTTATGTTACTTTCAGATTAGCATATTAACTAGTTGGAGTACATAATGTGGAAAGTATGCATGTCCTCTAGAGTTTGATGCTGTCTTCAAGACACATTGAGTGGTCAAAAATCCTTTCACAGGTTTGCTGCTCTAGCTAGCATAATACATGTACTTGTGAATGAATAAATTTTGGTAAGATCTCTTCCTTTTTCTCCTGTCTTTATACGAACATGGAGTATGTTTTTGACATCTATTTAAAAGGATGAGGTGTTTCGTCAACTCGATTTACCTAAACAAAATTTGCCATTAGCAGCTTTGCTTAGCAGTTCAAATGTATATCTTACCATTAAAGCATAAATGTATCAGTTTTTCTTTTCTTTTTTTTTTTTAATTAGAATAAATGTCATGCCAAATGAAAACATGACACTGTATATAACTGCTGGGGCCTATTCTCATTATGGTTAACCTTCCTAAACCAGTTTTCTTAAGTTGGTGGAGATGGAAGACGATAGTAATTTTCCCAGCATGTCTGGCATGTGCTGCTATAAAAGAGACAGCAGTAAGCATGAAAACTGTGTTTCCCATATTTGTCCAGATGACTTTGATTTTGCTTTTAGAGTCAAGAGTCTTAAAAACTGGTGATTTTTCCAATTCTTTCTGCTAATAGTATATTTAAAAATTAGCATATTCTTTAGTTACATGAAACTTTTAAAAAGTTAGTAATTATAACGTACATTTAAACATTTATAGTAAGTAGATCTCACAATTTGTTTTCTAATTAGTAATTGATAGTTTTACCCATTATAATGACAATGAAAATATTTTTACTATAGGTTGTCCTCTCATTTTTTTCTAATCATAGCTTTGATAATATTTTATGAAGGCTTATAATCATAGCAGGGAATTAATTTACTACTTAAATTTTATGTATATGTACAGTAAATTTAAAAATTAAGTAGTCTGGGCATGGTGGCTCACGCTTGTAATCCCAGCACTTTGAGAGGCCAAGGTGGGTGGATCATGAGGTCAGGAGTTCAAGACCAGCCTGGCCAACATGGTGAAACCCTGTTGCTACTAAAAATACAAAAATTACCCGGGTGTGGTGGTGCGTGGCTGTAATCCCAGCTACTCAGGAGGCTGAGGCAGGAGAATCACTTGAACCCAGGAGGCGGAGGTTGCAGTGAGCCGAGATCACATCATTGCACTCCAACTTGGGTGACAAAGTGTAACTCTGTCCCCGCCTCAAAAAAAAAATTAAGTAAATGTTAACAGGACAATAAGTATGATGTATTCTTTTCTTTTTTGAAAACTTTATTAACCATGTATATCATTTACAATTTAAATGTAAATATATTTCAAGAGCATAACTTGCTCATCTTTGTACTTCCTGCATTTAATTTAGTAGCTAATCCTTAATTGTACCTATGAACTGTTATCTTCCACCAGAGTGATGGGTGAAATATTTTCAAAAATGGGACTCTGCTCTGCTTATGTTTCTTTGCCTTATATCAAAAGTATCACTGCAGATATTAGATTGCAAATAATATATTAATTTGTTTTTTGTTGTAAATCTTTACGTTACATAATTTTATTTTGAACTATCTGGGAAAATGCAATCTTTTTGATAACCTAAATGTAAATAGCCTAATCACATCATCTAGGGAAACTGTTTTTAGTTTTCATTTAATAGGTTTTGTTTTGGGGAGCATTAAATAAAAGTTATTCATATTTAAAAGTCAACCTGTTTCTGGAGATGACACATACCTCAGACTCTAGGCATGCATTTCTGTAGCACTAGTGAGGACTACTGGGATCGATTCACAGCTTATAGCAAGTGGACATAGAAATATCAATGATATGTCTTTAGACCTCTATAATTTCTCCCCTTCAGAGGATTCAGTCAGTACACTTTACCTCGTTATTTACTGTTTTGGTGTACTCAGTGTGTTTCTATTTACCACCCAACAGCTTTACAGTATATATTTCAGTATAACAATATGCTGTGATGGAAGAGTTAGTAATTTTTACATATATTCACTAGACCATGTATATGAAAACATCACTTTTGCTATAGCACTTATCTTTTTTTTGGTGCAGATAAAGCTCATATATTACGTTTCCACTCTGATCTAGCACAAATTATAATTTACAATTATTTCTAAATACTTAAGTGAATTTAAATTTTGGCAAGCATTTTTCATGGGTGTTATGCTTTTGACATTTTATGCTACATTGTGAAGTTTATTTTGCTTCTTGTTTCATAGGACAGTTTATAGAATAAAAGAATAAGAAAACATTGTACAGGCAAACAGTGGTCTAAAAACCTACAGAGACACAATCTTAGTTGATATATAAAAGTGTAAATATTACTATGAAATGGAACAGTTCTGCATTTGTGTTTGATATTTATGTTGGTTGCAATTGACTTCCACATGAGTGCACAGTAGTCTACAGTAATCCCACAGGCTCAGATATGAGTTAAGAGAAAGGCCACAGGCCTCAAGGCTTTAACACATACTTTTTCTTTTTTTCTTATCATCCACATGCCAGCACATGGAAGAAACTTTGTTCTTTGTTCTCATTTGAAGAGGTATATTTTTCAACTGCCTTTTGGTAGCTTCTGGAAGCTTTGGAAAAGGTGTGTTCTACATGGACGATGAAGTCTCGAGTTTTCTCTCAGTGCTATCTTACTTTCTGCAGCTCCTGTCTCAGCCAGGATGGCAGAGGCTGACCCAGTTTGTGCAGCAGCTTTGAGAGTTCCACATTGTGATCTCGATAGTAGCTTGACAGAAATGTCCTGCTCTAAGTGGAGAGGAGGAGAAAAAAGTACATTTTATTTTGTTTATTATATTTCATACACTTTGACTATGTTGAAATAACTATCAAGTATACCAGATCTGGATTAAAATTTGTATTAGCATGTGGACTATTTATTTAGCACATCCTATGATATTTTACTGGCGGTCTTGGGTACTGGCATTTTTCTTACTAGGAAGAGGCAAATGGCATGGTGACAGTACTGCCCACTCTAATCCCTCCTACACATTTGTATTTTCAATGTGTAGGAGGACCTGTGAAGACCTCTTTACTCTTACCTCCTTTCTGGACATTATTTTCATGAAATCAGCCACTCCCTTAAATAAACCCAATATGGAATACTCAGTAACCTTGTTGAGAAGAAATGATATCCTGAAAAGTTGTGTTTTTCTTATCTTTCTCTACCACCAAATTTAATAAGGTCTGTGTTAGACCAGAGTAAAATAAAATGCTAAGAAAGCTATTCAGCAGTGTCTCTTAAACAGTTTAGCTTTAATAAATGTATAGGGAAATAGCTTTGACATAAATGTAGATGATATATTTTATATTACTTTCTTGAAATACTATAGAAATTGTATGTCAATTTCTTTTGGGAAAAGAAGGATTGTTTTCAAAGTGCTCTGAAGGTATATTGTAATAATCAGCCAAAGAAAATTGGAGTTCTGAAATTGCAGTTTGTTCATTAAAACAACAGAAACACCCCCCCTCTTCTGTATATGATTTAATTAAGAGTTTATTGAGGACAGACCCTGCATCTATCAGGTCAGGCACAAAAAAATAGTCCTCAAGGTTTTGTTAGATAAAGTATTCAAATAAGTTTAGCCCACCTTAGGATCCTCAGACCATCTTAGGATTCTTAGTTAATGTAATGTATTAATTGTGGGGGAAAAGTCCCAAATCATATTTTAATTTCTGAGATCTAAAAAATTTACAAATCAAAATCCACTTGCATGCTTATAATGAAACTATATACTAACTAGACTAATAATAAAAATATTATTAGTAAATCTTAATATATGTCAAGTAAGCATCAAAGTAAAAATGCGGGATATAGAAATGGAGAAAACTGTAGCATTAGGTGATTAATGCTACACTTAATCACTTAATCAGAGTGTCGCCATTCTGAATGGAATAAACAGGAAGTGCTGAATACATACTGCAAAGTGTGTATCTACATTCCCCAAAGCCTAAATTATCTGCTAGTAAGTTAGATGTTGGGAAATGTATTGCTTCTTTCATTTATTACCATATTAACAGCTCAAAACTTAGTATAGTGTATCAGTAATTTATATTACTGCCCAGGGCACACTTACTACAACAGAATGATTCAGGCAGTGAAAAAAATAGAATTTTTTTTTTTTTTTTTTTTTTTTTGAGTTAGTGTTTCACTCTTGTTGCCCAGGCTGGAGCTCAATGGTGCAATCTGGGATCACTGCAACCTCCGCCTCCTGGGTTCAAGCAATCCTCCTGCCTCAGCCTCCTGAGTAGTTGGGATTACAGGCACCTGCCACCATGCCCAGCTAATTTTTTCTTTTGTATTTTTAGTAGAGATGGAGTTTCATCATGTTGGCCAGGCTGGTCTCGAACTCCTGACCTCAAGTGATCCACTCAGCCTCCCAAAGTACTGGGATTACAGGTGTGAGCCACTACACCTGGCCAAAAATAGAAATCTTGGTCCTATTTTCACTTTTCAATGAATATATTTCCTGTCTTGCTTTCAGTTAACATTTATGCTAAAATTTTTGTGCAGGTATCATTCTTTTTGGAATAAGATATTATCTCTTTATTCTTTTTCAGAATGTCAAATTCTATTGTTTTCTTTTATTCTTGCATGACAGGTAATAATATATTGTGGGTAAATCAAAACAAGCAACCTACCTGTACTGAAAATGAAATGGCATTTTTAAGTTTTAGAAAGGCTGAATTTTGACTTTAACTAGTTTTTTAAGAAAATAGATGATATTGTTGCTTATCATTTTGCTGATTTAGTTTGTATTTTTAAGTTCTATGCTTACATCAGAGTCCATTGGAGGGTATTTTCTTCCTTTGCTCTTTCCAAGGCATTTTGTTTTACCTTCTTCCAGTAACTGACACCAGAAACCTTTGTGAGAATCAAACCTAAAAATATAAAAAATACACACAAAAAGACCAGAAAATCATTTTTCAACCAATTTATAAGAGATAATGACCCATGCATAAATATTTTACGTGGATAACAATCTATAACCAGAGAAACTGAATTCCTTTTTACTATATTCCTTTGCATAAAGTCTTTTGGCATACTTCTAAATTCTCAGTTCATCTGTCATATTTGTGAGTTTGCCAGGTTCCTACTAGAAAAACTGTCAGCAGGTCTCCTATTAATAGAAATTAATAAGGCTACTTCCTTCATCTGGAAGGAAAAAATGCATAAATTTTCAATTTTTTTTTAGGGTTTAGAAACAAGTCATTCTTTTCCTTTGTAGGGTTTAAAAACAAGTCAGTCTTCATCCATGTCTATGAATTTAGATGCTACTTGTATCATACAACTAGAAGGTAATAGAAGAGAAAAGGTTTCAGGATATCATGGAGTGATTACTTTTAGGATTCTCTAGCTATAATCCATTTATTTTTTTCAGAGCTACTTTCTTCTTTTGGTATGAGCTTGTTTTAAAGTAATAGCACCTATAAATGAATTTTTTTTTCTTTTTTTTTTTTTTGAGACGAAGTCTCGCTCTTGTTGCCCAGGCTGGAGTGCAATGGTGCGACGTCAGCTCACCGCAACCTCCGCCTCCCGGGTTCAAGCGATTTTCCTGCTTCAGCCTCACAAGTAGCTGGGATTACAGGCATGCGCCACCACGCCCGGCTAAGTTTTGTATTTTCAGTAGAGACAGAGTTTCTCCATGTTGGTCAGGCTGGTCTTGAACTCCGGACCTCAGGTGATCCGCCTGCCTCGGCCTCCCAAAGTGCTAGACACCCAGCCTAAATGAACTTTTTATGCCATAATTATAATAAACATAATAATAGCACATTAAATATACGTTTTCTCTTACCAAAATATTTCATATAACTCTCATTTGAGGTTTCATTCTAACACTTAAGGATGTGATGTGAAGGATTCTTCCCATTTTATAGCATTTAGCATACTGTTTGGCTCTCGTAAACATTTGCCAAGTATTAGTTGAACACAAAATGAGAAAGGAGAAAATGCTTGTCAAGGTTTATCTCGTACTATACTTCAATATTCAAGTCATGACTCAAGTCTAGGCCCCCTGATTCTAGGTTAAGGGCCTTTGCTGTTTTACTGGTCTCCAAGTAGGTTTTATATTATTATTCACTGTAAATAAAGCACTAATTTGTATGCTGAGATATAAAAGTGAAAGTAATAGTCAGCAATGATAATTCCTTTACATAGCTTTTGTTATTCAATAATTCTATCACCATTTTTCTTCTCAATTAGAATTATTTCTTCAGATAACGTTTTTCTTTTGCTTTTAGTCTGTTCTACTTCTAGGAATGCTACTTCTGACACTTTACTTACCATTACAATGTGAAAACCTGAAACACCTAGGGTGACAGTTAACAAAAAATATGTGCAATGACTGCACACTTAAAACTACAAAATGTTGCTAAGATAAATTTTAGAAAAAAAGGGATCTATACTATGCTCATAAATCAGAAGACTAGATATTTTAAAAATACCAAGTCTCTCCAAATTTATAGATTCAGTATGATTCCTATCAAAACTCCAGTGGACTATATTTTAAGTAGAAACAGAAAATTATTCTAAAGTACATATAAAAATGTAAAGGAAGTAGACAAGCTAAAACAATTTGAAAACAAAGAGCAAAGCTGGAGATCTCATACTATTTAATTTCAAGATTTACTGTAATTCTTGAAATTCTACAGTAATGAAGATTGTATGGTGTTGGCATCAGTGGACCAATGGATCAATGGAACAAAATGAAGAATGCAGAAATAAATCTACACATCTACAGTCAACTGATTTTCAAAAAATAGTTGTCAAGGTAAGTCAATGGGAAAGGATTAGTCTTTTAAATTGCAGAAGAAAAATTGGATATCCATATGAAAAAGCTGAACATTGACCCTTACCTCATGTTGTATATAAAAATTAACTTGAAATGTATTATTGAGCTAAATCTAAACTATAAAAATTTAGGCTAAAAACATATCTAAAATTATAAAAATTCTGAAAGAAAACATAGGAAAAAAAAACCCAGACAATTTTGCAACCTTGGGTTAGGGAAAGATTTCTTAGGATGAACCATAAGGGAAAAATAACGATTATTTTGAATTTATCCAAATTTAAAATTTTGCACTCATAAAGACACTTAAGAAAATGAACAGGGAAACCACAGACTGGGAGAAAACATTTGTAAAAAATATATCGAATGCAGAACTTGTATTCAGAATATATAACTCAATATAAAAGATAAAAATATCAATAAAAACTGGATAAAAGATTGGAACAGGCTGGGCATGATGGCTCATGCTGTAATCTCAACACTTTTGGAGGCCGAGAGGGTGGATCAGCTGAGGTCGGGAGTTCGAGACCAGCCTGACCAACATAGAGAAACCCTGTCTCTACTAAAAATACAAAATTAGCCAGGCATGGTGGTGCATGCCTGTAAAATTCCAGCTACTCAGGAGGCTGAGGCAGGAGAATCACTTGAACCTGGGAGGCAGAGGTTGTGTGAGCCAAGATCGCACCATTGCACTCCAGTCTGGGCAACAAGAGTGAAACTCTGCCTCAAAAAAAAAAAAGGAAAAAAGATTGGAACAGACACTTCACCAAAGAACACATGAATGATCAATGAACAAATGAAAATTTGCTGAACACTATTCATCATTAAGGAAATACAAATACAAATTACAAATGAAATAGCACTGTACCCTCAGTAGAATAACTGATTTTAAAAATATCCAGTGTTGGCAAAGACGTGGAACAAATAAAATTGTTGGTAGAAATTAAAAATATTACAGCCTCTTTGTAAAGTTTCTTAGAAATTAAAATACAGAACTACTATATGACCCACCAATCCCATTTCCCATTTCCAGGTTTTTACTCAAAGGCAGTGAAAATATATGTCCATACAACTGTTCACAGTAGCTTTGTTGGTGATAGCCAAAAAATGCAAATCACTCATGTCCATCAACCGGTGAAAGGATAAACAAATTGTAGTATATCCATAAAATGGAGTAATACATAACAATAATAAAGAATTGACTCCTGACAGATGTAGCAACATAGAGGAAACTCAAAAGCATTATCCTAAGTGAAAGAAAGTAGCTTGATGATTGTCAGGGGTCAAGGTGAGTAGAAAGTATTGACTACAGAGGAGCATGAGGAAACTTTTTGGGTTATATCTTTTTGTTCTATATCTTGATTCTGGTGGTACATACAACTGTATACATTTGTATTCTTTGAACTACACAATTACAATGGATTATTATATGTAAATTATACATTAACAAAGCACTTAAAATGATAGTATGATCTAATGTGTGTGTGTGTGGGTGTGTACGTGGGGGTGTACTCTATATGTAGTTAATCTTGTAGAATTTATAACTGTAGTCCTATGAAAATAATGCAAACCTAGATTTCTGCCTCTGTATGACTTTGTGTATTAGAATAATCACATTCCATTTATGTAAAGCCTGGTTTCTCATCATTATTAAAGCAATTGTGTCAGATTAGGGCACAACATTTTATGTTTTCATGCTGTTTATACTCTTGTTTGAATCAGTAAGGCAACTGAATAAATTAGTGTTATATACAGAATTACAAAGAGATCATTAATAAAGACCATATTATTTAAATAATCTGTACATGAAAGCCTTTGGGAAACACTAATACAACATTTCTGGAAGTCTGTGATTGATGTAATATTTTTCATTAACATTTTGCTCTTAGCAATTTTCCAAAATTGAATTCTGACTCATTTTAAGTATTCAAGTGATCAAAATTCAGAATCCAGACCAGCTATTTACTTCCCGCTAATATACCTTGCTGTAGATATGTAACTGGAACATACATGTGCTGTGTATTGAAATGAGTAGTCTTCTGAGAGAAAGTTTTTCTAAGAAACACTGAACTCCACACATGCTAAAATTAGGAATCAAAAGAAAAATAAGTTTTTATCTCTGCTGATTAATTAGATCTTATGCAGCAGGTGTCACGCTGGGCTTTACTGAGAAAAAAAACTTTCTGTGTGTAGCTGGCACCTAGCCTAGGCATCTGTATGCATACACTCATAGGCAATGGTATAAATGTGTCAGGATGCAAATGAGAAGGAGAAGCTAGAAGGGATAGCATGTTTATTTACCCAATGGCCCGAGGGACTGGGTCTGGTCCTTCATAGAGAACCATCATAGATAGATGAAGGGACTGCTATTCATTGAAGGTCTTATGAGTTTGGGGCAGAAGTAATACTATTTCAGAGCCCAAATGAAGAAGTGTAATAGAAGATGGAGAAAATTGGCCGGGCGCGGTGGCTCACGCCTGTAATTCCGGCAGTTTGGGAGGCCGAGGCGGGTGGATCACGAGGTCAGGAGATCCAGACCATCCTGGCTAACACAGTGAAACCCCGTGTCTACTAAAAATACAAAAAATTAGCCAGGCGTGGTGGCAGGCGCCCGTAGTCCCAGCTACTTGGGAGACTGAGGCAGGAGAATGGCGTGAACCTGGGGGAGATTGGGCCACTGCACTCCAGCCTGGGCGACAGAGCGAGACTCCGTCTCAAAAAAATAAAAATAAAAATACGAAGATGGAGAAAATCTCTCCACATCTGTTCAGAAAGCAGCAGTGTTTCTGTGAAGTCTGGTGGAAGAGCAAGGAAACAATCTTTTTATGTAAGCACTGGCAACCGTTATCATGGCTGGGCCCCTCCTTTCAAGGCCTTCACGCAATGAACGTTTTGGAGGAAGTGTTCATGTATTGTTTAGTGTTCGCTTCTATGGCTACCCTAACCTGGTGGTGGGGATACTTTGTTTATCATTGTGTCTCCAGAGTCATGCACGTAATAGTTATTCAATAAAATTTTGTTGATTTAAAGAGTAAAACAAGAATGGGTAAGAATGCTTCTTATGCTTGTATGGAATATCTTCTGGGGATGTTTAGAAACAACGGTAAAAGACTTGTGGGCAGGGGCACCAAGATTCTCCAATGATTCAAGCTCTAAACAGTGACTTTTTTTTTTTTTTTTTTTCTTTTTATTGAGTCGGAGTTTTGCTCTTTCGCCCAGGCTGGGGTGAAGTGGCGTGATCTCGGCTCACTGCAACCTTGAGCCCCCCAGGTTCAAGCAATTCTCCTGCCTCAGCCTCCTGAGTAGCTGGGGTTACAGGCATGCACCACCATGCCCGGCTAATTTTTGTATTTTTAGTAGAGATGGACTTTCACCATATTGGTTAGGCTGGTCTCGAACTCCTGACCTCAGGTGATCCACCCACCTTAGCCTCTTAAAGTGTTAGGATTACAGGCGTGAGCCAACTTGGCTGGCTGACATTTTTATATTAATGAAAACGTGACTTTATTTCTACCCTCGTGCAGGTTAATCGTACAAAACATTCAGATTACACTTAGAAGACTAAAGTGTGTCTGAAATGCCTTTACATGGAAAAACCATTTCTATGGGTGAATACTGAATTGAAAATAGCAATTCAGTAAATTTCAAAATCAAAATACCATCATTTAGATATTACTAATATAGGATAGGCATAGCAGTTGTTAAAAATCAGTTCTCTTCTGGCAAACATGTTTCTTATTTAAGGAATCGTTTTACTGATATGTATTTTATTTTAACAACTTTTTTGAGGTATTATTTACATATTGTTAAATATACAATTCAGCACTATTTAGCAAATTTATATAGTTGTATAATAATCACCACAATCTGGTTTTAGAACATTTCCACTATCCTTTGAAAACCCCTATTTTTGCAGCCCATTGCAGTCAATCCCTGCTGTCATCCCTAGTTCCAGATAAAGTCTTTCTTTCTTTATTTCTTGTTTTTTTTTTAGACAGAGTTTCACTCTTGTTACCCAGGCTGGATTGCAATGGCGCGATCTTGGCTCACTGCAACCTCCGCCTCCCGGGTTCAAGCAATTCTCCTGTCTCAGCCTCCGGAGTAGCTGGAATTCCAAGCACGCACCGCCATGCCCAGCTAATTTTTGTATTTTTAGTAGAGATGGGGTTTCACCACATTGGCCAGGCTGGTCTCGAACTCCTGACCTCAGGTGATCTGCCTGCCTCAGCCTCCCAAAGTACTGGGATTACAGGAATGAGTCACCATGCCTGGCCCAGATAAATTCTTTCTAACTCTACATTTGTTTCTTTTCTGAACATTCCTTCCCCACCCCCGCCCCTCAGTGTGGATATAACAAATCCATTCACCAGCTGAAGGACATTTGTATTGTTTCTAGTTTTTAGCTATTATGAATAATGGTATAATAATTTCCTTACAAGCTTTTATGGACTTAGGTTTTCATTTATTCTGGGGTGGATTCTTAGAATGAAATTGGATTGTTGGGTAAGATGCTGTTTAGTTTTTAAGAAACTGCAAAACTGCTTTCCAAAGTGGCCACATATTATGCATTACCATCAGTAGTGTGTGAGGATTCCAGTTTCTCCACACATTTGCCAACATTTGCGATATGATTTGGCTCTGTGTCCCCACCCAAATCTCACCTTTGATTGTAATAATACCCACATGTCAAGGGTGGGACCAGGTGGAGGTAATTGAATCATTGGGGCAGTTGCTCTTGTGACGGGACCAGGTGGAGGTAATTGAATCACTGGGGCAGTTTCTCTTGTGACGGGACCAGGTGGAGGTAATTGAATCATTGGGGCAGTTTCTCTTGTGATAGTGAGTTCTCATAAGATCTGATGGTTTTATAAGTATCTGGCATTTTCCCTGCGGGCACTCATTCTCTCTTCTGCCTCCTTGTGAAGAGTTGGCTTTTGCCATAACTGTAAGTTTCCTGAGCCTTCCCAACTATGTAAAACTGAGTCAATTAACCCTCTTTTCTTTCTTTCCCTTTCTTTCTTTCCCTTTCTTTCTTTTCCTTTCTTTCCCTCCCTCCCTCCCTTCCTACCTTCCTTCCTTCCTCCCTCCCTTCCTACCTTCCTTCGTTCCTTCTTTCCTTCGTTCTTTCCTTCCTTCCTTTCTTCCTTTCCTTCCTTCGTTTCTCTCTCTCTCTCTTTTTTTTTTTTTTTTTGCGTTTCACTCTTGTTACCCAGGCTGGAGTGCAATGGCACGATCTTGGCTCACTGCAACCTCCACCTCCTGGGTTCAAGTGATTCTCCTGCCTCAGCCTCCCAAGTAACTGGGACTACAGGTGCCTGCCACCATGCCTGGCTAATATTTTGAGTTTTTAGTAGAGATGGGGTTTTGCCATGTTGACCAGGCTGGTCTCGAATTCCTGACCTCAGGGTGACCCATCTGCCACGGCCTTGCAAAGTGCTAGGATTACAGGTGTCAGCCACCCCACCTGGCCTAAATCTCTTTTCTTTTTAAATAACCCAGTCTTGGGTATTTCTTCATAGCAGCAGGAGAATGGACTAATACAGTAAATTGGTATTGTCTTTTGGATTATTGCTATTCTAATGGGTAATATAGTGGTATTTCAATGTATTTTAATTTGCATATCTTTATGATTACATATTTATGAAGAAAAGTGACATCCAGTGCATGTGGAGATGGATGTTATTCATAATAAAATCTGAGACAACTTCCATAGCTCATTTTAAGGTTCTAGTTCTTTTTAAGGAAGCACTTCCTGTTAATATGCTATTCGCTATTAAAAATTCACAGTATTGTTTTTCTGTGGTTCTAACATCCTGTGCCAATATGAAGAGCTTAACAGGTTGGCAGTGTAGGTTCCAGAGATAATTGAGTTTCAATCCTGCCTCCTCAACTTACTTGCTGAGTGACTTTTGGCTTAACTTTCCTGTGCCCCAGTTTTTTTAATCGGAAAAAAATGGAGCTAATTGTACCTATCACATTGTGTTTTATGAAGAGAGATAGATATATGGGACATGTAAATGTATATTTATTTTGAACTGTTACAACCACTTAAAAATTTATCATAGAAATAAGAGTAGACAATTTTTTTCTTTTCCCTACTCAGCATTTCTAGGTATTCTTTCATGCCATCCAGAGAACCAACAGATTTTAGTTACTATGGCTACTATAATTTGCTAATAAGAAAGATTTAATTTAGTACATTTGTACTCAAATGTATCTACAGTGGGTAGGAAAACCGTTCATGGGCAATATAAATTTGGTTGCCAAGGAAGTTATATTAAAGCTATTGAAGTCCTGATTTTCAAACAACTTCAGTCCTTCATGACTTAGCTAACCTTTATCCACAAAACAAACAAACAAATATACTCAACTCCCGGCTTTCAAATTCTCATTGCCCATTTATTGATATTTTCAAAGTAAATTAATACTAAAAATTCATATAACATAGTCTGGTTTCATTCATCTTGACAAATAGGTTAAGTGACTGAGACATAAAGATGCCAGGTTCAGGTATTTAGCTAACTAGTATTTCTAAACCTGAAGACACCTGTCATTGGCACTGATGGCTAGGTATAATTGTGAATAGATGTATTCATGACAAAACTAAAAATCCATATTTTTCATTTTAGTGTATACAAATTAGCACAATTCCATGCTAAGCATTATTTTTCCTGTCTTATTTCAAATGATTGCTTCAAAATACTATACAACACGTAACACAAAAAGTAAAGTAATGTTAATATATCAATTCCATTTAGGGATTAAGGGTATGTGGAACGAGAGTTGTAAATTATAATTTACTTCATTGAATGAGAAAGTTCTTATTTATATTTTTAAAGCTTATTTTGCTTATTTCATTCACATGATCACTGAGAAAATCAGATTATTTAACATTAAATATATCATTTAACACCCATGATGACAGTACTTAGTCATTTTAAGACATCACAAATTCTTCAGTGACTTTGTATATCTTTAGAAGTCTTGAACGCTTTCTTTAGCACTTGTGGAAAGGAATAAACAACAGTCTTGACAATGGGAGCTTATTGTGATTCTTCTTGAAAATAGTTTTGATGCTGAAATTTGCTATATGGAAGATAGCAAGTTTAGAGATCTCTTAAATTGGAATACTCTTTCACGCCAAGATTGCATAGTAAAACATTTGTATAGACCTTGCTTCATTCATTTATTCTACTATATGCAAAGCACTAGATTTATGTAGTTAGTTGAGAATTCATATTGGTTTGCAGTTTACTACATCCTTAGAGGTCTTCCAATGAGAAAAAAATTTTTTAAGCACCAGTGAGATAGTCGTCATTATCACCAGCAGGAAAACAAGAAGAAAAAATAAGAAGCAATACCAAAGTGTACAAAGTATACAAACTGGTATAAATGGCATTTCTGAGGATATATATTTTGTACCTCTAGTCATCCTCAATATTTCCACAGCACTACAGAAACAGCTATCAGTATAATTACTCTAACAGGAGTAAGTAAATTGTGAAGACAGGTTTCAGATAAACAACTACAAAGGGCATAGGGTGAAGGATGATCAATTTAGACCCCAGACAATGACATGAAACTTCCAAGTATTCTACAACTAGTGCACTGCCAGGTTTTACAAGTTGTGTCAGGCCAATTGATGATTTACAAGAAAATATAAAAAGAAATGGAATGGAAACACATTATCTCCACCTGCAGGGTGAGAGCCTGGGTGGCACTGCTGGAACAGAAACTGTGGTTTCAGGGACTACACATATCTTATCTTGCTATTTCACCCACTAAGCCCCCAACCAGGTTAGAGAATCATATAATCAGTAATTTTGCTAGATGCAGCCCAGATGCAAAGGGACCTACAGTTCTTTGTATATAGTATGTTGCTTTGATACTCTTTTAAGTTTACACTGCCTTTTCTCAGCAGTGGAGATGAATAAAAAGCTTGCTGCTGAGCTGGCTGCAGAGGGGACAAATACACAGCATGCAGGTCAAGGACCATCCCGTAAGAAAAAGCAACTCTGTCTTTATAGAATACTGTACATTTTTTTCTGAAATACAATGCTTTGCTACATACTCTATAAAAAAAAATCCAAAGATAACCTAACTTGAAATAGAAAACTGTTTAGAAAATAAAAGCTTTCTTTTCTAAGAGATACTTAAAAAGATATAGAACAGAAAATGGTCTTGAATTTTTAAGTGCAAACTGAAATCACAAGGTCAAGTTGAATGTTAAATACCTAAGGCCAGTGTCTGTGTTAGTACTTGAACTAAGCTCTACAAAACTCTGACAGTACTCATAGTATAGAAAACACAGAGGTCAGAAGGTTAATAATAACAGCAAAGTATAAATGACTCTTAAGAAGGAAGCTCAAAACTGCAGAGTTCCACCTACTGCTTTGTCCTCTAAACCAAAATGCCTCCCTTAAGTGTCTCTATATTTGATCGTAGGAGTTATAAGCAGTATTTGATGTTTTTCTGCTAATTTTTTTTTTTTAACTGCAAAGTTTGTTGAAAGGTAAAGGGAACCTGCCTCTCGCTTTCTAAATTGATATTGAAGAGTACAAAAAAAGGGAAAACTACTTGATCTGTGGAACTGAGTTTTATACTGAAAAATACAATGGAAAAATTCCATGATAGTCTTTTTCAGTTTTTTTTTTTAAGGCTCAGTCCATGTAGTTAAAAAAAAACCCAGCTTACGGTGTGAGTGAGGTCCATGACCCAATCCAACTCAGTATCTTCCAGTTGCTCTCCACTTGTGGTAGAAACAAATATAATTCTCCTAAATCTGATTGCCAGCCATTCCAAATGGACACAGTAAGATAGAGGTCTTCTTCAAAAATGCTAAGTGAAGCCCAGAGTCAGCACTAGGGTGAGATAAGAGAGGCACCTAGGATACAGCACTCAGTCTCAGGCATGGGCACACCTCCGAGAGTAACTGCTTTCTTCAACCCTAGTGCCTTACTGGTCCCCAGTCACGAACCTTATAGAGTCAGTTACCTAAGAAAATCAGAGGAAACCAGCAAAAAAACATACAAACAAACAGAAAAATCAAACCAGTGCTTTAACTGCTGAGGACTCTGAAGGAGAGGCGACAGGGTCAAATGGTGGATAAAGACAAAGATGCAAAAAATAAAACATAAAAAGAATGTTTGTTTTAGGAGCAATAATAGTACATTTCTCTCTGCTTATTCAACCACCTATGGACTATTTCTTGCTGTATGATATTGTTTCTGAAAATTACATAAATGAGAGAAGAGTCAGTTCCTAAACTACTTAATTACTCACCTGTTCATACTTCCAAGAGGCCCCATATTGCCTGTTAAATAGGCTCAGGCTTTATGAACTTATTTCAGATAACTTCTTTTAAGGTTTGTGGTTTGTTTTAAGATTTACCACTGTTTTATTTCTCTCCTTTCAGGGAAATCTTTGTACAAGTAAGAATTAACACAGGGTTTAGGTTAGGACATTTCTTTGTCACACTGTTGATTTTTTTTTTTTGGGGGGGGTTAATGTCAAATTGAAAAATAACCAGGATATAAGGAACAGGTAACCTGACAGTTGTATGACAAAACTGCAATTTCTTTGAAATCAATTCCCTGCTGAAACGTCAATAAACTAATTAGAATATAAACTTACGTTAAAGCTTCTGAGTAATTATAATGAGGCGAGACTCCTAGAAACTTCTGTACTTCATCCATCACTGTAGCAGGATCAGTTCTTAATTGTTGCCCATCAATAATTAGCAACTAAATTATCAAATTAAAAAAATGCACATTGAAAAAAGACATGTAAACTGTACAATGAAAAATTTCTGCACTCTGAACTTATTCAGTGAGAGACACTGTCCTGAGTAAAATTGCATGCATTGGTGTTAGATAGAATCCAGGTCATCCTCATTAATGACCTGGAACCAGAAATCACACCAATTAAGTACACTCATGGTTTGCAATCTGAGAAGTCACACTATGAAAGCAGAAAAGGCAGTTGAAATACCAAGAGAGCTTAGAAATGTGACTAGAAAATCACAAATGGAAACCAACTTTCAAAACAGACAAAGCAATGATCCCATCATTCAAGTTGGGAAGTACAATAGAAAAGAAGAAAGGTTGTAATAAACTCAGATGTAATATGACAGAGAACATGTCATTCCTCATGATTCCTTTCAGGAATAGCACTGTAAAAGTTGAAGAAATATTTTGATAATCCATGTGGAGAATAAGGTTAGACTCTCAGGAAACCTGAACATGGACAAAGTTCCTCAAGAAACTAAGGAGGAGTTTCTTGTTACTCCAAGGAGGGTGGACCCAGCGAGATAAGAGGAGACCAGGATTAAAGGACACAAAGCTTGCAAAGTAGGTCTTGTCTATCCATACCTCTTCTCTGATATTTCTATTTAGCCTAGACCAGCATTGTTCAATAGAACTTTCTGTGATGATGGACATGTTCTATAGCTGCTGGGTCTAACATGTAGCTATCGAGCACTTAAAATGTGGCTAAAGCAACTGAGGAACTGAACTTTTCATTTTATTTGATTTTAATATAAATTAAAATAGTCATAGGTGGCAGTGGTCATCGTATTTGGACAGCATGGCTCTAGACTCACAGGCATATGCCATCTTTGATGTGACTGGATTGCTTACACGATCCCATGAGGGGCTGGCTGATTTTGCAGTCTAGGTTGATGCCAGGCAGAATAAATTCAAGGGACTGAGAAAAACATAGGACTTATAAAAAATTCACCACACAGTCCGCCGAGGTTGGAGCTGCTGAGACGACGCTCACAGAGCTGAGACGTACAGTCCAGTCCTTGGAGATCGACCTGGACTCCATGAGAAATCTGAAGGCCAGCTTGGAGAACAGCCTGAGGGAGGTGGAGGCCCGCTACGCCCTACAGATGGAGCAGCTCAATGGGATCCTGCTGCACCTGGAGTCAGAGCTGGCACAGACCCGGGCAGAGGGACAGCGACAGGCCCAGGAGTATGAGGCCCTGCTGAACATCAAGGTCCAAGCTGGAAGCTGAGATTGCCACCTACCGCCGCCTGCTGGAAGACGGCGAGGAATTCAATCTTGGTGATGCCTTGGACAGCAGCAACTCCATGCAAACCATCCAAAAGACCACCACCCGCCGGATAGTGGATGGCAAAGTGGTGTCTGAGACCAACGACACCAAAGTTCTGAGGCATTAAGCCAGCAGAAGCAGGGTACCCTTTGGGGAGCAGGAGGCCAATAAAAAGTTCAGAGTTCAAAAAAAAAAAAAAAAAAAATTCAGCAAGGGGGTTCAAAAAGGAAATAATGGCACTTAATTAAGCAAAACATTATTTGTCTTTTTTGGTTAAGAGGTTCTCTTTCAAACTTTATTCTCAGGAAAAGAATCAGGGATCTAAAGCTTTCGAAGCTTTTTACAATCAGGAAAGGTATACACAGCAAATACAGCAGGAGAATTATCCTGAAATACTCTTAGAAAATTAAACAGTTTTTCTACTTCTGCCTATTTCTCTTTGCCACAGCCTCATTATTTACAACTAAAGAGGAAAAACTAGTAATAGTTTAACGAGTGAAAATTTTCTTATCCTTAAGGCAAAGTCATCAACTTAATGAGATTCTAACATGATGTAAATCCTTATTACTCCATACCTGAAATGGAGGGAAATAAACAAGCCATCTCTCAATGTGGCTGGCATACCACCCTGGGACCAAACATCTCTTCTGTAAGGCTCTGAGCTCCAAGGGTGCACGGGGCCCTGCTGAGATCACTTCGTAGAAGCTAAACTTCAGAGCTGCAGGGTCTTCATGTGATCGTTGATGCTATGATGAAAAGGTGGATGATTAAACTAATCTGAGCCATAGGCGTAAATAATTAAAAACCAATCTTTGTGACAAGTCTCAAAGCTAAAGAAAGAAGTGCCTCACTGCTGGAGAGTTATTTATTTTGAAATTAATAACTGATGAAAATGTTTGCTTGGAGCCTCCGGATTTGAAGTTATGATACTTATGGGAGTAAGTTTTGGAGAATTTATCTGGTAGAAGTTGAATTCTTATGATAGGATTCCTTCACCAACATTACCGAGTTGTTTCTTTAGTGTACGTATTTTATTGTGAAAGTAAACTTTTGAAAACAGTGTTAATGGCCCCATTCCCGCTCATAAGCAAACCATGTATAGTGTCCAGTGAATATCCATAATAGACAAGCACTCTACTATCTCTGCCAAATAGTTTTGCTCCATCTAGTAATGCAGTTTTAGATTAGGAAAGGCCTATCAGCTCTTTTAAATGAAGAAAGTACTAGAAAGTCTGACATGCACATTATCTGAAATCCACAGCTTTTATCATACATTCCCTGGTATCTAAAAGCCAAGATTATTTTATCTAATGGTAACCTTTGCAGTGAATCAGAATCATTTATTGTGCAGAAAATGCAGAAAGTAGCAATCCAAATAGGAAAGTGTTTCATAATGGCTCAGGCTCAGGCCCATGGGTTTGAGGAAATCACCTTTTCTTTAAATTGGCCAATAAATATTCAGGCTTAGTAGTGAGTTGGTGGATGTTTACCACATCTAGTTGAACAGCAAATTTTCTGCAACTGAGATTCAAATCACTGGACTACACACTCTGCTAGACTTTGTTAAGGCCTGCATTTTGCCACTGTGATTTATTTGTAATATTTAGGACATTTTGTTAGCTTGCAGCCTTAAAGCCTTCTTTTTCTGTAAATTCTATATTTTTCAGGGACGAAGTGGTTGCCAAACTCCAATTTTCTTCATTTTCTTGGAGTCAATTAAGGCTTATTTTTCTTCTCTCCAGATACTTAGTGGAAAAGGTAAAAGTTGCAAGATCAAATCAGGCAATTTGCAATTTGCTGTATGTTTTGATTTAAAAGATGGCTTCAGGTTTGGCATGAATGATTAGTATAGAATTGTGGATTTTTATGGATCTTAGCTTTCCAGGATGTCTCCACTCCCTATTATTCAGATTATTATCAAAATGCCTATCTAAGATTTCATCTGCTTTTTGTGACCTTTCCCTACTATGTTCCTGCCACAAAACCTTTTCCAACAATCTGTTCTTCCTCTTGTGGACTTCAACAACTGCTTTTGTTAAGTAGCAAAAGGACTCAGTAATGAGCAACTTTATTCTGTAATATTGTAATTGTCAAGAACTTAGCTGTTTTAAATCAAATTAGTAAGAATGGAACATCCCACTCTTGTAGGGAGGATCTAAGCTATGTGGGTCACTTTAACACAGGGAAGCATTCATATATCCAGCCTACTTGCAGATTTCAGATTAGAGGTTTTCGTACATAGAACATTCTGCATTTGTCTTAACATTATCGTTTCCAAGAAAATAGGACCCTCAGTCTGCTTTTCAGCACTGACCTGATGATAACTCCTTTACATAGCTCTGCTTTGCACCTATGAAAACACTTCTTCATTTTAATTTTACCCAAATTTCTCTCCTTACATATCTTTCCCTTATTTAAGAAAGTGCCCCATGGTTCTGGTGTTTGGGCTTCTCTGCGACAGCCATGAATTAATCTGTCCTTTCCCAGCTGATCTTTGTCAGGTGGGCTTTGTCGTTCTGAAGGAGTCTGTATGTCAATTGATTATTACTTTCTAATTTATATGCTTGTTTATATATATTTCTCCAATTAGGCTGAAAGCAATTTCAAGTATAGCATCACATTTATTTTTCAAATCACACTTAGAAAAAAACTTTGCATATGGTA
Source organism: Piliocolobus tephrosceles (assembly GCF_002776525.5). NCBI lineage: Eukaryota > Metazoa > Chordata > Mammalia > Primates > Cercopithecidae > Piliocolobus > Piliocolobus tephrosceles. The sequence goes on along the minus strand of NC_045436.1, from coordinate 98,133,171 downwards.
GCACATTATTTGATGAATGGATAAACACATGAACAGCAGGAAAGCATTTTTTTAAATTACAAACCTGAGAAATGAGAACTAAGGGTCCTAGAGACTAAAGACACTGACTCCATCAATTTTACTATGTTATTATGTTAATTTTGACTGCTGCTTATTGAACCCTTCCAACTGGTGGTTAAACTATCACCAAAACAAGTTGTAAAAGATTGTTTCCTATTATTTGCAATGATTTATTAGAAGTGTATTTGATATATATATTATTACTAGAGTTTGTTAAGTTATTTCAAAGTGAGCATTTCTGTGCAAGGTTCTAACCAACATCAGAAAACAATGGCAATGAGTATACAAGAAACATTTAGATGTGTTAGGATCTCAGGGATGTAGAATTTTTCTCTTTTCTTTTCTTTCTTTCTTGTTTTTTTTTTGAGATAGAGTCTCCCTCTGTCACCTAGGGTGTCGTACATGGTGCAATCACAGCTCACTGCAGCCCCAACCCCCTAGGCTCAGGCGATCCTCCCAGTTTAGCCTTCTGAGTAGCTAGGACCACAGGTGTGTGCCACCATACCTGGCTAATTTTCTTTATTTGTAGAGACAGAGCCTCCCTATGTTGCCCAGGCTGGTCTTGAACTCCTGGGCTCAAACAATCTTCCCATCTTCCAAAATGCTTGGATTACAAGCATGAGCCACCAAGCCCAGCCTAAAGATTCTTATATATATTAGTTTTGCCACTAAGCTGTTTCTTTAGGACAAGCAGTTGTTTAAGCTCTTTTAGAGCCAGGGTCAGCAGTCTATGGCCTACTGCCTATTCAGTAAAGTTTTATTGGAACACAGGAATGCTTATGCATTAACATATTGTCTATGGCTGCTTTTGAAATAAAATGGTAGAGTTGCAACAGAGACTGTACAACCCTCAAAGCCTGAAATTGTTGCTATCTGACTCTTTATAGAGTACACATGTATCAGATGAAAAAATAATGATTTTAAATTATTACCTTTAAAATGCAGACATATAGAAGCAGAGATATAAAAAAGTACATAATATTTTGCTATATTTTAATTTAGTTTTTCTTAATGCATTAATACATTTTATTAAATGAAGTGATTAAGTTAATAAAATAAGAACAAAAACTTTTTTTTTTTTTTTGAGACGGAGTCTTGCTCTGTCGCCCGAGCTGGAGTGCAGTGGCCAGATCTCAACTCACTGCAAGCTCCGCCTCCCGGGTTTACGCCATTCTCCTGCCTCAGCCTCCGGAGTAGCTGGGACTACAGGCGCCCGCCACCTCGCCCCGCTAGTTTTTTGTATTTTTAGTAGAGACGGGGTTTCACCGTGTTAGCCAGGATGGTCTCGATCTCCTGACCTCGTGATCCGCCCGTCTCGGCCTCCCAAAGTGCTGGGATTACAGGCTTGAGCCACCGCGCCCGGCCCAAGAACAAAAACTTAATGGAGGAAATTTCTCAGTGGAAATCAAGAAAATCTTGTTCATTTTTCTGTAGATATCAAACAACTAGCAAATCTCTTTTGTGAAAACCTGCTGTAGTGGGCATTGCTAAAAACAATGCTTGTATTTTATTTGCATTTTCCTTACCTGGTACCAGGAGTATGCTCGATCTGAAGGGTCAATGAGAATGGTGATAATCTTGGCTTTGGGAACCAGAGAAGCAGCTCTTTTAGGGGCTTCCTCTGAGTGGAAGTAATTGGCACTCTTCTCAAACAAAAAGTCAGTGGTGACATTAGATGGTACTGGGAAGAAATCCATATACCTAGAAAAGGAATATTTTTCTCAAAATAAGATTCTGGTTTATACGCATATTCTGGAGACCAAAGATGTTAAAAGTGTCCCACAAATTCATGTGTTTCCTAAACAAAAGCGTTTTTCTTTACAGTATTTGTCCTCTATAGTTAGGAAGAGAAAAATATCCAGAACACTAATAATGTGTTTGGAAGATGTTTTTCTAAGTATATTTTCTTTATGTTTTGCTTAATATCAGGAAAAAATATAAGTGATAACAAACACGTAGACACAGAATGATCAAACTGCAACAGTGATCAAGCTAGCTATCTCAAATGTGTCTAAATGTAGAAACACTGTACAGAGAAAATTTCAAGTACTCAAAAAGAAAATTGTATTAAAACAGATGATATGTTCAGTTCAGAGATTTTAAAAGGATATAGAGAAAATATTTTTTACTTTATTGCAAGTGAAATAATTTCTTTTCCACAAATGTATTGTGCTGGTGTTATATTTACTCACATAGTGTCAAAGATGCAGAGCATATCTGGTATAAATATTGCTTATTTGCTTACTTTTTCTCATTTAGAGCCACTTATGTCTCTCTTTAGTATAATTATAAGAGAAGTTTAAAAAGTTTGTATATTCCAAATATAAAATCCTAACAAATTTCCCAAGGTCATGTTCTATATCCTCACCAGTAGACAGAATTCAAATTACCAGCAGAATGAACACAGGGATATCTATAGGTTCAAGCACTGAAATGTAGGATTTCATTTAATGTTCCACCTGAATAAAAGTTGTCAAATACAACTAATTCAGCATATGATAAGAAGTATTTCTGAAGCACTAAGGAACATCTTTTAGAGGAAAAGGGCTTTTTTAGAGCGACTGTAAAAATATAGCTTCTAGGAATTCTTATATTTTATAATAATGGCCTCAGCCTCCATTGCCACCCCCTTCAATTCATAAGCCATTATCACACTGGGCTACCAAGACAAGGTAATTCAATAATTACTCAACAAAAAAGTCATTAATATTCATGAAATGACCTGTTTTTTTACAGTGTCTTGTTTTCTTTTGACCAAAAGATCACATGAGATGTTGATAGATTTTTGACTGAGATCATATCCTCAAACATGATAAAGCTTCTGGTAGAATTCCAGTTGTTAACATATTGCAAAGTTTAGATGGTGCAACACAGTCATATCTTGAGATTCAGAGCAGTAAAGAAATCCTTTTATGTTGTCTGGAATTGGCTTGTTGGTGATATGTAATTCTGGCACCCTTTTAGGGAGAAAGAGATATACAAAAATTTCTGGAAGGTTTGATGTGCTATTTGTTCTGGTGTACATTCTATTTACAGAAAGTGCCAAATTTCAGGATACTTCTTATGTAGAAGCTCATACTGGTTCCAGGAGTGCTAAGATTATTTCAAGTGTCTAGTGGTATCTTATTTGGTCCAAGCTTGTCTCAAACCTGCTTGTTCTGAAAAAGGCTTCAAAAATCACAAAAAAGAGCAGAAATTTTAGCTTCTTAAACCTGCCCTACCTTGCTAGAAGTCTTTTATATCTGGAACAGTTTAGGCTTTGAAAACCTCCTCAAGCAAGTCTGGATCTTGGACCTATAATGTGTTGATTTTGCCAGGCTCCAGGAGCTCATGGAGAGGGCAGGGCACAGCTCTTGTTTGCTTATATGTCCGCATCTTTCTAGTGTAGTGGCTGGCACTTACAGGCACTTGAAAGATGTTTGATGAACAGAGAAGCAAATAAAATATTCATATTTTTAGTATGGGACCTGGAAGCTCCACAAATAGGCTCACATTTAGAGAATGTAAATTCAGGTTATTCAAAGAGTTAGTGAGCAAACTGGAAGTGTTTTAACAATGCGGAGGTTAAAAGCAAATGCCTACCTTAAGGTTTTCTACTTCTATAAAACATAAAACTTCAGCATTTTCTTTTACCTGAAAAATGGAATTTTTTTTGCAATACTCCACATTTATTCATTTATTTGTTATTTGGGTTGACCCTGAGTATTTCTTCCTTTTTTTTTTTTTTTTTTTTTTTGGAGACAGAGTCTCCTTCTAGCTGGAGTACAATGGCACCATCTCGGCTCACTACAACCTCTGCCTCCCAGGTTCAAGTGATTCTCCTGCTTCAGCCTCCTGAGTAGATGGAATTACAGGTGCCTACCAACATGTCCAGCTACTTTTTGTATTTTCAGTAGAGACGAGTTTTGCCACATTGACCAGGCTGGTCTCAAACTCCTGACCTCAGATGATCTGCCCGCCTCGGCCTCCCAAAGTGCTGGAATTAGAGGGGTGAGCCTGTGTGCCCGGCCAGACTTTTTGTTCCTGTCAGAGTACCTAGCCACATGATGATCAAAACATATTTTTGAAAGGTTTATGGTAAAAAATTAAGAGTAACTCTTGCAATAATTTTTTACCATAAATTTTTCAAAAATATGTTTTTTGAAAAAAAAGTCCTAGAGAATCCAATTATTGACAGGAATGTAATACTAATACATTCCTGTCCACCTCCAAAGCAGTTTTTATTCAGTCCTTTTAGTCCTGATGTTAACATCATTTTATTCTATAATTATATACTGGCATATATATTTGAGTCAGTGGTCAAATACAGCTGAAGTAGTCGATGGTTTCTTTCTTTTCTTTTTTTGAGACAGGGTCTCACTCTGTTGCTTAGGCTGGAGTGCAGTAGTGCAATCACAGCTCACGGCAGCCTCAACCTCCATGGGCTCAGGTGATCCTCCCATGTCAGCCTCCCAAATTAGCTGAGACTACAGGTGCACACCACCATGCCTGGATAATTCTTGTATTTTTGGTAGAGATGGGGGGTCTTCCTATGTTGCTCAGGCTGGTCTCAAACTCCTGACTTCAAGTGATCCACCCACTTTAGCCTCCCAAAATGCTGGGATTACAGATGTGAGCCACTGTGCCTGGCCACTGTTGATGGTTTCTTGATTTTCCAGTTGTTATTTAACACCACACAATTAATCAAAATATCAAACCCTGAATTGAAAAATTGGCAGTGAGATATATAACAATTAGAATATACTTAAATCCTAGTAGGTGCTCAAATTATACTCAATCCATTCCTTTTCCTTTCCATTCTGACTTCTCATAAGCAGCTCCTCAGGGGGTTGATAATTATAAAATTGAGATCATGCAATCTGACAACAGAGATATATATGACTATGCTAAAATACATGCAAAATCTATTTAGCTGTAGAATTATTATAATTCACTCATTTATACCACTCTCTGTCCAGCATTACACCTTCATAGCAAGACCTTTAGATACATTTTATGGTTAACATGTTAGTTTGTACCATCTATCTCTACTACATGACTGTATTTTGTGTATTCTGACATTTTTACTTTTTAAATATTTTCTTCAGATGGTTGATATATTTCTAATTTTGATTCAAAGGCAAAAATTAAATTCTGTGTATTGTTGATAGTTTTTTTATAGCTTTGATTACTCATGTAATATACAAATGTTTCTAGTTTTATTTATTTATTTTTCCTTTTATGTGCCAAAGAAAATAGAAAATTACACATATTGGCTATAGTATCACTTAATAAAAAGTGCACAAGAAGAAAAAGATATGAAAATTTTTTTCCCTTACTAGTAGAGAGGAATTAAATTTCTGAATATTATGCTATTCTTCTGACTTAATATCTATAATTACCATCAAGAAAATTAATGACAATTGAAATTACATGTGATCCTCTTGGGGAAACAAGTCTCTTTATAAACTGAGAAGAGTTTGTTCTGAAAAATTTCTGAGCCCCTTTATGATATTCAATCAATTTCCAAGGCACAGAGGTTAACTTTTATTTGTGACTACAAACTTAGATGTTTCTAAATATTAGTGCTAAGTTTATACTGTGCACAGTACATAAACTTTTAGATTTATACTAATAACCCATCTTACCAATCAATCCCCCTGTGGTAGTTATTTCTATTAAAGAACTGTACCTCCTCAAAGGTTTTTGGGCTGGGGGAGTTACTAAGGATGGAAGGATGCATAACCAGGAACAAATACAAAGCAGTGGTACCTGGAAAGATAATAGAGGTTCAGAAATTAATTAAGTGAAAACACAATTTCCTATGATTAGCACTTTAAAGTCATTAATAAATATTACAATGATCCAAACAGAGTTATTACAACTACTCCTTGAAATAACTTGAATGGATAATCAGCAGTTTAACAGAAGCAGGTTCTAAAAAAATGGAGATAGTGTGGTGTGAAAATAGGCCTGTTGCAGGGATTGAGAGAAGTGGCTTTCAATCTCAGTTCAATGATGATTTGTCTGTGACTTTGTCTTTTAGCTTCTGTTTGTCTCAGTTTTTTCTTTTCCTTTCTCCCTCCTTCCTTCCTTCCTTCCTTCCTTCCTTCCTTCCTTCCTTCCTTCC
>NC_045436.1:98124267-98126992 GCF_002776525.5 Piliocolobus tephrosceles | reverse complement strand
TCCTTCCTTCCTTCCTTCCTTCCTTCCTTCCTTCCTTCCTTCCTTCCTTCCTTCCTTTTCTTCTTTTTTTTGACAGCGTCTTACTATATTGACCAGGCTGGAGTGTGGTGGTGCAATCATGGCTCACTACAACCTTGACACCAGGCTCATGGGATCCTCCTGTCTCAGCCTCCCAAGTAGCGGTGACTACAGGCATACACCACTGTGCCAGGCTAATTTTAAAATTTTAAAAAATTTTTTAGTAGAGATGAGGTCTCGCTATGTTGCTCAGGCTGGTCTTGAACACTTGAGCTCTTGCAATCCTCCCACCTCGGCCTCTTACAGTGCTGGGGTTATAGGAGTGAGCCACCTCTCTTGGCCCGTCTCAGCTTTCTTAATGGAAAATTACCTGCCTACTTATTTCATAGATTTTCTCTGAGAATGAAAAGACATGTACCTGAAGACATTTTGACAGTAATAAGGCACTATATAAATGAAATATATTATTATTTAATATATTACATTACCAAAATCAATACTTGGATTCTCATATTAAGTTCTTCTTGAGGCCTATGAAAGCTAATTAAACTCAAGACAGAATTTAATCTTTCCACAAGTTTGCTTAAGCTTGAATGTACTTATATTTTTATAAAAGTAGTGTCAAAAATTGTTTAAGTTGCTAAATTTGAAACAAAAAAGTGCCCTTTCTTAGCGACATAACTTATAGAATTTGCATTTACTAGGGAAGAGAACAGTATATCACAGGTACGCATATGTATTTGTGACTATTGGGGAGCAAAGGTGTGATTTTTTCAAAAAGTGAGCAATGTCATAAACCATACAATTAGTGTTTTATAAGACTAAATGAGGAGATAAAGGGTGCAGCTTAGTCAGTCTGGTACAAGAGAAAGTAAGGCAGTTTGGGTTCAGTTTGTCAAAGGTTTAGCCATGTATTTAATATTTGTAACTATGACTGTGTTTAAAAGATCATAATATAAAAGCATTTCTACATGTTGGCTACCCCTAAGAGAGAAATATACTATTATTTACACTGTTGTACAATCTGTGGAGCAGGACTTGATAATTATATTCCAAGTCAACAGCTAGCGATAGTAATAAGACATGGCCTTGTAATATTTCTCTCACTTGGAAAAATTACTACCCTAATTTTGCTTAGTAATTATGTCATGTTGCCATTTGTACAAAACTTTGAATTTTCTTATTTTTCAGGTAAGCTTTCTTTCTTTTCTTTCTTTTTTTTTTTGAGATGGAGTCTCGCTCTGTCCCCCAGGCTGGAGTGCAGTGGGCTTTTAACAAGCCCACCAGATGAATCTGATACATGCTACTTAGAGGAGCACTGTTTTAAGGCAAGCTTGTGAAGCACATTTTTACTTTGTATATCATAGATTACTATGATAAATAGTATTTATTTACTTAAATGGTATTAATATGGTATTATTAATAGTACTAATTAAATAATAGTAGTGTAATTACAGCACAGCCCTATCTCAGTATCTCTGATTCAGCAAGTCTTTGTTATAACCCAAGAATTTGCACTTTTTTTTTTTTTTGAGATGGGGTCTCGCGCTGTCCCCCAGGCTGGAGTGTGCTGTGGCGGGATCTCGGCTCACTGCAAGCTCCGCCTCCCGGGTTCACTCCATTCTCCTGCCTCAGCCTCCTGAGTAGCTGGGACTGCAGGCACCCACCACCACGCCCTGCTAATTTTTTTGTATTTTTAGTAGAAACGGAGTTTCACCGTGTTAGTTAGGATGGTCTCGATTTTCTGACCTCGTGATCTGCCCGTCTCAGCCTCCCAAAGTGCTGTGATTACAGGAGTGAGCCACCGTGCCCGGCCCAGATAAACTTTCTGTAGTATTTATTTACTTAAATGGTATTAATATGGTATTATTAATAGTACTAATTAAATAATAGTAGTATAGATAGTATTAATATGATAGTCTAGTATTTACTTAAATAGCATTAATATACTAGTATTTATTTAAATATTATTATTATTATTATTATTATTATTATTATTATTATTATTATTATTATTATTATTTTTGAGATGGAGTCTTGCTCTGTTGCCCAGGCTGGAGTGCAGTGGCATGATCTGGGCTCACTGCAACCTCTGCCTCCTGGGCTCAAGCAATTCTCCTGTCTAAGCCTCAAGAGCAGCTGTGATTACAGGTGCCCACCACCATGCCCAGATAATTTTTGTATTTTTGGTAGAGACAGGGTTTCACCATGTTGGCCAGGCTGGTCTCGAACTCCTGACCTCAGATGATCCACCCACCTAGGCCTCCCAAAGTGCTGGAATCACAGGCATGAGCCACTGTGCCCAGTCCTTAAATAGTATTAATATGGGAGTAAGGTAGTATTTTAGTGATTTACTTAAATGGTACAAATATGGCAATATTTAAGTAAATAAATACTATTTAAGTATTTATAAATTAAGCTTTCTTTAATATTTATTATCTATACAATGGAAAAATTGTTAAAATAGCTGTCAACAACAATATTGTCTTAAAAAATGAATTGATCGAGACCATCCTGGCTAACAGGTGAAACCCCGTCTCTACTAAAAATACAAAAAAACTAGCCGGGCGAGGTGGCGGGCGCCTGTAGTCCCAGCTACTCGGGAGGCTGAGGCAGGAGAATGGCGTAAACCCGGGAGGCGGAGCTTGCAGTGAGCTGAGATCCGGCCACTGCACTCCAGTCCCGGCGACAGAGCCAGACTCCGCCT
>NC_045436.1:98123770-98124167 GCF_002776525.5 Piliocolobus tephrosceles | reverse complement strand
AAAAAAAAAAAAATGAATTGAAAGAGGTAGTCTTCCTAGATTATATCTGAACCAAACAATGAACACTTTGTAATCATAGATCATTATAGGGAATAAAACATAGTAATCTATGATATACAAAGTAAAAATGTGCTTCACAAGCTTGCCTTAAAACAGTGCTCCTCTAAGTAGCATGTATCAGATTCATCTGGTGGGCTTGTTAAAACACAGATAGCACAGCCCTATCCCAGTATCTCTGATTCAGCAAGTCTTTGTTATAACCCAAGAATGTGCACTTCTTTTTTTTTTTTTTTAATACAGGAGTCTGGCTGGCTCTGTCACCCAGGCTGGAGTGCCGTGGCGCGATCTCGGCTCGCTGCAAGCTACGCCTCCCGGGTTCACGCCATTCTCCTGCCTC
>NC_045436.1:98107549-98123370 GCF_002776525.5 Piliocolobus tephrosceles | reverse complement strand
AAAAAAAAAAAAAAAAAAAAAAAAAAAAAAAAAAAAAAAAAAAATGAATTGAAAGAGGTAGTCTTCCTAGATTATATCTGAACCAAACAATGAACACTTTGTAATCATAGATCATTATAGGGAATAAAACATAGTAATCTATGATATACAAAGTAAAAATGTGCTTCACAAGCTTGCCTTAAAACAGTGCTCCTCTAAGTAGCATGTATCAGATTCATCTGGTGGGCTTGTTAAAACACAGATAGCACAGCCCTATCCCAGTATCTCTGATTCAGCAAGTCTTTGTTATAACCCAAGAATGTGCACTTCTTTTTTTTTTTTTTAATACAGGAGTCTGGCTGGCTCTGTCACCCAGGCTGGAGTGCCGTGGCGCGATCTCGGCTCGCTGCAAGCTACGCCTCCCGGGTTCACGCCATTCTCCTGCCTCAGCCTACCGAGTAGCTGGGACTACAAGCGCCCGCCACCACACCTGACTAATTTTTTTGTATTTTTAGCCGAGTAGCTGGGACTACAAGCGCCCGCCACCACACCTGACTAATTTTTTTGTATTTTTAGTAGAGACGGGGTTTCACCGTGTTAGCCAGGATGGTCTCGATCTCCTGACCTCGTGATCCACCTGTCTTGGCCTCCCGAAGTGCTGGGATTACAGGAGTGAGCCACCGCGCCCGGCCTGCACTTCTAATAAGTTTTCTGGTGGTGCTTATGCTGCTGCTCTGGCAACCACCCTTGAGAATCACTGACTTAGAATAACTGTGAAGCAATATCTAAAATTTATTGGAGGAAAAAAGCTCCATTACATGAAATCCATAGTAAAGTAGAAAGAGCATGTTCTTTGAAGTCAGGTAAATTCTAGGATCAAGATTTTTATTCTTATACTTACCAGCTGTGTGAATTTGAACAAAAATTATTTAACCTCTCTTGAGTCTTAGTTTTTCCATCTATGTAGTGGGGAAGAAAATACTTAGCTATCAGTGTTCTATGAGGATTAGCAAGGTAACCTAGGTGAAATCACCTAAAGAGTGCCATATCTGAATATCTAAAAGGCATTTTTCAGATAAAAACTTTATTGAGATATAACTTAGAATTATAATAAATAAATACATTAAATACATTTAAATCTCAATTATACACATGAGATATAATCCAGAAAAATGCATGAAGAATTTTTAAAATTAAAAATAATAAATATTTTTGGAAATAAGTATTACCATTATAATGTGAGAAAAAAAGCAGAGAGATTAATTCCTTTCTTAGATCAACCGAAAACATTATTTTCTGAATCTTATTTTTAAGAATTATATTAAATACATTTGTTCACTTTTAATAGCGTTTCATGATCAGCATTAATTAGACAAACAGAAAAAATGGATGTAATCTAATTATTTTGCATAGTCAGTAAAAGGCATAGTGAAATGTATCAGTGTTAAAAAATTGTTAAGTTGTGGTTTCTGAATTCTGTCTTTGCCTGTACATATTCTTGGGTCTGAATAAACTGTCCTGCATATGTATTTTGTGAGTGGTACTCAACTATATAATCATAGACACACATTTAAATAACCATCTATAAATCTTCAGTTTTATATTTTTTGTCAGTCTCAACACTGAAATATTTGAATATCGAGATAACTAGAAATCTGTGCAAAATTATCCAGAAAAATACTTTTTATTTTTCAAGATAGGGGTCTCACTCTGTTGTCCAGTCTGGGGTGCAGTGATGCAATCTTGGCTCACTGTAACCTCTGCCTCCCAGGTTCCAGCAATTCTCCTGTCTCAGCCTGCTGAGTACCTGGGACTACAGGCGCATACCACCATGCCTGGCTAATTTTTGTATTTTTAGTAGTGATGGAGTTTCACAATATTGGTCAGGCTGGTGTCGCACTCCTGACCTCAGGTGATCCACCCACCTTGGCCTCCCAAAGTGCTGGGATTACAGGTATGAGCCACCGCGCCTGGCCCAGAAAAATACTTTTGACAAAAGTACAGTTAAAAATGAAGCTATTTAATTCTCATGTCACTGATATGAGAAAATACTTTAATTAAAAAATCAATTTCACAAAATACGGATATATACAGCAACATGAATCTCAAAAGTATTATGCTAAATGAAAGATGTCAGATACAAAAGACTACACACTACATGTTTCCATTTACATGAAGTTCTAGAAAAGGTAAAACTGTAGTGGTAGAAAGTAGTTGTTTGTGGCTGGGGATGTGGTGGGGATCGGGGGGGATATACTGCAAAGGAACAAGGATAAATTGTTTTTAGGCTGACAACTGTTCTGTGCTTTGAATGTGGTGGTGGACACAACTGTGTGCAATGTTCAAAATTCAGCTAATTGTACATTCAAAATGGGTGGATTTTATTGCATGTAAATTATATTCAACAAAACTGGGAAAAATCAATTTCTATAAAAAAGAATCAGTTTCTATAAAAGGTCTTTTCCAACGACAAATGCCATATCCAAATTGTAACAAACACTTGGAAACCCAATTGAGTTTAAGAGGACAAGTGATAATTCTACCATCTAACCATGATATCAAAATGTCTGCATATCCAGCACAACACGAGGGAAATGAATACTGCAGGACTTTCTAAAGCAAAATGCTACCAAGCCTTCAGGATGTGATCAGTCTTGACAAATTTATGTGATGACAGTGGGAGTTCACTGAAGAGATTTTAGTTTAAATGTTTTCCTAGTTGTCTTTTCACTTTAGATAGATAAGGACAAGTGAAATAAATGACAATAAAAATATAAGTATTTGCCATATTTATTATTGTTTTCAGATCGATATCTGCAAATGACATTAAGGAAAAAGATGAACGTGCTAAACTCCCTGTGTACATTGCACAGAATTTTCCTCAGTTATTTCTAGATCAATGAGGAGAGGAAATGTATTCTCCTTAGCAAGCAATATGATGTTCACTGTTTTCTGTGAAGTCAGTAACCAAGGGTCCCAAATAATTTATCACGCAGGATATAGCATGAATGTCTGGTAGTTTAAAGTTTCCATGAGGCTTCGTTTTAATATTGATTCTTAGAAACAAGAAGTTTATAGGCCGGGTGCGATGGCTCACTACTGTAATCCCAGCACTTCGGGAGGCCGAGGTGGGCAGATCACAAGGTCAGGAGATTGAGACCATCCTGGCTCACACAGTGAAACCCGGTCTCCACTAAAAATACAAAAAAATTAGTCAGGCATGGTGGTGGGTGCCTGTCGTCCCAACTACTTGAGAGGCCGCCTGGGAGACAGAGCGAGACTCCGTCTCAAAAAAAAAAAAAAAAAAAAAAAAAAAAAAAGTTTATGGGGAAAAAAATTGCACATCATTTTTAAGAAAAGGTGCAAACGATTTCTCCTGGGTATGAATAAACACCTTTCTTAGCACAAAGTTTTGTGTATGTCTAGGAATTCTGCTTGTGAAATATCTTTTAGACTTTTAAAAAATAGTCATCTCTGCAAGAAAGTTTACAAATAAACAATATTAGGAAAATGGCAGCCTAAGGGACTATTTTTCTAGCAGGGATTTATTATAAAGAGTTATAGGTACTTATCTGTGTCCCTCTTGACTTTTGATATAATCCTGTCGCTGATTAGCTTTGCTTTTAGAAGTGTTAATTAAATACTTTTCAATTAAAACATTTGGGGAAAAAAAACATGCTACCAAATTGACTGCTGGATATTTGAACAGTGTGACATCTGTTTTATTCTTTTCACCTAAAAAACACTTTGTTAAGCATTTAGGTACATTACTGAGCTAAATGAAAATTATGTCAGAGAAAAACGTCATTCATTCATTAGCAGTTATGGGAGGTTTACAAACTTATTGTGACAATAACTAGTCATCAGAAATTTTACACTGGTTAATCATAACATAAACAGTTCTCACCAGTTTTCTGGGGTCCTATTACCAAGAATTTTGGTAAGCGATCGCAAGTTTTTTCTTTAGACCAAATGTCTCTGTGGCGTTTGTCATCGCAAGGATTCTAAATGGGAGAAGAACATAGAGATGTATTTTTTTCATGAATGTGTCCATTGTGTGCCAGCTTTTCCAACTTGTGTTCTTTAAAAGCATACCAGGAAATGCTGGGATAAAAAAATAGGCTCTTTAAAAAAAATGAAAGCCCTGAAGTGGCATCATGGCAATTCTGAATAACGCCCTTCCATCTTGATGTTGAGAGTCTACAGAGGAGGCTGGAGAGGCGCAGTATTTCCACTTTGGGTAAACAGTCTCAAAGCATGAACAGTTTAATTGGCTACTAGCAGTTCTATTTATTTTTAAAATAGTTTACTGGGCAGAGATTATGCTTCCTGTTAACCTAAAAGATGATACACACTTAGTATTCAATATATAACTGAAATATAAGTTGTCAGATCTTTATTCTAAGTAACTTTGAACTTTCCAGCTGTGCTTCAAAGGGATAGGGATCTGGCAAAAATACTACTATCTAAAGAGCAGATACCTCTCAGCTGCCATCAAAGCTTGATGAATGTGTATCTAAAAACGTAATTTTATAGACTATGATGCTAGAAAGTCCTAAGTTTTAGCAAAAGGGAATAATGAGGGTGAACCTTAGGGATTCTGCTTTTGGTCTATAATATTGAACGCCAACATCCACCACACAAGTTCTACTTAGAACACCCTTCATTTTAAGAACAAAGTATATATTATGTAGAAAAAGAGGAAGAATTACAGTACCTTTAATATTATTTCAGGAATGGGCAAACAGTACCACTTTTTATTTTTAGTCAGTTAATACCATAGGTATGTGAAGTTAAATAAGACTTCTGCTTATTTTTAATAAGCAACAGATGTTAAGACTAAAGTGAGAGTATTCTTTTTGGCTGTTCTGAAAAAATAGTTTAAAACTTGTCACCTGAAATAATGATTTCTGTTTAAAAGTGAGGTTAAATTAGCAGGAAAATTGCATGTCTTTCCATTGGCTAACATTTGGTGATGTTTTGTGGTAGTTAAAATGAAAAGATGCTTGTTAAAACAACGGAAAAGTAATATGCAGTCATAAGTCCACAACCACCAACCTTAACCTGCTAAATGTGCAGTTATATTATGGAGTTACCTGTGTGTGCTAAGGAAGTAATCAACTTACGGTTGAAAGCTGAATGCATTGAATATAAAGTTCAGAGTTAACAAATTCAATCTGTGGTAAAAATTTACTGAGGTCTACTTCTGATGATTGTTACTCTTTTACCATTAGCTCTGTCTGTAACTCTAGTAGCGTTGAAAACAGTGATTAGGAAGCACAACTTTTGAAGCCAGATGTCCTACAACTGATTCCTGCTCTGCCACACACTAGCTGTGTGACCTTGCTTAATTGACTCAGCCTTTCTGTGCTTCAGTTTCTTCATTTGTAAAATGCAAATCGTAACTGTACCTACCACGTAAGGTAGTTGTGAGGATTAAATGAGTTAATACATGTAAAGTGCCCAGTCTGACATATAGTAAGCAATATGTAATTATTTGCCAAGATTATTATTTTTCACAGATCATGGAGTGGACAATTTAAATTCAAAGTTGTTCCTGCAATTAATTCTATGATACATAAAAGTCTATGCTTTGAAATCTAGGTTACCCCCAGGGTCATCTGAATATGCCATATTCATGTGGTATTTTATCTTAAGAAGCTCAGTGATTTTCCCATGAAATGCTTTCCCCCATATTAACTCCCAATTAATACTTTTGAAAGCTGTCCACATTCAGTGGCTGTTGGCTGTTGGTGTACTTCATGGTTCAGAAGGCAGATGTCAGTTCTGAACTTTTCTCAGAGATCCTTTAATATGGTTTAGTCATTAGAGATATGGACATGTGTTCAAAGGCTACCTGCCTAACAAACGACCTATTTACCATCTTCTACTCTTCCAGCCTATTGCAACCTGTAGATTTATCTCTCACTCCTGATTGAAGACATTATATCCACTGAATCCGTCACTGAACTTTCTGAATCCCATGATTTCCAATGCGCAAGGGAACAGGGAATTGGGTGCAATATGTAGCAATGATAAAAGACTACAATTTAGGAAGGAGTAGTTTCTCAAATTTACTAACATTTCCAAAATGCAGGTTTTTTCAGGTGGCTTCACTTTTCACATTTGGAATATCTCACAGAATTATGTTCCTGGAATTAATTGGTTATATCAATGATTGAATTAATTTTACCTGCCAGAGAGGGTCTTTCTGATCAGGAAATAGCTCAAAATACTTGTGGGCCAGTTGTACTGGAGGCAGAGTCTGAAGTCGCAGGTTGGTCCAGCTCTTCACAAAGTTGGCCAGATTAACAAATGTATATAATCCCAGTCGGTCATTCCCATAGTTGGACAAATGTGTCATGAAAATGCTGATCTGAAAAAAGCAAATGAACTTCAGTGTAAATAACATTTATTTTGACACTAGAGGGCAGTATAATCACAGCGATGCTAGTTTTTTTTCCTTAAGTAGTCTGCGCAGGGTTTCAATTCATGGCGTGTTTTTGGATTTGGGACATATCCCTCAAACCCTCATTATATTAATACATACTGGAGGATGTGTTATCAGCAAGACTTGAGCATTTTTTCCCCTGAAATTTTCATATATTTCATAACAAAAAATACATTCAACATCAATAGCTGCTGTATACCCATGTTGGTGCAATAAGACTGATGTTGAATAACATAACCTGTATGTTTCTCAAGCCCTTTTTCACATTCTTTAGTTCCATTATTCCCAATATAAAACACCTCCTTTAAGAAAAATCTTTAACTCTTGGCTAGAGAAAATTGACTCTTCCTATGGAAGCAGCTGACCTAGATTGAATCCATGCATTGAAAGAAAATCACAGCAAGTGTGGGAAATTTTTTATAATAAAATAAATTTGAACTCTGCAGTTTAGACGGTATTGGTCTGGGATGTAAATGTAGAATGAGTATTTGTAAAGCTATTGCTTTAAGTGAATGCAGATAATTTTTGTTGGTTAGTGTTGACAAATGAATTCTTCTGCATGAGATTTTTAATGGCAAAGAAAACCTTTGTGGCATTTATGCTGCTATAAAAAAGATCATAAAAATAATTCATGTGATAATAGTACTTTCGGAAAATATATAATGTCATATGAATGAATAGTAACAATGGTTTACTATAATCATAATAATGAGTTTAATAGGTCATTCATTAAGAGACTGAAAGAAATATTCAAGAAAATTCATTGAGGTAATGTGACAGAGCTGAAAGAAAAAGTTATACTAAGATTTAATAGAATAAAAAAGAAAAATGTAATTACTTAACAACTATGAATAAGAGGAAGTAGTAATATCCTATGGAACAAATCCTGCAGGCTTTTACATAAAAAGCTTTATTGCGATCAAGAATATTTGCATTTCTATTCACTCTGCCTGAACATATATTAAATCTTTGAACTTTTGCAAACAAAATATTTTGTGAGTGATTTAAAATAGCTATCTGTACCGGCAGACTAATGTAGTCATGGAATTGGGAAATAAGCCTTTTACCATTTTGGGTCTTTCTAAAAAAATGAGACTTTAAAAATTAAACCTTCTGGTTATTTTTTAATAGTAACTTCAACACTGTGACTTAAATTTCCTCTTTTTCTCCTGAAAAATTTATCAGAACATTAGGTGATTGAGAAACTTATGAAAATCATTCTTAAATTTAGAAGTTTTTTTCTAATGTCTGTTGGAGGTGGTCTTTACTCATTTGTTTTACATGCCACATTTTTCAATGTACCTTAATAAGATAGCAAAATGATACTTGTGTTCACCTTCCTCCTAAAATTTTTTTAAATACAATTTTAAAAACGTGTATTTTTAACCTGGTTAGTAAGTTGAAATTTCTTGCTTTATTTTTATGAAAGATTTGTCAGTAAGTCTGTATGTGTCATATTTCACTTTAATATCTGCATGGGACAGAAAGTGGGAAACAGAGATACTATATAACCTTGTGATACTAATACATTTGAAATCCCTTTGAACTCACTTTTTAACTTCAGAAAACATTTTTATTCTGACAATCAGAGCAGAGAGCTACTCTCTACCAGAATGACCATGGAAAGTAAAAAAAATGCTACTCTTTCTGATAAAGACAGAACCCAAAATGAGTTATGAGCTGGTAAAGAACATTGCTTTTCATGAAACTGAACCTGATTTGCAAGAATTAAGGTGACACTTATAAGGTGTTGAACTTAGTCCTGTAAAAGAAAACCTACTTAGCCTCCAAGCATGGAACTTTTCCCAAATGTTCAATTCTGTTTTTATATTCACACTTTAGTATAATGCAAGGTGCACCACAAGCTAAAGCATGGTTTAATGTTTTTGTAATGCATGTCACCTTATGATCCTTTTAGACTTTGGACTCAAGCCTGAGATTTGTTTTGTGCTCCTAAAGAAATACAAGGCCATAAGGGAGTATAATTTGTCAGGATATAATACATTTCAATTTCTTTTCGAACTTTTTTTTTTCATGAATCACAATATTTTCTCTAGACATGGAATATTGCACATCTTTTGCTGAACATGTAACCTCTAAGTTTTCTTTGTTACTTTTTTGTTAGGAAGGTATGCACATTAAGCAGGAGAATTGACAAAAACAGATACATAACAAGAATGTTTTGGTCAAAAAGTTAGCTTGCTTTCTAGACAGCATTTCTTCCTTACCTATGTACTGACCTATGACATTTATAATGTCATTTCACTTCTTGGTAATTCCTCACCTGACAACAATTTCTGTACAGCATAGAAGTAAACAAAGACAAGGCTTGAAAAGGCTGCTAGTTCAGGAGAAGTAGATATTAGTTTTTTCCTAAAGATGATACTTTTACAATTTTAAGAGTACTTCAGGACTGAGGTTTTATTTTTGTTTTATTATTTTTTTTTAAAGATGGAATTGGTCAAAATAAATTATTTTTATTATACTTGTAGATTCCAATGAGAAGGAAAGTGTCAATAGAAGTGACAATTGCATTTATAAAACAATTTTTGCTATAAACACACTATGAGTAATTAGTTGTCACCAAAAGGACTAATTAGCTGCTTAAAACTCACATCATTTGAAACTCTGCCAAAGGCATAATGTTTATTTGACTAACAACTGAAAAAATTCTTTCTAGTCTGTGAGATATAGATGTGTATAGCAAAATGGTTATCTGTGAATTTTTTTCTGTAAAAAGGGAAAAGGTAAATGTCAAATACCACATACGTTAGTATTTATGAGAAAGGAAACAGATACTGTTTGTCAAAGTGTAACTAAGAGAAAAGTGTGGGAAGCTTTATCTGTACCTTCTAGCATCAACCCTGTGGATCCATTAAGCTGTAGGTATGGGGGGGATGCATGGCTCACTACCAAGAATAAAAAGCAAAACATAGGTCCTGGTGCAAACACTGTTGACAATACAGTAAGTATTCTCTTTCTGTGGAGAAGGCTGGGAAGAGGAGAGGAAATGTGGATGCTAAAAAGTATGCTAGTTATTATAAACTATGCCCTTCGTGACCATGCTGCTCAGTTGAAATCGACAAATATTTTTCTGATTATTCTGCTATTTGCCAGATGCTCTGCTTCATTCTGAGGGTGCAAATATAAATATGCTGCTCATTCTTTTAAGTTTTGTTCATGAAAAGAGTCAGAATTCAGAGGTTCTCTTTTCATAGCAATCTATGAGTTTACAGCAAACTCTTTGTCTCAGCCAACCCATTTTGTTTTGCTTTAGTATCCTTCTGGGTGACCACAGATTCAAAAGGTTTAGGATATATACAAATCAACTGGGAAGTTTTAAAACATTCTGATCACCAGTCTTTATACTCATAGATTATGATTTTTAGGTCTGGAGGAGGTCCTGGTACCTGCATTTTAATCATCTCTAGTGGTCTTGATGCAGGTGTCATTGGAATACAGTTTGAGAAAACCTGGCTAGACCCAGTTCTCCCAGAGAAACTTTTATTTTCCATAGAAATGTATATTTTATTCATACAGAAAAGATTCAGGTCATCAAACCCATTGGTTGCTTTGTAGTAGCTTTGAACACATTTGAACACGTTTTAAAAACAAGCATGTTTTATTAAGTTCATTAAAATATTTCAATGTCCTAGACTTAGAGTTGTCCTTAGTACAAAACACAACTTGGTAAGTGCCGTTGGCCATGCCTTTCGAGGGCTTCTGTACTGCTGACAGATGTGTGGTGATGTTCAGAAGATTGCTATGAAAACAGAAGTGGTTCATACAGACATGAGAATTTGGCTTCTAATTCCCTTCAATCCTGTTTATTTGTGCAGAACATGTAGGTTTGTTACCTAGGTATACATGTGCCATGGTGGTTTGCTGCCTATCAACCTGTCATCTAGGTTTTAAGCCCCATATGCATTAGCTATTTATCCTAATGCTCTCCCTCCCCTAGCCCCCCATCCCTTAACTGGCCTCGCTGTGTTGTTCCCCTCTCTGTGTCCATGTGTTCTCATTGTTCAGCTCCCTCTTATGAGTGAGAACATACGGTATTTGGTTTTCTGTTCTTGTATTAGTTTGCTGAAGATGATGGCTTCCAGCTTCATGTCCTTGCAAAGGACACAATCTCATTCCTTTTTATGGCTGTATAGTATTCCATGGTTTATATGTACCACATTTTCTTTATCTAGTTGATCATTGATGGGCATTTGGGTTCATTCCAAGTCTTTGCTACTGTAAACAGTGCTGCAGCAAACGTATGAGTGCATTTGTCTTTATAGTAGAATGATTTATATTCCTTTGGGTATATACCCAGTAATGGGATTGCTGGGTCAAATGGCAATTCTGGTTCTAGATCCTTGAGGAATTGCCACACTGTCTTCCACAATGGTTGAACTAATTTACATTCTTACCAACAGCGTAAAAGTGTTCCTATTTCTACACAGCCTCACCAGTGTGAGACGGTATTTCATTGTGGTTTTGATTTGCATTTTGCTAATGATCAGTGAGCTTTTTTTCATATGTTTATTGGCCACATAAAAGTTTTCTTTTGAGAAGTATCTGTTTATATCCTTTGCCCATTTTTTTTGGATGAGGTTGTTTTTTTCTTGTAATTTTGTTTAAATTCCTTGTGGATTCTGAATATTAGACCTTTGTCAGATGGGTAGACTGCAAAAATTTTCTGCCATTCTATAGGTTGCCTGTTCACTCTGATGGTAGTTTCTTTTGCTGTGCAGGAGCTCTTTAGTTTAATTATAATCCCATTTGTCAATTTTGGCTTTTGTTGCAATTGTTTTTGGTGTTTTAATCATGAAGTCTTTGCGCATGCCTATGTCCTGAATGATATTGCCTAGGTTTTCTTCTAGAGTTTTTATGGTTTTGGATTTTACAGTTGTCTTTAATCCATCTTGAGTTTTGTATAAAGTATAAGGAAGGAGTTCAGTTTCTGTTTTCTGCATATGGCTAGCCAGTTTTTCCAGTACCATTTATTAAATAGAAATCCTTTCCCCATTGCTTGTTTTTGTCAGGTGTGTCAATAATCAGATGGTTGTTGATAGATGTGTGGTTGTTATTTCTGAGGTCTCTGTTCTGTCTCTGTTCTGTTCCATTGGTCTGTATGTCTGTTTTGGTACTAGTACCATGCTGTTTTGTTACTGTGGCCTTGGAGTATAGTTTGAAGTCAGGTAGCATGATGCCTCCAGCATTGTTCCTTTTGCTTAGGATTGTCTTGGCTATATGGGCTCTTTTTTGGTTCCATATGAAATTTTAATTTTTTTTTTTTTCTAATTCTGTGAAGAATGTCAGTAGTAGTTTGAAGGGAATAGCATTGAATCTATAAATTACTTTGGGTAGTATGGCCATTTTAATGGTATTGATTCTTCCTATCCATGAGGATGGAATATTTTTCCATTTACTTGTGTCCTCTTTGATTTCCTTGAGCAGTGGTTTGTAGTTCTCCTTGAAGAGGTCCTTCACATCCCTTGTAAGTTGTATTCCTGGGTATTTTATTCTCTTTGTAGCAATTATAAATGGGAGTTCATTCATGATTTGGCTCTCTGCTTGTCTGTTGTTGATGTATAGGAATGCTTCTGATTTTTTGGCACATTGATTTTGTATCCTGAGACTTTACTGAAGTTACTTATCAGCTTAAGGAGTTTGGGGCTGAGACGATGGGGTTTTCTAAGTATAGAATCATGTCATCTGCAAACACAGACAATTGACTTCCTCTCTTCCTACCTGAATACCCTTTATTTCTTTCTGTTGGCTGATTGTCCTGTCCAGAACTTCCAATACTGTGTTGAATAGCAGTGGTGAAAGAGGGCATCCTTGTCTTGAGCCAGTTTTCAAGGGAATGCTTCCAGCTTTTGCCCATTCAGTATGATATTGGCTGTGGGTTTGTCATAAATAGCTCTCATTATTTTGAGGTATATTCCATCAATACCTTGTCTATTGAGAGTTTTTAACATAAAGGGATGTTGAATTTTATCAAAGGCCTTTTCTGCATCTTTTGAGATAATCATGTGGTTTTTGTCATTGGTTCTGTTTATGTGATAGATTACATTTATTGATTTGCATATGTTGAGCCAACCTTGAATCCTAGGGATGAAGCTGATTTGATTGTGGTGGATAAGCTTTTTGATGTGCTGCTGGATCTGGTTTGTCAGTATTTTACCAAGGATTTTCGCATCGATGTTCATTAGGGATATTTTTGTTGTTGTCTCTCTGCCAAGTTTTGGTATCAGGATGATGCTGACCTCATAAAATGAGTTCAAGAAGAGTGCCTCCTTTTCAGTTGTTTGGAATAGTTTCAGAAGGAATGATACCAGCTCCTCTTTTTACCTCTGATAGAATTCAGCTGTGAATTAGTCTGGTCTTGGGCTTTTTTTTGGTTGGTAGGCTATTAATTACTGCCTCAATTTCAGAACTTGTTATTGGTCTATTCAGGGATTCGATGTCTTCCTGGTTTAGTCTTGGGAGGGTGTATGTGTCCAGGAATTTATCAATTTCTTGTAGATTTTCTAGTTTATTTGCATAGACGTGTTTATAGTATTCTCTGATGGTAGTTTTTATTTCTGTAGGGTCAGTGGTGATATCCCCTTTTTCATTTTTTATTGTGTCTATTTGTCAATCCTGTTTTTTACCAAAGCAAAATTTTCCATTTCTCCATGTACCTCTCAGATGCATGTTAACTTATGAGTTCTCTATTTAAAAGGCTGCCTTTCACATTCACTTTTGCTTTATTTCATGGCATTTTAATGGCTATGTGGCAAAGGAAGAGTATACTGTAATTTACTTTGTGTTCTTCTTCCTTCTTGACTTAGATCCCCACTCATTACAGAAAAAGTAAGGAAACTAGTTTATTTTTATATAGGGCAATGAACAAATTCCGGAAGTTCCATTTTTATCATCGTGGAAAATATATGAGTTCCATCACTGTCAAGATTGTACTCCATCACATGAGCACGTCTCATTCTGAAAAATAACTACAAAATTCTGAGCAGAAAGGATATTCTAATGATGCTCTGGGCCTGAACTTCCTATTCTATAATTCCCTGGCTCGAGCCCTCTCAAAGTGCCTCATTAGCTTTTGAATTGAATAAAGTTCAGTGTGTCAACCTAAGGTACTACATGGTCCCAGTTTATCTTTCCAGTCTTCCCTTGTGTATCCCTTCTGTGCTCAGGGCAAACCAGCCAAATTGCCTTGCTTATTGACCTACAATATTCCTTGGACTTGCTTCTCCATGGCTTTGTTTATACAGTTTCTTCTCTCTGTAAATATGCTGCCTCATTTTGCTACCTAGCTCAATTTTATGTATTCAAGAGTGTCATGTCCACTGTTTCATATCTCTCAAGGCAAATGCAATGTTTTTAAAAATGTGAGCCCTGGGGCGGAGCAAGATGGCTGAATAGGAACAGCTCCAGTCTCCATCTCCCAGCGCGAGCGACACAGAAGACCGGTGATTCTGCATTTTCAACTGAGGTACTGGGGTCATCTCACTCGGGAGTGCCGGACAATCCGTGCGGGTCAGCTGCTGCAGCCTGACCAGCAAGAGCTGAAGCAGGCATCGCCTCACCTGGGAAGCGCGAGGGGGAAGGGAGTCCCTTTTCCTAGACAGGGGAACTGAGACACACAACACCTGGAAAATCGGGTACCTCCCACCCCAATACTGCGCTGTAACACCAGCACACCAGAGAATATATCCCACACCTGGCCAGGAGGGTCCCACGCCCACGGAACCTCCCTCCTTGCTAACACAGCAGTCTGTGGCAATCTAACCACAAGGCAGCAGCGAGGCTGGGGGAGGGGCGCCCGCCATCACTGAGGCTTAAGTAGGTAAATAAAGCCGCTGGGAAGCTCGAACTGGGTGGAGCTCACAGCAGCTCAAGGAAACCTGCCTGTCTCTGTAGACTCCGCCTCTGGGGACAGGGCTCAGCTAAAGGAGCAGAAGCCTGTGCAGACGCAAATGACTCTGTCTGACAGCTTTGAAGAGAGCAGTGGATCTCCCAACACGGAGGTTGAGATCTGAGAAGGGGCAGGCTGCCTGCTCAAGTGGGTCCCTGACCCCTGAGTAGCCTAACTGGGAGACATCCCCCACTAGGGCCAGTCTGACACCCCACACCTCACAGGATGGAGTACACCCCTGAGAGGAAGCTTCCAAAGCAAGAATCAGACAGGTGCACTCGCTGTTCAGCAATATTCTATCTTCTGCAACCTCTGCTGCTGATACCCAGGCAAACAGGGTCTGGAGTGGACCTCAAGCAATCTCCAACAGACCTATAGCTGAGGGTCCTGACTGTCAGAAGGAAAACTATCAAACAGGAAGGACACCTATACCAAAACCCCATCAGTATGTCACCATCATCAAAGACCAAAGACAGATAAAACCACAAAGATGGGGAAAAAGCAGGGCAGAAAAGCTGGAAATTCAAAAAATAAGAGCGCATCTCCTCCTGCAAAGGAGCACGGCCCATCGCCAGCAACGGATCAAAGCTGGTCAGAGAATGATTTTGATGAGATGAGAGAAGAAGGCTTCAGTCCATCAAACCTCTCAGAGCTAAAGGAGGAATTACGTACCCAGCGCAAAGAAACTAAAAATCTTGAAAAAAGAGTGGAAGAATTGACAGCTAGACTAATTAATGCAGAGAAGGTCATAAACGAAATGACAGAGATGAAAACCATGACGCGAGAAATGCGTGACAAATGCACAAGCTTCAGTAACCGACTCGATCAACTGGAAGAAAGAGTATCAGCGATGGAGGATCAAATGAATGAAATGAAGCGAGAAGAGAAACCAAAAGAAAAAAGAAGAAAAAGAAATGAACAAAGCCTGCAAGAAGTATGGGATTATGTCAAAAGACCAAATCTACGTCTGATTGGGGTGCCTGAAAGTGAGGGGGAAAATGGAACCAAATTGGAAAACACTCTACAGGATATCATCCAGGAGAACTTCCCCAACCTAGCAGGGCAGGCCAACATTCAAATTCAGGAAATACAGAGAATGCCACAAAGATACTCCTCCAGAAGAGCAACTCCAAGGCACATAATTGCCAGATTCATCAAAGTTGAAATGAAGGAAAAAATCTTAAGGGCAGCCAGAGAGAAAGGTCGGGTTACCCACAAAGGGAAGCCCATCAGACTGACAGCAGATCTCTCGGCAGAAACTCTACAAGCCAGAAGAGAGTGGGGGCCAATATTCAACGTTCTTAAAGAAAAGAATTTTAAACCCAGAATTTCATATCCAGCCAAACTAAGTTTCATAAGTGAAGGAGAAATAAAATTCTTTACAGATAAGCAAATGCTTAGAGATTTTGTCACCACCAGGCCTGCCTTACAAGAGACCCTGAAGGAAGCCCTAAACATGGAAAGGAACAACCGGTACCAGCC
>NC_045436.1:98088889-98107539 GCF_002776525.5 Piliocolobus tephrosceles | reverse complement strand
TCAGGAGACCCATCTCACATGCAGAGACATACATAGGCTCAAAATAAAGGGATGGAGGAAGATCTACCAAGCAAATGGAGAACCAAAAAAAGCAGGGGTTGCAATCCTAGTCTCTGATAAAACAGACTTTAAACCATCAAAGATCAAAAGAGACAAAGAAGGCCATTACATAATGGTAAAGGGATCAATTCAACAGGAAGAGCTAACTATCCTAAATATATATGCACCTAATACAGGAGCACCCAGATTCATAAAGCAAGTCCTTAGAGACTTACAAAGAGACTTAGACTCCCATACAATAATAATGGGAGACTTCAACACTCCACTGTCAACATTAGACAGATCAACGAGACAGAAAGTTAACAAGGATATCCAGGAATTGAACTCATCTCTGCACCAAGCGGACCTAATAGACATCTATAGAACTCTCCACCCCAAGTCAACAGAATATACATTCTTCTCAGCACCACATCACACTTATTCCAAAATTGACCACATAATTGGAAGTAAAGCACTCCTCATCAAATGTAAAAGAACAGAAACTATAACAAACTGTCTCTCAGACCACAGTGCAATCAAACTAGAACTCAGGACTAAGAAACTCAATCAAAACCGCTCAACTACATGGAAACTGAACAACCTGCTCCTGAATGACTACTGGGTACATAACGAAATGAAGGCAGAAATAAAAATGTTCTTTGAAACCAACGCAAACAAAGATACAACATACCAGAATCTCTGGGACACATTTAAAGCAGTGTGTAGAGGGAAATTTATAGCACTAAGTGCCCACAAGAGAAAGCAGGAAAGATCTAAAATTGACACTCTAACATCACAATTAAACGAACTAGAGAGGCAAGAGCAAACACGTTCAAAAGCTAGCAGAAGGCAAGAAATAATTAAGATCAGAGCAGAACTGAAGGAGATAGAGACACAAAAAACCCTCAAAAAAATCAATGAATCCAGGAGTTGGTTTTTTGAAAAGATCAACAAAATTGACAGACCGCTAGCAAGGCTAATAAAGAAGAAAAGAGAGAGGAATCAAATAGACGCAATAAAAAATGATAAAGGGGATATCACCACCGACCCCACAGAAATACAAACTACCATCAGAGAATACTATAAACACCTCTACGCAAATCAACTAGAAAATCTAGAAGAAATGGATAATTTCCTGGACACTTACACTCTCCCAAGACTAAACCAGGAAGAAGTTGAATCCCTGAATAGACCAATAGCAGCCTCTGAAATTGAGGCAACAATTAATAGCCTACCCACCAAAAAAAGCCCAGGACCAGATGGATTCACAGCTGAATTCTACCAGAGGTACAAGGAGGAGCTGGTACCATTCCTTCTGAAACTATTCCAATCAATAGAAAAAGAGGGAATCCTCCCTAACTCATTTTATGAGGCCAACATCATCCTGATACCAAAGCCTGGCAGAGACACAACAAATAAAGAGAATTTTAGACCAATCTCCCTGATGAACATCGATGCAAAAATCCTCAATAAAATACTGGCAAACCGGATTCAGCAGCACATCAAAAAGCTTATCCACCATGATCAAGTGGGCTTCATCCCTGGGATGCAAGGCTGGTTCAACATTCGCAAAACAATAAACGTAATCCAGCATATAAACAGAACCAAAGACAAAAACCACATGATTATCTCAATAGATGCAGAAAAGGCTTTTGACAAAATTCAACAGCCCTTCATGCTAAAAACACTCAACAAATTCGGTATTGATGGAACGTACCTCAAAATAATAAGAGCTATTTACGACAAACCCACAGCCAATATAATACTAAATGGGCAAAAACTGGAAAAATTCCCTTTGAAAACTGGCACAAGACAGGGATGCCCTCTCTCACCACTCCTATTCAACATAGTGTTGGAAGTTCTGGCTAGGGCAATCAGGCAAGAGAAAGAAATCAAGGGTATTCAGTTAGGAAAAGAAGAAGTCAAATTGTCCCTGTTTGCAGATGACATGATTGTATATTTAGAAAACCCCATCGTCTCAGCCCAAAATCTTCTTAAGCTGATAAGCAACTTCAGCAAAGTCTCAGGATACAAAATTAATGTGCAAAAATCGCAAGCATTCTTATACACCAGTAACAGACAAGCAGAGAGCCAAATCAGGAATGAACTTCCATTCACAACTGCTTCAAAGAGAATAAAATACCTAGGAATCCAACTTACAAGGGATGTAAAGGACCTCTTCAAGAAGAACTACAAACCACTGCTCAGTGAAATCAAAGAGGACACAAACAAATGGAAGAACATACCATGCTCATGGATAGGAAGAATCAATATCGTGAAAATGGCCATACTGCCCAAGGTTATTTATAGATTCAATGCCATCCCCATCAAGCTACCAATGAGTTTCTTCACAGAATTGGAAAAAACTGCTTTAAAGTTCATATGGAACCAAAAAAGAGCCCGCATTGCCAAGACAATCCTAAGTCAAAAGGACAAAGCCGGAGGCGTCACGCTACCTGACTTCAAACTATACTACAAGGCTACAGTAACCAAAACAGCATGGTACTGGTACCAAAACAGAGATATAGACCAATGGAACAGAACGGAGCCCTCAGAAATAATGCCACACATCTACAACCATCTGATCTTTGACAAACCTGAGAGAAACAAGAAATGGGGAAAGGATTCCCTATTTAATAAATGGTGCTGGGAAAATTGGCTAGCCATAAGTAGAAAGCTGAAACTGGATCCTTTCCTTATTCCTCATACGAAGATTAATTCAAGATGGATTAGAGACTTAAATGTTAGACCTAATACCATAAAAACCCTAGAAGAAAATCTAGGTAGTACCATTCAGGACATAGGCATGGGCAAGGACTTCATGTCTAAAACACCAAAAGCAACGGCAGCAAAAGCCAAAATTGACAAATGGGATCTCATTAAACTAAAGAGCTTCTGCACAGCAAAAGAAACTACCATCAGAGTGAACAGGCAACCTACAGAATGGGAGAAAATTTTTGCAATCTACTCATCTGACAAAGGGCTAATTTCCAGAATCTACAAAGAACTCAAACAAATATACAAGAATAAAACAAACAACCCCATCAAAAAGTGGGGAAAGGATATGAACAGACATTTCTCAAAAGAAGACATTCATACAGCCAACAGACACATGAAAAAATGCTCATCATCACTTGCCATCAGAGAAATGCAAATCAAAACCACAATGAGATACCATCTCACACCAGTTAGAATGGCAATCATTAAAAAATCAGGAAACAACAGGTGTTGGAGAGGATGTGGAGAAATAGGAACACTTTTACACTGTTGGTGGGATTGTAAACTAGTTCAACCATTATGGAAAACAGTATGGCGATTCCTCAAGGATCTAGAACTAGATGTACCATATGACCCAGCCATCCCACTACTGGGTATATACCCAAAGGATTATAAATTATGCTACTACAAAGACACATGCACACGTATGTTTATTGCGGCACTATTCACAATAGCAAAGACTTGGAATCAACCCAAATGTCCATCAGTGACAGACTGGATTAAGAAAATGTGGCACATATACACCATGGAATACTATGCAGCCATAAAAAAGGATGAGTTTGCGTCCTTTGTAGGGACATGGATGCAGCTGGAAACCATCATTCTTAGCAAACTATCACAAGAAGAGAAAACCAGACACCGCATGTTCTCACTCATAGGTGGGAACTGAACAATGAGCTCACTTGGACTCGGGAAGGGGAACATCACACACTGGGGCCTATCATGGGGAGGGGGGAGGGGGGAGGGATTGCATTGGGGAGTTATACCTGATATAAATGATGAATTGATGGGTGCTGACGAGTTGATGGGTGCAGCACACCAACATGGCACATGTATACATATGTAACAAACCTGCATGTTATGCACATGTACCCTAGAACTTAAGTATAATGAAAAAAAAAAAAAAAAAGAACACCAGTAGCAGCTCTATTCTACGAATTGTGCAAAAGTGATCAAAAAGCAGTGCTGCAGCTAGCAATTCAGAGGCAGAAACTTTTTTTCTTCATGGACTCAGTCATTACTTTTTTTATTTGGTTTTAAATTCTAATATTCTTGGCATCATTCCAACATGCATTGTTCTAAGAAAATATGAAGGGAGTGTCAAATTATAATTTCTTGGAACACTTAATTTGTCACCAGGAAAGAACAATGTAACTCTGAGACAGTAGAAGGATTTACTTCTGGGACTGTTAATTTTAGTGAAACTGAAGAATAAAAATTCAATGTTATGACCTTGAAAAAAAAAAAAATGTGAGCCCTAGAGCACCTAGTTTTGTCTTTCTGACATTTTCTTACCCTGGCTTGTTTTGTGTTTTTTAAAGATACTTGTTTTATTCATCTCTAGACTGTAAGTTCCTTGGGGGCTGGCATGGGCCCTTCAACTTTATTCTCTGAACTGTCTGTAATATATTGTATGTGCCTTGAGCTGGTTCCAACAATCTTATTTTTAAAGTTGAAAAGTCTAGGGTCAGTTATTTTCAATGTCACTCATTCTGGTAATCTTTTAGCACCATTAAAATTGTGGGCCTCCTCAATGATTTATTCTTGTCTCCTCTAACTTTATCCCCATTCACTGTGTACTCTTCTTTCTAGTCTCCACTTATTTTCTTATTGTCCATTTCCCGCTATTTTCCGTGAAACCTTACTCCTTTTTAAATAAACTATATCTTTATGTCTTTGCCTTTGCCTGTCAGTGATCAAGAAAGATGGCTCTGTCGCCTACCGGCTCTACAGTCTTAGCAAGTTATTTAAAGTCTCAGTACTTTAATTGACTTGTTTAAAAGAAAACAAAAAGGATATAGTAATAGTACTTACCTCACAGGGTTGTCATTACAATTAAATGTAAAGTTTTAAAAAATTTAATACACTGCCTGCCACATAGTAATTGCTTAATACATAAGAGCTATTTATTATTGTTGATATATTATTGTTATTTTGGAGAAACATCATTTCTTATTTACAGTTTCTTTCTAGCAGCTCACCAGCCTTATCAGGATAGCTTTCCAATCTCTTAACCCTCTTATTTTTTTCTGCATCAATCAATGTGCTTCTGATCACTTCTTCTACCAGGCAAGATTCTATCTGCAATGATTTGAACTTCTCTAATACCATTACCCTCAGATTCCCAGATCATCTTTCTGCTTTCAGTGCTCTGCAAGTATGAGACTTTGGGCCAGTTCTTCCATTTAATTAGTTCACTTCCACATATGGACTCTTCAGCACAGCTAGAGAAAAAACACACAATAGGAGCTATTCATAGCGCATAAGCATATGGTCCCCAATCTCAATGGAATCCTTAGTGCTACTGGATGTTCTTCTTATTTATTCATTGTCACCTTGCTCTTCTGTTCCCTTCAGCAGCTATTTCAAACTTTCGTCCCTCTCTGGAGGCCTTCTGTTCAGTTTCCACTCTCCCTACTTTCCCTAATCATCCCCTAATTAACAGGGAGTGTTATCAGGCAGAAACTCTTTCAAATCCTTCTTTCTACACATTTGTCTTTTAAAAATTCCTCCTGACACCTGAAGTGTCAAGCAAAGGTGTTCCATTTTGTATTCAAGACTAATATATCTCCCAGTGCTTTTCATCCCATCTGCTTTCAACTCCCATGTGATCTTAGTCTATCACATATTCCTCTGTTTTCCTCTATTTCAGTCCTCTCCACTGGTCCTTCCCTCATACCTGAAAACATATTTGAATCTCTCTCATCTTAGGCTCTCTCCTGATTATCTTTTCTAGCCACTGTCCTACCCAGCCAAGTTCTTCAAAGGAACAGTACCCAGGTGCTCACTTTACTCCTCACCTACATTTACGTTTCAGTCATTTGTGACTTAAGTTTTGTTCCCACCATCCCATGGAAAATGCCTTCTGAAAGGTAAGCAATAGCCTCTTAGCTACATATAGATACTTGGTAGTCATTGCATTAACCAATCTACTCTGTTGAACACGGTTGGCCACACTTAAAATTTTATTCTTCCTTGGCTTTTTTGACACTGTTTTCTCTGAGTTTTCCTCTATCTATATTTTTCACTGATTCTTCCTTTTCCACATTACCTTTAGATAGCTAGTGTTTTCCAGGGTTTTGTTCTTTACATGCTGTCTCTAGGTGGAATCGCCACAATGATTCCCACATCTCAAACTACTATTTCTATCCTTCTCCTAAATTTTATACTTAAATGTCTAGTTGACATTTTTATCTGAACGTGCCATAGCCATCTCACTTTAAACATGGCTCTATTAAACTAATTATGTGCTTGCAATAGAGTGTAAGTAAGCTCCAGGAGAGCAGGGACCTCATCTGTTTCATCACTGCTAGTTTTCTAGCACCTAACCAACAAAATAATAACTAGCACATAGTAGATGCTCAATAAATAATATTTGAATGAATGAATCTTTACAGCCAGATCTTGTCTTGCTTTTGTATTCCTTATTTTCCCTAAGGTTACTACTGTTCCTATGGTTATCAAGCCAAAAAAATTGAGTGCATTCCAGACACTTACCAGATCCTCATTTCTTATTGAACTGGACTTGTTTTGTCAATATAGTCTCTTTCATAACTCCAGCTGATCCTCTCTATCCCTATTAGCACTTACCTGGTTTAATCTCTCATTGAATCTTATCTGGGTTCTTTAAAAGCTTTCTAACTGATCTTCCTCCTTCCAGAACTGGGCTCCTCTAATCTATCCTCTAGAACAACGCTGACCAATAGATATATATTGCGAGTCACGTGTATAATTTAAAATATACCTTCAGTAGCCACATTATGAAAAACAATAATTGAATAAAACCAATTTAAATAATAAATAATATACTTAATTTAACCCAATGTATACAAAATGTCATTTCAGCATGTAATCAACATAAGAATTATTAATGAGGCATTTCTCATTTTTAAATACGAAGTCTTCAAAATCTGGTGTGGTGTTTTATATTTACAGTACATCTCAATTAGGATTAGCCAAATTTCAAGATTTCAGTTCACATGTGGCTGGTGCAGCTGTAGAGTCTGTGTCTTTAATGCTTCAAGAGTCCATCATGATAATGCCCCTACCTTCTTCTTCATCTTCATATTTTCCTACTTACTTGCTTTTACTTTCCATTCCAGTGTGCATGACTCCATACATTTGTAGATGTTTTTTATTCTACCTGGAATACCTTCCTGTCTCTTTATCTACCATGCCTTTTCCAGTTTGAGGTGACTACTTCCTCTTTGTATCTCACTGTACCTTATGCTCTCTTATAAAAATTATTAGGATTAGTTGCTTTGACTTGTTATACGTTCCTCTTGCTAAACTGTGAGCTCAAGAGCAGGGACCAGGTTGTACTCTTTATTATATCTACAGTCATGTGTATGGTTCATTAAATAAATATTTGTTAAACTTAATTACATAAGAGACTACTGAAAAGTATTTGTTGAAGTCTATATCATAAGTGATCTTTTACCTTTTAAAACTTATACAGTCAAGGTAAAAAACAGAAAATGTAAAAAAAAGAGAAAAACATTTTGAATTGTTTTCATATATAAAAATCTTATATATACAATTTATATATAAAAGTATATATTATAAGTTATTATGTATAAATTATTTTTATATAAAATTTTGTATGTGTAGGTTAATGTATGGTATAACCTGACAGATAGTGTTTACTGCTTAGCAATATATCTGTAGCATTTTAACACATCATTAAAAATACTTTAAAATGTGTGTGTGTGTATATATATATATATACACACATATATATTTAATGGCTAAATAGTAATTTATCTTATAAATTATCACAATGTCCTTAGTCAATTTTCTACTCTTGGTCCTTTAGTTTGCTTATAATTTTTATTGTTGTAAACAACACTGGATTGGTCATCATCATTGATACATCTTAGTTTCTATCTGACTATATTCCTAGGAAAAATTTTTAGAAGTGGATGAAATTGCAGGTTCCAACAGAATGCATATTTTAAAGGCTAGTATCTTATGAGCCACCTGTCTTGGGTTCAGCACACTGGCCCACTGCCCTCCGCTTTATTCCTATTCAGCTGTGGCATGAATAAGAACAAATCATAAAGGAAGAGCAGTCTACTGGAGTTCTTGAATAGTGACAATTTATGTTCGAGCTGTGAGAAAAATTGTCCTCTTCATGTCAAATCACTGCTTTTCATTTTGCATGATTCTTGCTGGCTGGGAAGCATTATTTGGAAATTGTGTTAGCTTTGACGATTTAGCTTTCAATCAATAATGAGCTGCAGATGAAAAAGAAACCAAATGTGAAGAGACTAATAAGGAAGGTAGAAAAATAGTCTTTCATCAGACTATAAGGGAGCAAATGTTAGCTTCAGCAGTTCCAGATAAATTACATGTGAGGATTCAATGAGATAATACAAGCTGAAAGTTCAATATAGTGTCTGACAACATAGTAAGTACCCAATAAATCATGTTACCTGAGATTAGGTAAAATATGATATTTTGACTTG
This sequence comes from Piliocolobus tephrosceles, assembly GCF_002776525.5. Classification (NCBI taxonomy): domain Eukaryota; kingdom Metazoa; phylum Chordata; class Mammalia; order Primates; family Cercopithecidae; genus Piliocolobus; species Piliocolobus tephrosceles. Next base: position 98,099,035 of record NC_045436.1, on the reverse strand, counting down.
TCTCAAAATTCTTGCATCCAAGGCTAACCTGTTATAATTATTTTATCTATTCTGAGAAAGGCTTGTGAATATACTTATACTTTGGAGCTCATTTGGTTCTTTCCTCATGTATAGAAAAAAATAAGTCAGCCATTCAGAAAACTCTTCGTCCTTTTTAAGAAAATGTCCAAATCAGGTAGACTTTAAAGGTGTAGGATTGTTCTGCTGTATATGGTCATAGCATACTCTTGATGTTATGCTGTAAGATATTATCAAACATTATATTGGGTATAATAATTTCTTATTTATTTATAAAAGAAAGAATGAATAACAAGGCCTTGCTCTGTCACCCAGACTGGAGTACAATGGCTCCATCACAGCTCACTGCAGACTCAACCTCCTGGGCTCAATCTACCTATCCATCTTAGCCTCACCAGTAGCTGGGACCACAGGTGCATACGGCCAGGCCCGGCTAATTTTTGTATTTTTTGTAGAAATGGGGTTTTACCATGTTTCTCAGGCTGGTCTCAAACTTCTGGGTTGCTCAAGCGATCTGCCTGCCTTACCCCCACTAAGTGATGGGATTACAGACATGAGCCACCAGGCCTGGCCTTTCTCTACTTTTAACCCAGACTGTAGCTGCCTCTATCTGCTGTATTTATAAAAAAAAGTAATAAAATTCACGTTGTGGCATGTTTTTTAATCAGGTCATCATACAAATTCCAAATGCTTTATTTGTACTGTGAACCCAACTAAATGTATCCCTCATTCAACTTCTAATTAGATCCAAAAAGATGCCCGCTGCTATTCCAACCCTACTGGTCCTAAGGGGATGTTTGATACAAGGGAAAGTGAATGGAAAGAAACAGTGGTCTCAGACAAGCTGTGGAAGGGGTCCATGAAAGTGAGGGGCTTTGAATCATTGCCTTCTGAAGTTTCCCTCTAACCCCGCTTCTGGGATATGGGCAAGCCTGAGGGAAGAGGAGGAGTTCCTCAAGGGGACACAGGCACATTGTACACTTTACTTGCAGTGTATTATTGTACATGGCAGTTTATGAGAGCCTAGTTACACAGATTTGCAGATTGTACTTTCTAGCTTTAATTAACTTAACCATCACAAAATGTCCAAGTGTCTTAAAAAGATTACTAAGAAACCATGGTTCATAGCGAATGCTATTAATAATAATGAAAGTGCAAGTGAAGGAAAGGAAAGTACCAGAGCCAACCTCTGTGCTCCTTCTAGTCTGAACTCTTGTCAGCCCCTAATGCGATGAAAACAGTGATGATATAATCACATTTAACAATAGTAGGCTCCCAAATTTCAAAAGTTTCAAGAAGATTATTTGAAATATGGATTTACATCTGTTAATCATATATGAGGCCATTGTGATTGACAAGACATTTAAAAATCTTTTAATTTCATTCTTAGAAATTTTATATTTCTATGTATAGTCATGGTATAAAAATCTGAATATAAAATGAATGAAATAATCTTATAAATAATTATGTAGCTCATATATTAAACAATTAGGATTCATGGAATATAATTACTAAAGCAATCTTACTTCTTTTTCCCACTGTTCCTTTAAAATTTGTTCAGTGTGGGTAGTTTTCCCTTGCAGAACGGCCTCCCTAATCTCTTAGGTGACAGAAAGTTGTCATGTAGCTTTAAGTCTTGATTTAGTAGTTTAAATCTTTTGGTTCAAAAAACAATCCAAATTCCAAACTTGTTGCAATATTAAATCTGCTCCTCTCATCCTCCTGGGACCTGGTGCAGGAGAGAATTTGCAAGACAGGCTGGGAAGAAAGTCTCATTAATGCTGTGTTCTCCAGTGGGTGATTTTACTCTACTTGCTTACTGAGGTTTCTGATCCCTTAGTATCTGGGACATGGAGATGAAGGAGTGAAAAGGATACAAGGAATTATTACTCCACTGATATTTTCATATGCGTATGTTTAAAATCATCTGAGATCTTTGGAGCCATCAGTCTCACTTTGTTGCCAGGCTGGAGTACAATGGTGTGATCTCGGCTCACTGCAACCTCACTGCAATCTTCTGCCTCCTGGGTTCAGGCAATTCTCCTACCTCAGCCTCCTGAGTAGCTGGGACTATACCACCATGCCCAGCTAATTTTTGTATTTTTAGTAGAGACGGGGTTTCACCATGTTGGCCGGGATGGTCTCGATCTCTTGACCTTGTGATCCACCCTCCTCGGCCTCCCAAAGTGCTGAGATTACAGGCGTGAAACACTGCACCCGGACAAGCAGGGTTCCTTTTAAAAGGACCCTATGTTAATATTTATTTTAAGAGGTGCACGTTCGGGCCTTGGGATTTGGGAGCCTTTGATCTGTCTTTGGAAAAGAGGGCACATAATTCTCAGATGTGTTTCTTTCTTCTTCTGATACCACTTTAGCCAATCTCTCTCTTGTACTTTGGATTTATTAGTTGTAAGGCAGACACCAACCTACTGTGTCCCCCTCCTGCAGGGAACATCTCTCAAGCTCTCCGATGGTCTCAGTGACCCTGAAGCCAGAGCTCAGCTAGCAGCAGAGCAGGCAATGACCCCTCTGTTCTCCTACCGGTAGAGGGTGGTGGGATCATGCTCAACACACAGCACAACTCTTTCCAAAAATCCTCCCCACAAATCCTCCTTAATTTCCAGGAACTTGACCTTTTTCTTCTGGGTGTGGGTAGGTGTTAGAAATTTTGGCACGTTTGTCCCTCTCACAGCTCATTTTGGTGTCTATTGTCTTTCATGTTTTTGTGCATGGTTTTCATATTTAGTTACGTTAAAAATTACTTTCACTTTATCACCTTCTCCGGGGGAGAAAAAGGATGTCACCTTAATTTCTAGGGTTTAAATTCACTGAGCACTGTTTTTCTACCTGGCTTGTGCCTTAGTCATCACTTAAGAATCTCAAGGAAAGCTCAATTGCAGAATAAATTGATTGGCAAAGGGTTCTTAACATTTAGAATTTGGGATCTGATAGGCTTTAAAGGAAAGCTGGAAGGGTAAATCAATTGATTTCAATTAGGGACAGGTTTCAAAGGTACAGTGATGAGGTCAATGTAATTTAAAGCAATTTATCTTGGAGCAGTTTGTCTTTTTTATAACATTCATGTCTCTCACTTAATTTTTCTGGCTATACTTTCAGAACTGCAAGTTCAGCCCTTTAATTACAAGCTAATGATTGATGATCAATTAACATTTCTGTTAGGTGTCAAAAGTAATTCTATTGGTTTAATGCATTGCTATTACTTTAGCTGCTGAACAAATATTCACATGTCATGAGAACATCTCCAGTTCTAGATCACCAATTTTCAACTAATTTTGAATTGTGTATCTTGCTCATGCTGTTGTAATGTTCTTTCTATATTATTCTGAAAGACCCTGTTGCAGTTAGTTAGAGGCCAGACAAAAGCTGTTCTTGTTCCTTTAGAGTTAGAAAGTGATGGAATCATGAATACAGTTACACCTTATGATAGCTTTAAAAATGAATAATTAATAGAAATCCTTTTTTAAGCAGCAGCATAGCACAAAGGTTATATTCAATTTTGCAATGAAAACATCTTTATTTTCCAGCAGGAAACACTTTGCTGCTTTGTTTTAATCACTACCTCCACAATATAATAGATACAGGAAGAGCATTAAATTAAACATGTCTAAATGTGTTTAATTTAACTTCAAAAACCTTTGAGAAAATCGACCTACATGAAAATTTGATTTTGGCTCATATGCAAATGAATTAAATTTAGGTAATCACAAAGATCACCTTCACTACTAGTAGGTTTCAATTAATCATATTTGCTCATAAGGCTGAATTCACTCTGGGGGGAGAGGGGTATCAAAATACCAAACAAATATATTTATTTTGTGATTTAAAAAATGCTAGGTTTAAAAAACTAGTGATTAATTGTTGTTAAGCTTCTAAATATTCAAACATTTACAGTTTTAAAACATTTATTTATTTTAAGACAGCCCTTCTAATGAAGTGGTTTGTGAAATGTTGAAAAATTTTGAGAGTACTAATTTGGTTCAGAAGCCTGGTTCTTTAAGTAGAGAGTAAAGACTCAAAGGACAAAAAGAACAATGCTAAAGAATGAACACTTGCTAGGTATTAACAAAGTCACCCAAGAACTGTTCCTTTATTAGAGAGAAAATACTAGGGCTTGACTGGGCCTATGCAAGCCACATCTGTTTTGATTGAAATAAGACATTTTAAGAAGTAAAGTTTGGCACAGGGATCATCTAAGTGAAATAGTTCTCCCAGGACTTTGCAGGGATGAGAAGACTGACCCAGATACAAGAGTCAGGTGAGGTACTGTATAAAGACTTAATTAAAAGCAAGATACCTAGAAAGGCATCTCTGCAGAGATGGGAGAAAGACCAGAAATATAAAAAATTTCAAACCTTTATGAGTCAGCACTAGAGGAAACCTACTGCCAAAGCTGCTGGCATCTGGAGGGCTGTTTCAACTGCAGTGAGAATAATACCCTGATAGAAGTTTCTAACTCCGGGGATAAAAGGTGAGAAGTTCATAAAAGACTGTAACTAAACCAGATATCTATTAAAAATTTTGCAGTGGTAGACTCATATTTGATTTATTGTTTGTTATTCTTGCTTTAAATTATAACTCCTTTAAATAACTTATTGATAAATCAATCTATAAGTTAATACTGTTATATAGTGAAGGGTTATACTTTCTGAAAGTAAATTATCTTAGGAACTAGCTAAATTAGCTTGTTAAAAAGAAGTAGGGTTTATAAATGTTTCCCTTCTAAAAATGTCAACCCTTCCACATAATAGTAAGTACCCAGAACTGCACATAAGAGGCACAAGGAGAGTTAATGAGGTCATGAAATCTAAACCATAGATTCAATCTTGACTAAACATCAAAATTTCATACTGACTTAAAGAAAAATTTCTAAAAATCTTTGCTTGAATATTATTATCAGAATCAGGCAAACCTCAGATACTTTAGAAGTTTGAAAGAATTATATGAATTTTAATAAATGGTTTCATTAAACACTAATGTCTAGGGAATATTTCCCGCTGAATAAGAACATTCACCTTATTAGAGAAGGTACATGGGTGACTGGTGAGGGAGGAAGAGGGCACTTCCATCTGTGAGGGCTTACTTGTCTAAATATCTATTCCATTGAAGCTTTAGATAAAACTTTTAGTTTGAAAGAAGTTTTTTGTTTTTACTATGTCATCACTTGTGTGACTTTGGGTGAAACAATAAATCTCCAAGTATTTTGGTGCCTGTTTGGCAAAACTGGGATGACAATTATATTCTCCAAACAGGATTTCTTAAATTTTCTTTCTGCTTAAAGCACAGAAATCTATACTTACCTCCTTCATGCTATAACATAATACTATTCAATACTAGGCTTTCTACAAATTTCTGTTCTTCTAAGTCCATATCCTTCCTTTATAAATTTTTCCCCACTATCAATTTCTAATAAATTATCTCTCCAATATTATACGTACCACTTTGACTTTAGGCCTTATTGCTTTTAATATTTATTTTGGATTCAACAAGAAGCCACCAATATCATTTGTGTATGTGTGTGTGTGTGTGTGTGTATTCTTCCAGAATTATTTTTATTTTTAAAACATGGAAGCAAATGGTACACAATTTTATACATTAATTTTTTAAAATTTAATACATCTTAGAGATTGTTTTAATCAGTACATAAGGGACTTCCCCATTTTTATTGTATATACATGCTGTAATTCTCTTACTATGGATGTGCTATAAGTTATTCAAGTTCTTATTAAGGTTTTATACTATTATGAATAACTTTGGATATGCATCACTTCACTCATTTGAAAATATATCTGAGGATAAATTCTTAGAAGTGGAATGGCTAAGGAAAATGGTATGTGCATTTGTAATGTTGGTAGAGATCGCCAAGTTGCCTGTCATGGAGATTGTACTGATTTACATTACCACTAGTAATGAGTGAGAGTTAGGTTTTGTTGCTGTTTGCTTGAACCACACTAATAACTTTCTAAATGACCTCCTCACTTTTGTTTCTTCCAGCACGAATATATCCCAAATGCTAACACCAGAGAAATCCTCCTAAAACAAAAGTCCTTTGCTTAGAAAATATCAATAACTCCTATTTTCCATCAAATTAAACTTCTTAACCTGGTGCTCAGAATCCTTGACAAAACAGGCCTATATTCATTCTTGAATTTTATCTTCTACCACATACACCCTATATTCCAGATAAATTGAATCATTCCTTGTTCTATGCTGTGCTTTAGGCCTGAAACAGTTTCCTCTGTACAGAATGCTTCTCTACATATGTCTTTCAGTCTAAATCCTATCAACTTTCAAGGACCATCTCAAATATTACCTACCTAAAGGTCCAAATAGATTAGCCCTTAGGCTTACGTTCTTTGTTTTGCTAATTAATAGTGTGCACTCAGAATAAATAAATACTTCTATTATAATACTTGGATTTTGGTTTAGGTGTAATTCAAATCTTCTTGGTTATGCAGTTGCCCAGTTCACAGATGACAGGAAGGAAAGTGTGAGAAGAGGATGGATGTGGGTGGGTGTTGGGTGGTGTGGGTGTTGTGGAGGGTGGTGGCAAGAGACACATATATATTGAAAGCCCAATAGGTGGCCAGTACTGTGTATTTGTACTATCATCACCTATAGAAGAAACCTTATGGAGGTGGATATTGTCATCTCCACTTTACAGTCAGAGAAGCCATATAACTAGTAAACAGTTGATCAGGATTTAAACTCAGGTCTATCTGGATGCAAAGCCTAGACTCTCACATTGTACTACATTGACTTATCTGGCAGAGAATAGCAGCAAGAAATGACTAATATCTTGAACTCTGTCTCTAAAGTTGAAGAAATAAACACCTATGAAAAGTTGAACAAGAACATTAGCATCACTAACTGGAACCATCTATTGTAGATATAACTGTCCTGTACTATGTGAGTGTCAGTGTATTAGAGCACAATGAGATAAGCAAATTCTGGGTGGATTATCCTGATTTGGAGAGCAGGGAAAGGTTTACTGCCTATAGGAAGATTTCCATTCTGTTTTTTAAATGATATGTAAATAGATAAACTCAATGTATCTGGCATATGAACTCAATTGCAATGTCTATCATTCTGTAAATAGATGATAAATTAGTATGTGTATTGTGTATATTCTTGTGTATTTCTCTGTTGTTCTCTTTGAGTATCTATTTGTCTATCTCAAGCCCATCTGCATAAATGAAAATCTTCCCCACTCACAAATGAATTTACTGTCACTGTAAAGTGGAAGATAAGGCCTGCTTAACTCTAGAGAAATGTTAAGCACATAGAAAATAGAAGCAATGATAACATTAACAATATTATTATTAAATTAAAAAGAAATTGAAGAACGTTAAAAAATTCCAGAATTAACAGATTTTAGAGTTAACATGAAATGAAGTAAAAAGCAACTTTAATATAATGAGCCAATTACACAGGTATAGACTGAATACTAAAAACATCACGGGTTTGTTGATTCTAATTTCACACTGAATATAATAAACAACTGTATTCATGTTAGAATTAGCTCTGTTAACTTTCTCTGCTCTCTAAACTAATCAAATTCATTGTTTTTTTAATCTCTAATGTTATTTAATAACAACTTTATTAAAAGTGCCAATATCTTAGAGGATTATATATATAGGCATATTTATATTTATATTCACAAAGACACATATGTATATACACATATGCACATGTAATATTGTTAAACCAAGTTTATCCTAAAGTTGCTTCCTTACATACTTTAAGTTTGGCCTAAAGATTTCTCTGTACATAGTGAACAGTAACCTCAATGGAAGTTTAAATAGACAATAACCTACTCTTGTGCCGGTCACTGAGTTTTGGCCAGTCAAAGGCAGCCAACTGTTCAAATCATGTTCAAATAAGGCAAATGTTGAGCTGTAACCAATCTGGCTGTTTGTGTACCTCACTTCCATTTTCTGTATGTCACTTTCCTTTTTGTGACCATAAATCTTCCACCACGTGGCTGCACTGGAGTCTCTCTGAGCTTAGTATGTCTAAGGAGGCTGCCAGATGCCAGATTCACAAATCATTCTTTGCTCAGTTAAACTCTGTTAAATTTAATTTGTCTAAGGCTTTTTTTTTTTTTTTTTTTTTTTTTTAACAGATGGTATCAGAAGTGGGATCTGAAGTAGAGCTTCCAGTGACCCCCAGGAGCGTTGAGTGACCAAGTGAGGTACCTGCAGGGTCCATTGTGTCCACTGCACTTTCACAGCAACTGGGGATGATGGTAAGTTCTCTCTCAGAATTCAAAGCTCCACATATTTGTGTTTTGAGCTTTCTGAATTTGAGCAACTTTCTGATCCAAACTAGGTTTGGAAGTCACAAAAAAACTGAATTGGGTCCAGAATCTGATTGGATCTGATAATTAACTGGCTTGGATCTAGTTACAGGCCTCTTATGTCCAAATGGGTCAGACAGAAACCAGTAGAAAATGGCAATATTTCAGGGGACACAGACTTTGCCTGTAGAAATTTATAGGGATTTTTGTGTTTTACCTCCTTTGTTTTTCTTACGTGCCAAGGTAGGAAAAAATTATTGGCTAAGTTGATTAAGAGGTTCTGAGAATTAAAGTTAAGATTCAAGATAAAAATGGGACCCTTATTTTCTTAAGAACTGAGTAATCTACCTTCTGGCTATGACCACACTTACATGTATAAATATTAGGTCCTGGAAACAGCAAACACTTTTAGAAATAGCAAAACCTTACTAAAGGTAATTTAAAATTACAATGGAACATTCCAAAGAAACAACGCTGCATTTGAAGAAGTGCAGTTGAAAATGAGGGCTCACAACTCTATGCACACAAATTAGAAAATCTAGAGGAAGTGGATAAATTCCTGGAAGGGCACAATCTTCCAAGATTGAATCAGGAAGAGATTAAAAACCTGAATAGACCACTATCAACTTCTGAAACTGAATCAGTAATTAAGAGCCTACTAATCAAAAAACGTCCTGGCTCAGATGAATTCACAGCTGAATTCTACCAGACATACAAAGAACTGATACCAATCCTACTGAAATTATTCAAAAAAATCGAAGAGGAGGGATTCCTTTCTAACTCACTCTATGAAGTCAGCATCAGCCTGGCACCCAAACCTGGCAGAGACACAATTAAGAAAGGAAACTTTGGATCCATATCTCTCATGAATATAGACATGAAAATCCTCAACAAAATACTAGCAAATCAAATCCAGCAGTATATTGAAAAGTTAATACAACATGCTCAAGTAAGCTTTATTCCTGGAATGCAAGGCTGGCTCAACATATTCAGATCAATAAATGTGATTCACTACATAAGCAGAATCAAAAGCAAAAATGAAATGATCTTCTCAATAGATGCAGAAAAAGCTTTTGATAAAATCCAAGATCCCTTCATGTTAAAAACCCTCAACAGACTAGGCAATGAAAGAACATACTTCAAAATAATAAGAGCCGTCTATCACAAACCCACAGCCAACATCATACTAAGTGGGCAATTGTTTGAAGCATTCCTTTTGAGAATTGGAGCGGAACCAATGTGTACACTCTCACCGCTCATGTTCAACACAGTAGTGGAAGTCTTAGCCAGAACAATCAGGCAAGAGAAAGAAATAAAAGGCATTCAAGTAGGAAAAGATGTCAAAGTATCTCTCTTTGCTGATGACATAATTCTATACCTAGAAAATCCTAAAGACTTTGCCAATAGTCTCCTAGAATTGATAAACACCTTTAGTAAGGTTTCAGGTTACAAAATCATTGTATAAAAATCAGTAGCATTTCCATATGCCAACAAAGTCCAGTCTGAGTGTGAAATCAAGAACACAATCCCACTTACAATAGCCAAAAGAAAATGAAATACCTAGGAATACAGCTAGCCAAGGAGGTAAAAGATCTCTACAAAGAGAACTAAAAAACACTGCAGAAGGAGATCAGAGATGAGATAAATGGGGAAACATTCCACGCTGATGGATTGGAAGAATCAGTTTTGTAAAAATGGCTGTACTGCCCGAAGCAATTTAAAGATTCAACACTAAGGCTACACCACCACTACTACTACTACTACTACTACTACTACTACTACTACTACTACTACTACTACTACTACTACTA
>NC_045436.1:97999619-98088879 GCF_002776525.5 Piliocolobus tephrosceles | reverse complement strand
TACTACTACTACTACTACTACTACTACTACTACTACTACTACTACTATGACTACTACTACTACAAGGCTACACTAACCAAAACAACTTAGTACTGGTACAGAAACAGACAAAGACAAGTGGAAGAGAATAGAAAACTCAGAAATAAAGATGTACACCTACCACAATCTGATCTTCAACAAGGCTGACAAAAACAAGCCATGGGGAAAGCACTTCCCATTCAATAAATGTTACTGAGATAACTGGTTAGCTGTATGCAGAAGAGTGAAACCAGACCCCCACCTTTCACCATATACAAAAATTAACTCAAAATGGATTAAAGATTTCAATGTAAGACCTCAAACTGTAAAGATCCTAGAAGACAACCTAGGAAATACTTATCTCAAAGTCAGCCTTAGTAAAGAATTTTTGGCTAAGTATGAAAAGCCATTGCAGCAACAACAACAAAAAGACAAAAAGGATCTAATTAAACTAAAAAGCTTCAGCACAACAAAAGAAACTATCAACAAAGCAAACAGACAACTGCGGAATGAGAGAAGATATCTGCAAACTATGCATCCAACAGTGGCCTAGTATCCAGAATCTATAGGGAGCTTAAACAAATCAACAGACAATACACGAAATAATTTCATTAAAAAATCGGCAAAGGACATGAAGACATACTTCTCAAAAGAAGACATACAAGTCACTAGCAAACATGAAAAAATGCTCAGCATCACTAATCATCAGAGAAATGCAAATCAAACTGGCAGTGAGATAAAATCTCACACCAGTCAGAATGGCTACTACTAAAAATCCAAAAAAACCAATAGATGCTGGTGAAGATGTGGAGAAAAGTGGAAACTTATACACTGTTTGTGGGAATTTAAATTAGTCTAGTCACTGTGGAAAGCAATCTGGAGATTTCTCAAAGAACCTACCATTCATCTCAGCAATACTATTACTAGGTTTACACCCAAAAGAAAATAAATCATTCTACCAAAAAGACACATGCACTTGTCTGCTCATTGTTGCACTATTCACAGTAGCAAAGACATGGGATCAATCTAGCTGCCCATGAGTGGTGGACTAAACAAACAAAACATGATATATATACACCATGGAATTGTACACAGTTATAGAAAATGAAAACATGGCCTTTGCAGAAACATGGATGGAGCTGGTGGCCATAATCCTCAGCAAATTAATGCAGAAAAAGAAAATTCAAAAATACATGTTCTCTCTTATAACTGAGATCTAAGCATTGAGAACACATGGACATAAATATTGGAACGATAAACACTGTGGACAACTCAAGGTTGGGAGTGGGTGGGTTGAAAAACTACCTATTGAGTACTATACTATGCTTACTACCAGGGTGAGGGAACCCGTACTCCAAACTTCAGCATCATACAATATTCCCATATAACAAATCTGCACATGTACCCTTGTATTTAAAATAAAAGTTGAAATTAAAAAAAAAAATGAAAAAAAAGGGAGCTTCCCAAATTAGTCTCATCTATGGATGTCTACTGATATGCAGAAGCTTCTAAAGTATTTCAGTATTTTAAATTAAAGAGTCTTTATAAAAGGCAAATGAAAAGCTTAAATGACTTATAAGAAAAGTTAAATCTGCTTTCCTTTTTGCTTAGTTACTACACTGCCCCAAAGACAAAAAAGAAAGCTATCCTGGATAAAAAGTTTATAAAAGTAGGCCCCACAGGTGTGTAGAAAACTAAGTAGGCACTCATGGTACCTGATTTCAGGACTTGGCTTTTAGATGGCATTTCTGGACCTGCCTTAAGCCAGAGGGGAGCTCACTGCTCTAAAGGGTGAGTCCCAGGCCAGGCAGCATTCACCACAAGCTGACTGAAGAGCCCTTGGGTCTTAAGAGAACATGGTGGTAGTACAGTAGTACTCCCTGTGGGCTTGAGGTGGCAGTGGCCATGGGGTGAGGCTTGCTGCATTTGGAGAGGGGAGGGAAGAGTGGGAAGCACTGCGTCTTGTGGTTTGAGTGTCAGCTCAGTCACAGTACAATAGAACGCCAGGTAGACTTCTAAGATTTTTGACTGTAGTTTCTGGCTCCTGAATGGCACCTCTGGACCCCCCTGGAGCTTGGGCTTGGAGAAATTCATCACCCTCAAGGGAAGAACATAGGCCTGGCTGGCTTTGCCACCAGCTAATTGTAGATCCTCAGGGCCTTGAATGAACATAGCTGGTAGCCAGAGAGTGGTTGCAGCAGGGCTTGGGCAAGACCCAGTGCTCTGCTGGTTTCAAGTCTGACCCAGCACAGTTCTAGGAGTGGTGGCTGCAGTGGTACTTGTGTCACTCCACCTCTAGCTCCAGGTGGCTCAGCACAGAGAGAGACTGGGACAAAGCAAAGAGAACCGGAGTCTCTGGTAGTCCACATAATTCTTCTGGATCTTGTCCAAGACTATCAAGGCAGTATCTCTATGAATCTGCAAGAATCATAGTGTTACTGGTCTTGGGGTCCTCTCTAAAGCAGATATATCTTTGATCATAACACCCAAGTCCTTTTGAATATCTGGAAAGCCTTCCCAGGAAGAATGGGTATAAAGAGCCCGGACTGCAAAGACTACAATAAATACCTAACTCTTCAATGGCTAGACACAGATGAACACCTACAAGTATCCAGATAATCCAGGAAAACATGACTTCAATAAATAAACGAAATAAGGCACCAGAAACCAATCCTGGAGAAACAAGGATATGTGATCTTTCAGACAGAGAACTCAAAATAGCTGTTTTGAGGAAACCCAAAGAAATTCAAGCAGATGAATTTGACAAAGAGATTAAAATAATTAAAAAGAATCAGGCAGAAATTCTGGAGTTGAAAAATGCAGCTGGCATACTGAAGAAATCATCAGAGTCATTCAATGGCAGAGTTGATCAAGCAGGAAAAAGAATCAGTGAGCTTGAAAACAGGCTATTTGAAAATACAGTCAGAGGAGACAAAAGAAGAAAGAAAGAAAAAAAAAAACAACAATGAAGCATGCCTACAGGATCTAGAAAATAGCCTCAAAAGGGGAAGTCTAAGAGTTACTGGCTTTAAAGAGTATGTAGAGAAAGAGATATGGGTAGAAAGTTTATTTGAAGGGATAATAACAGAGAACTTCCTGAACCTAGAGAAAAATATCAGTATCCAAGTACAAGAAGGTTACAGAACACCAAGCAGATTTAATCCAAAGAAGACTAACTCAAGACATCTGGTAATTCAAGTTGCAAAGGTCAAGGATACAAAAAGGATCCAAAAAGCAGCAAGAGAAAAGAAACAAATAATGCAGCTCCAACACACCTAGAGACAGCCTTTTCAGTGGAAACCTTATAGGCCAAGGGAGAATGGAATGACATATTTAAAGTGCTGAAGGGAAGAGAACTTTTATGCTAGAATAGTATATCTGGTGAAAATATCCTTCAAGCATGAAGAAAAAATCAAGACTTTCGTAGACAAACAAAAGCTGAAGGATGTAATCAACATCAGATTTGTCTTACAAGAAATGCTAAAGGGAGTACTTTAATAAGAAAGAAAAGGACATTAATGAGCAATAAATAATCACTTGAAGGTACAAAATTCACTAGTAATAGTAAGTATGCAGAAAAACCGAATATTATAGCACTGAAAATGTAGTGTGTAAACTACTCTTATTTAAGTAGAAAGACTAAATGATTTACCAATCAAACATGGTAACTACAACAACTTTTCATGACATATTACAATACGATATAAACAGTAACAAAAACTTAAAGCAGGGGCACAAAATTAATGCATGAAGTCTTTGTAAATTTTCTTTCTGTTAGTTTGTTTATGCAAACAATGTTGTTATCAGCTTAAAATAATAGGTTATAACATAGTATTTGCAAGCTTCATGATACCCTAAACCAAAAAACATATAATGGAGACACAAAAAATAAAAAGCAACAAACTAAATCACATCACCAACGAAAATTACCTTCACAAAAAGAAAGGCATGAAGGAAAGAAAGAAGGAAGAGAAGACCACAAAACATCCAGAAAACAAATCACAAAATGGCAGAGATAAGTCCTTATTTATCTATAAATTGAATGTAAATGGAAAAAATTCTCCAATCAAAAGACATAGAATAGCTGAAGGGATAAAAAAAATGAGGCCAGCTGTGGTGGCTCACGCCTGTAATCCCAGCACTTTGGGAGGCTGAGGCAGGCGTATCACTTGGTCAAGAGATCAAGACCATCCTGGCCAACATGGTGAAACCCCATCGCTACTAAAAATATAAAAATTAGCCTGGCGTGGCAGTGTGGCAGTGTGTACCTGTAGTCTCAGCTACTCAGGAGGCTGAGGCAGGAGAATTGCTTGAATCCAGGAGGCAGAGGTTGCAGCAAGCTGAGATCATCCCACTGTACTCCAGCCTGGTGACAGTGAGACTCCATCTCAAAAACAAAACAAAACAAAACAAAACAAAACCAAAAAAAGAAAAACAAAACAAAACAAAACAAAAACAACCAAAAAACAGACCCAATGATCTGTTGCCCATAAGAAATAGACTTCACCTATAAAACACACATTGAAAATAAAGGGATTGGAAAAAGATATTCCAAGTCCATGGAAACCAAAAAAGAGCAGAAGCAGCTATATTCATATCAGACAAAATAGATTTCAAGAAAAAACTAAGAATAGACAAAGAAGGTCACTATATAATGATAAGGAGTTCAATTCAGCAAGAGGATATAACAATATTAAATATATATGCACTGAATGCTGGAGCACCTAGATGTATAAAGAAAATATTATTAGAGCTAAAGAGAGAAGTAGAGCCCAATATAACAATATCTGGAGATTTCAACATCCCACTTTCAACACTGCATCAATGTTCTAGACAGAAAATCAACAAAGAAACATCAGACTTAATCTGCACTATAGACCAAATGGATCTAATAGATAGTTACAGAACATTTCCTTCAAAGACTGCAGAATACACATTCTTTTCCTCAGCATATAGATTATTCTTAAGGACAGATCATATGTTAGGTCACAAAACAAGTTTTAAAACATTCAAAAAATGGGAATCATATCAAGCACATTCTCTGACCACAATGGAATAAAACTAGCAATCAATGACAATAGCAATTTTGAAAGCTATACAAACACATGGAAAGTAAACAATATGCCCCTGAATGACCAGTGAGTAAATGAAGAAATTAAGATGGAAATTGAAAAATTTCTTGAAAAAAATGATAATGGAAACACAATGTACCATTTTGTTGTATGGAATACAGCAAAAGCTGTACTAATAGGGAAGTTTATAGCTATAAGTGCCTACAGAAAATAAAAACTTCAAATAAACAACCTAATGATGGACCTTAAAGAGCTAGAAAAGCAAGAGCAAACCAAACCCAAAATTAGTAGAAGAAAAGGAATCATAAAGATCAGAGCAGAAATAAATGAAATTGAAATGAAGAAGACAATACAAAAGATCAATGTATCAAAAAGTTTTTTTAAAGATAAAGAAAATTGACAAACTTTTAGCTTGCCTGAGAAAAAAGAGAAGACCCAAATATATAAAATCAGAGACAAAAAAGGAGACATTATAACTGATAATGCAGAAATTCATATGATAATTTGTGGCTACTGTAAGCAACTCTATGCCATAAAATTGGAAAATCTAGAGGAAATGGGCAAATTCCTAGATGCATACAACCTACCAAGATTGAACCATGAAGAAATCCAAAATTTGAACAGACCAATAACAAGTAACATGATTGAAGTTGTAATTAAAAATCTTCCTGTAAATAAAAGCACAGGACCCAATGACTTCACTGCTGAATTCTGTTGAAAATTTTAAAAAGAACTAATAGCAATCCTACTGAAACAATTCTGAAAATATAGAGGAGGGGTTACTTCCCAGCACATATTATGTAGCCAGTATTACCCTGAGACCAAAACCAGACAAAGACACATCAAAAAAAGAAAACTACAGGCCAGTATCTCTGATGAATCTTGATGCAAAAGGCCTCAACAAGGTGTTAGCAAACTAAATTCACTAATATGTTAAAAGATATCATTCATCATGACCAAGTGGGATTTATCTCTGGCTTGCAAGGATGATCCAACATACACAAATCAATCAATGTGATACATCATATCAATAGAATGACGGACAAAACCCATATGATCATGTCAGTGGATGTTGAAAAAGCATTTGATAAAATTCAATATCCCTTCATGAAAAACCCTCAAAAAACTGCATGTAGAAGGAACATACCTCAACATAATTAAAACCATATGTGACAGACCCATAGCTAAAACCATAGTGAATGGGTAAAACCTGAAAACCTCCCCTCTACCATCTGGAACATGACAAGGATGCCCACTTTCACCACTGTTATTCAACATAGTACTAGAAGTCCTAGCTAGAGCAATCAGACAAGAGGAAGAAATAAAGGACATCCAACTGGAAAGGAAGAAGTCAAATTATCCTTGTTTGTAGATGATATGATCTTATATTTGGGAAAACCTAAAGACTCCACCAAAAAACTATTTAAACTGATAAATTTTGTCAAGTTGCAGGATACAAAATCAACGTACAAAAATCAGTAGCATTGTTTATGCTAATAGTGAACAATCTGAAAAAGAAATCAAGAAAGTAATCCTAATTATAATAGGCACAAGTAAAATTAAATACATAGTGTATTAGTCTGTTCTCATGCAGCTAATAAAGTCATACCCCAGACTGGGTAAATTATAAAGGAAAAAGGTTTACTGGACTCACAGTTCCACAAGGCTGGGGAGGCCTCACAATCATGGTAGAAGGCAAAGAAGTAGCAAAGCCACGTCTGACATGGTGGCAGGCAAGAAAGCTTGTGCAGGGGAACTCCCATTTATAAAACTATCGGATCCCATGAGACTTATTCACTACCACGAGAATAGTATGGGGGAACTTCCCCCATTATATAGTTATCTCCACCTGGCCCCATCTTTGACAGGTAGAGATTATTACAAGTCAAGGTGAGATTTGGGTGGGGACACAACCAAACCATATCACCTAGGATTTAACCAAAGAAATGATCTCTACAATGAAAACTATAAAACACTGAGAAAAGAGATTGAAGAGGACACCAAAAAAGAGAAAGATATTCCATATTCATGGATGGGAAGAATCCATTTTGTTAAAATGTCTGTACCACCCAAAGCAATCTACATATTCATTGCAATCCCTTTCAAAATACTAATGACATTCTTCACAGAAAAAAAACAAAAACGAAAACAAAACAAAACAAAAAAACTATCCTAAAATTTACATGGAACAACAAAAGACCCAGAATAGTCAAAGCCATCCTGAGCAAAAAGAGCAGAACTGGAGAGAATCACATTACCTGACTTCAAATTGTACTACAGACTGGCAGAGGTGCTCCAGCCTCTGCGCAGTCCGCAGTCAGTGCCACAGTGCCTGGCCTCCCACACACCCTGCAGGTAGCGCCCGTGCCCTCAGCCCAGAGTGCACTGGTGCCGGCGCCAGCTCCCAGAAAGAGTGCGCCACACAGAGATGACAGCCGAGGAGATGAAGGAGACTGAGACCTGGGAGCAGTTGGTGCCTCTGCCCATGGAGGGAGTGGACATTAGCCCCAAACAGGAGGAAGGCATGCTGAAAGTCATCGAGAGAGGGCACAGGTACAGAGATGCCCATGATTGGGGACCGAGTCTTTGTCCACTACACTGGCTGGCTGTTAGATGGCACAAACTTTGACCCCAGTCTGGATCACAAGGACAAATTCTCCTTTGACTTGGGAAAAGGGAGATCATCAAAGCTTGGGACATTGCTGTAGCAGCCATGAAGGTGGGGGAGGTGTGCCATATCACCTGCAAACCAGAATATGCCTACGGTGCAGCAGGCAGTCCTCCAAAGATCTCCCCAATGCCACGCTTGTGTTTGAGGTGGAGTTGTTTCAGTTTAAGGGAGAAGATCTGATGGAAGAGGAATATGGTGGAATCACCTAGAGAATACAGACTCGTGGTGAAGACTATCCAGGCCCAGTGAGGGTGCTATCATGGAGGTTGCACTGGAAGGGTGCTACAAGGATCAGCCCTTTGAACATCAGGAACTCGGCTTTGAGGCAGACAGCGGGGAGAACCTGGATTTGCCTTATGGTCTGAAGAGGGCCATTCAGTGCATGTAGAAAGGAGAACATCCCATTGTGTACCTCAAACCCAGCTATGCTTTTGGCAGTGTTGGGAGGGAAAAGTTCCAAATCCCACAAAATGCCTTGCTAATATGAATTACACCTCAAGAGTTTTGAAAAGACAAAGGAGTCTTGGTAGATTAATTCAGAAGAGAAGCTGGAACACAGCACCACAGTGAAAGAGCGGGACACTGTGTACTTCAATTAAGGCAAATACAAGCAAGCTTTTTTATAGTCTAAGAAGATAGTGTCCTGGCTGAAATATGAGTCTAGCTTTTCCAGTGAGGAAGCATAGAAGGCAAAAGCCCTTCAACTGGCCTCTCACCTCAACCTAGCCATATGTCATCTGAAACTACAGGCCTTCTCTATTGCCATTGAAAGCTGTAACAAGGCCCTAGAACTGGACAGCAACGAGGAGAAGGGCCTCTTCTGTCGGAGAGAGGACCACCTGGTTGTGAATGACTTTGAACTGGCATGGGCTGACTTCTGGAAGGTCTTGCAGCTCTACCCAAACAATGAAGCCACCAAGGCCCAGTTGGCTGTGTGCCAGCAGCAGATCTGCAGGCAGCTTGCCTGGGAGAAGAAGCTCTACGCCAACATGTTTGAGAGGCTAGCTGAGGAGGAGAACAAGGTCAGGCCAGAGGCTTCCTCAGGAGATAATCCCACTGACACAGAGATGGAGGAGGAGCAGAAGAGCAACACCACAGAGAGCCAGTCTCAAGTGGAGACAGAAGCATAGCCCCTCTCCACCAGCTCTACTCCTGTGGCTGCCTGCCCCCGTGTCTCCCCACTCTGTCCTGTGAGTTTTGTAAAACCTGAGGAATTTTGAGTGAATTAGACCTTTACTTTTCTATCTGATTGGATGGTGGCTTTAGGGTGAAGGGGGAAAGGAGTAAGCTGGGAGATTGAGGTGGGGAATCACTTTAGATGGTGTCACCCCCTCTTCCCTTCCCCCATTGCACATGAACATATGTCCATCCATATATGGTCATTAGAATGTTAATTTATTGTGATCCCTCTGTTTGTTAGTTCCATTTTCCAAGGGTAGAAGAGGCAAGTGGTTGGGATGGGGTCTGATATGAACCCAGGGTGGAGAGGGAGACTCCTGGGCAGCCATTTTCCCCATCCTTTCCCTCTCCCAGTCCATTTCCCTCTCCCAGTCGTTTTCCAAATGTGGCCTCCATGTGGGTGCTAGGTACATGGGAAGAAACACCATTTCTTCTCTGTTCCCTTCCTCACTCCAAATGGCATGGCTGATGATGTCTTCTGGTGTTATGGTGACCACCCCCTGTCCCCTGTTCTGGTATTTCCCCTGGCAGTTTTCCCTCTCAGCAAGGTTGTGTTCCCAAACCCCCTCAGCCTCTTCTTTGCATGTTGCTGAAGGTCCAGGCTTGCCTCAAGTTCCATGCTAGAGCAATAAAGTGGAAACATTAAAAACAAAACAAACAAACAAAAAAATTATACTACAAACCTATAGTAACCAAAACAGCATGGTGTTGGCATTAAAACAGACACATAGATTAATGAAACAGAATAGAGAACCCAGAAACAAATTCATACACCTACAGTAAACTCATTTTTGACAAAGGTGTCCAGAACATGCACTGGGGAAAAGACAATCTCTTCAATAAATAGTGCTGGAAAAACTGGATATCCATATGCAGAAGAATGAAACTATATGCCTATCTCTCACCACATACAAAAATCAAATCAAAATGGATTTTTGAACTATGAAACTACTACAAGAAAACATTGGGGAACTCTCCAAGACATTGATCTGGGCAAAATTTCTTGAGTAATACCCCACAAGCACAGGCAACCAACCAAAAATAGACAAATGGGATCACATCAAGCTAAAAAGTTTCTGCACTGTGGAGAACAGTTTGGAGATTCCTCAAAAAGCTTAAAATAGAGCTTACCATATGATTCAGCAATCCTACTGCTAAGTATATACCCCAGAAAAAGAAAATCAGTATAACAAAGAGATATCTGGACTGCTGTGTTTGTGGCAGCACTGTTCACAATAGCCAAGATTTGGAGGCAACCTAAGTGTCCATCAACAGATGAATGGATAAAGAAAATGTGGGACTTATACGCAATGGTGTACTATTCAGCCATAAAAAAGATTGAGATTCAGTCATTTTTAACAACATGGATAGAGCTGGAGGTCATTATTTTTTGTGAAATAAGCCAGGCACAGAATGACAAACATCATATGTTCTCACTTAGTTGTGGTATCTAAAACTCAAAGCAATTGAACCCATGGAGATAAAGAGTAAAAGGATGGTTACCAGAGCCTGGGGAGAGCACTGGGTGCTTCTGCGGGGTGGTGGAGATGGTTAATATGTACAAAAATATTTAGAATTAATGAACAAGACCTAGTATTTGATAGTACAACAGGGTGACAATAGTCAATAATATTTTAACTATACATTTTAAAATTACTAAAAGAGCATAATTGGATTGTTTTTAACACAAATGCTTGAGGGGATGCAATTCCCATTTTCCATTATGTAATTATTTCACATTGCATTCCTGTTTTAATACATCTCATGTATCCCATATACATCTGCTCTATACCCACAAAAATTAAGTATGCCCTTAGGAAAAGTAGGTTTTCTTCTTTATCAGACCCATCCATACCCAGCCCAGGCCTAGAGAATGATTTCTTTGCTCTGTTCCTTAATGGACTCCACCCTGAACTCAGTAATTTTAGCTAAGAAACAATTGCTAAGTTTAAAAAGTCACCGCCTATCAAACTGAAATACACGTTTCTGGAATTTAACTGGCCTTCCTGAAACCCTTTTGTAAAAGAAATTAACACCTATAAAGGAAATCTCCATTTGTAAGATGTCTGCCTATGTACACTAGAAACTCTTCCCATTGTTTTAAATTGGCACAAGTCATACTTCTGTTTAAGGTGCTTTTCTGGCCGTCTTATCTAACTTAACTTTTACTTACACCATTTTCCCCTTGGTTTGAGCAAATGATACTGTATTTAGGCCTAAGGTTTTTCTTTTAATGATATCTACATATATCATATGTATATTATAAAATGAATATATATAATTTATAATAAATATATAAAATACATATTATTAGATCACCACTTTATCTTGTACTTATTGGCTTTAATTTACAAGCATATATCATCACAAATTATATTACACCAGTGTGTTTGATTTCTTTTCCTGTTAAAGTGAAGTGAATTTGGTAAGCTTTCCTTATGTTCATAAATCATTTAAATGCATAGACAATTAAAAATGTGTTTACTTTGTATATACACACAACAGGAAGTAAAATGCTTTCTTCCCTATTAAATAATTAATGGTAACATATATCAAATATTTCTTTGAAATTCAATAGACATTTAAAAAATATACAGTAGCAAATGTACCCATCATATTTCAATCATATTTTAACATTCTTTGATGTTATTGAACAGCTATTCCCTGTTACATATCTCTTTAGCACTGGTGCTTCTTAATGAAATATAAGAAACTAATAGGATATGTTGTACAAAAATTTAATGACTCATATTTATTATCCTTAATGTAGAAAGTTTTATTCATTTGTGCCTCAATTTATTTTCCAGTAGAGTAGGAATGCAGAAATAAAAGGTAAGTAATAAAGAAAAAGTCACTTCATGGAAAATGGAAAGGCCTAGAGATGGTTTGTAATTATGCAGCTTTCATAGTCAGAGAACACATGTGAAAATACAGACCACAAACATGCTTACAGCAGGTAAATACATAGTACAGAGTATTCCTTGGTGCATAGAATGAAAGCACATTTCTACTAATAAATTATGTATACTTAATATTGCATATTGTTATATAATATTAAAAATGTTTTAGGGTTCTTTAGAGAAACAGAACCAACAGAGAGAGAGAGAGAGAGAGAGAGAGAGAGATTGAGAGAGAGAGAGAAAATGAGAGACAGAGATTTATTTCTTTTTTTCTTTTTTGTGTTTTTTTTGAGATGGAGTCTCGCTCTGTCGCCCAGGGTGGAGTGCAGTGGCATGGTCTCGGCTCACTGCCAGCTCCGCTTCCCAGCTTCACACAGTTCTCCTGCCTCAGCCTCCTGAGTAGCTGGGACTACAGGCGCCCACCACCACACCTGGCTAATTTTTTGTATTTTTAGTAGAGATGGGGTTTCACCGTGTTAGTCAGGATGGTCTCAATCTCCTGACCTCGTGATCCGCCCACCTCAGCCTCCCAAAATGCTGGGATTAAACAGGTGTGAGCCACCACACCCGGCCCAGACAGAGATTTATTCTGAGGAATTGGCTTGTGACTATAGAGACTTGGTGAGCCCCAAATTTGCAGGGCTGGAGACAACAGGGAAGAGTTGCAATCTGAGTCCAAGCACAATCTGCTGGGAGAATTTCCTCTTCTGGGGAGGTCAGTCTTTTTCTGTTAAGGCTTTTCAGTTTTTGGATGAGGCCAGCCCACATTATGGAGGGTAATCTGCTTTACTCATAGGCTACTGATTTAAATGTTATCGCATCTGAAGAAATACCTGCACAGAAACATCTAGAATAATATTTGAACAAATATCTGAGTACCATGGCCTTACCAAACTGACACATAAGATTAACCATCACAAAGAGGATGAATACTTTTTAAAGAAATGATTTCATTTTGTTCTTCAGTACCACGTGCAACAAAATGATTCTTTAAACTGTTTTGTCAACTGCATTCTCCTTACATCTAGTTTTTTGACATTATTTTGCTAGGTAAGAAGAGGAGAGAAAAGTGAGACTCTGTGAAACTAAAATTGAAACAGGAGTTCTGTGAGTGAGGGGTGGCCTGAGCCACCCTTCTAAAACCATGAGTAAGTGGTAGGGCTTTGCATTTGAGTGAGTGTTCCTGTGGTACATCTGTGCAGGCTACAACCTAGATTTCTGGGTTTCCAAACTTAGTCAAGGTGCCCTTTTCCCAGCCTGACACACGTAGAAGCCACAGGTCTGCTGGTCCTTCTGCAGTCATGCAGGCTTAGCCAATTTACAATTAAAAGGATGTAAATATGCAACATACGTAAATATGTTTTAGACTCAGTTTTCATCCGAGGCCCGAAGACATAGCAATAATCCTAAATCCCAGAGTGAGATCCTGAACCACTTGTCTTGCAAACCACTTGTCTTGGTAAAAAAAATTTGGTCATTCATCCACTTGAAGATTGTTGTATAATGGATAATATGATTAGCGTTTGTCTCTAGTTCTTGAGAGGAAAACTAGTTCATCTGAAATTTCCCAAATGATAGGAGTTCTTTGTCATTCATGGTGGTCCAGATTGCTTATGCTAGTGAGGTGATTCATGGTGGGGCCCTAGTATAAGCTTATACTAATGAAATGATTTGGGATGGGGATAGGCCCCATCAGAAAGACCAACCATTTGATTAGACTGTTGGAGCTTTGGATCAAATGATATCATGAGTATCCTTGAATCCTCAGAAAGATGAGAAAGAAGAGAAGGGCTGGAAACCAAGCTCAATCATGTGCTCAGTGATTTAATCAATTATTCCTATAGTTCTGGTGCCCACTGTGGGGCAGCTGGGACACTTGACTTGCTCCAGAGCCTGCAGATGAGATTCTGGAACAACTGATGAAAAGCCGGCAAAGAAAAATGGTAAACATTGTTTTCCAAAGACAGCCCTCCTGGATTTCTGCCTGTAGTGTCACCTGGTGGAGAATAGAAGGTAAAATTTTCTCATCTCTTTTTTCCAAAATTCAGATTAGCAAGAGAAAATCATCTGTACGAACTAGTTGCTGGGTATAGTGAATCTGGTGATTTTGTTTGGTGTGAGTAGTCTTATTTTCTGATCCCTTCCCTTGCAGAGATGCTGCCTTGTTTTCTGTTGTCTTTGTCTTTTGTATTGTTTATCATAAACAGCAGAATCACAGGGTAAGGAGCACAGGCATAGGCTCTCTAAGGTTGTTGCTCAAGCTGGCCTTACAAGCTGGTGGATCCGTAGTTCTTACGAGACTTCTGTTTAGTTAGACTAACTTTGCTGTGGGTAACTGAGTCAAAAACTGGACGAGATTCTCTTTTTGTCTTGTATTCTGAGATTCTCCTTTGTTTTATATCCTGAGATCTTGGCTTTGTGACCATTAAAGACATTCTCTCTAGTCCATTTTAGGGAAGTGCAAAGTGTTGGCTTGTGTCAGGCAGCCAGCTGGATAGCCTGGAACCCAAAGGTTTTCTTTGATCATTTCAATTCTCAGAGGAGTTCCTCTTATAAGAAGTCCTTGTCCTCATTGCTTGGTTAGTAAAGGGAAACTCCCGTCCCAGTATTGTTTGCCTATTGTCACAGATTACTGTGTTTGTGACTGGAGGCATCCCACATTTTTTGTGGGATTTACATAATACATAAATTTACCATTTACATAAATAATGTCATTACTACCTGTGACAATGAAAGTCTTTGCTGTCTTAGTCTCTGGAAATGAACTTTCCATGGTATTATTGGTTTGAGTCACTACAGGAAAAATGTGTGAATTGTGGCTTTTGGTTGTGGGGTACCGATTTGTTACTAATCCTTTCCCTCATATGAACAGCTTTTGTTTTCCTGTTTGTTTCAATTCGTGTCCTAAGAACGTGGCTTGGCTTCCTGCCTGTCAGGGCATGCATTTTATTAGGCCTGCTTCTATGATGAACCAACTGAAAAGTTGTCTGGCCCCCAAAATATGGCCAGACAAAAATGTGCGTTGAACCCCATATGTAGCTAGCATACCTACTATTGCCAGCTCTCAAAGCATTGTTGAATCTTTTTCTCTTTCGGCTGTCTTCGGGAAGTGGCTCTGGATCTTGAGAGGGCTGCATTCTTTGCACCTCTGCAGGGCTGACTTGTGAGTCCTTGGTTAAACCTTAAAAGGCTTATTAGTTTTGGTTTTGAGTCGCCTATTAGGTATACCTTTGGTTTAAAATTTTGGTTTGTTTTATTTGTTGAATCCCTTAAATGAGTTTCAAACTGGCTTATAGATAAATGGACAATCATATTAACTAAATATACCTAAAACTGCTGAAAATACAGTAACAAACCCAAATGCTTTTCACTTTCATGTGACTTAGGTGAATCTCTGGTAAATAAGTTTAGTTCAATATTGTTGGCTTAAGGGAGAAAATAGAGCCAAGAATATTTGCTGTTTGTCCCAGCTGAAATCTGATAATTTTTGAAAAGATATTTAAAAGAGCTCTATGGTCAGAAGTGAGCTTAATTGAAAGTTGATATTCAGGCTATAATTTTTTTAAGGCCTCTCAGGTCTCTCTATTGGATCCTGCTTCTCCCATGGGAGCTTCTCAGTCAACTGAAGCTTCTCAAACCCATGCTAACTATAAGCTCAGCCCTTCTGTCTGCTTCCTTTCTTGTTGGCATGATTTTTGCTGAAGATAATGTGGAACTTCATTGGTCTTCTTGGGAAACAAGATCTCAAACTGGCTCCTCTCAGATCTGTTCTTTCCATTTCCTGTTCCCCCTTCTTCCTTTTTACATATTTATCTTCCATCCAGTTTCCTTGCATTCTTAATATGTTTCTCTTCAAGCCCCTACCTCCTTCATTTGGTGGTCAGTAGATGGGAAATTACTAAAAGGAAATAGAGTTTTGGTGGCCACATGAAGAGACCTAAAGGAGACTTCCTGGTGACCCTGATACCCTTTGAGAAACACAGGGAAGGTGCCACTGATTTCTTTTTTGGAGTACTCTGGTCTTCTTCATTGAGCCCTGAGAGTCATGAGTAGGTTCCCCTCAAGTCTGAAATTCTGCTCTCCTTTACATTGAGATACCTGATTTTTTTTTCACATTTTGGGTACCAAGGATTAGTTTGTGCTATGAGGTGGCACTTTGCCTGATGAGTCACTGGCAAGAGTTATAGTTTTAAAGATAACTGACAGTGGTTACAGTAAATGGTTATTATTGCAAGTGACACAAACTCTGTGTTTTGGAATACACAGCTCTTTGGTTTCTTTCCTTTTTCCTGTGTGCTTAGGTGAGGGCACTTAAGAGATATCAGCGTGTTCATCATTGAAAAATAAGATGCCTGTAAAAGTATAAGCTGGTCAAGAAATGGGCTAGTTGACATTAGGTCACCACCCACTCTAGAAAATGTCTGTACAACTAGGTACACTGTAGATGCACTGCATGACCCAATCCTATGGAGCTTTCCTCTTAGGCTTTTATCTAGGCTCTGAGAAGACTCAAGGTTATGCCAAAGCTAAATTGAAAAGTCACCTATCTAAACAAATTTGTCTCCAAAATATTACTTTCTGGCATTTAGCTGGTTATTTTGAACAGGCTACTGAATTTTCTCTTAGGTTCATCTGTGTACTTCCTTGTATCACTCAAAGAGGTACACCATAGAATGTTACACAGCCATGAAAAGTAATGAAATAATACCGTTTGCAGCAACATAGATGCAACTAGAGTCTATTATCCCAAGCAAATTAATGTGGGAACAGAAAACCAAATACCACATGTTCTCACTTATAAGTGGAAGCTAAACATTGGATACTCATGTCATAAAGATGGCAACAATAAACACTGGGGACTGCTAGAGAGGGGAAGAAGGGAGGGAGGCAAGAGTTGAAAAACTAACTGTTGGGTCCTATTCTTAGTACTTGGTTGATGGGATCATTTGAACCCCAAACTTCAGCATCAGGAAATACACCCAGTTAACAAACTTGCACATACATCCCCTGAATCTAAAATAAAGGTTAAAAAAAACCACACCTATTTCTTTGGCTCTTACCTCTCCTCTTCCTCCACTCCCCTTCTATTTTGACCCTAGATATGTTAAGAAACATGTTAACTGGAGGTGTAAAGTAAGAAATAGAGACAAGGTCTATCACCCTCATTTTCCCACTGAAGGGCTTTCCTTGCAGTAAAGCAGAGCTGTAGGATGAGGTCAGGGGTTAAAAGTTTTACCTTAAATTACATTTAGTACTTTGATTATTATATAATATTGGATACATTACTTTACTAAATTGAAACTTATTCATAGCTAAAGTGACTGGAGAACTTTTGAGTATCTGAGAATAACCCAAAAATGTTGAGGCTTACTTGAGATTTTTTTCTGGGGAGATGGGAGGAACTAGCCCTGCAGATTAGCTTACAGGGATGGGCACAGGAAAAACAATGAGGCTGTTTCTGGATTTTATTAGTCTTGCTAATTTAAGCCAACGATACATATATATATTGAACACAATAATAGGTTTAAGACTATAGGATATTACTTCATTTTCCAGGTACTTAAACTTTTCTGGTTTTTAAAAAAATTTAATTGGGAGTGGACCTCCACCTTCCCTCCCTTACCACTTTCAAATTCTCACCATTGATCACATAACTGAAGTTAGATTTCTAGTAATTATGGCAGAATGAGGGCTTGGATTACAATGTAATTTAATAAAAAAACTAATTTTTGCAAACCTCAATTTATATATTACTATTCATATCTGATATATAGGAATAAATGTTTTCTTATGTAGTACTAATGTTAAAGATATGTGAAGATATTCATTAGGGCACACTCTCAGTGGGTCTCTCATTTAGGTAAATCTTACAAGCAAATATACTGACTGATTTTTTTTCCTGGACTATCTTTTTAAGGATATTTGTAAAGTAAATGCCTTGGAAGACAGAAATAGTGTCTCCCTCCAGGGCAAAGGTCAAGTTTGTCTATCGTCCACCATAATAAAAATCATGACTCTTTCCAGGGCAAATGTCAGACAGGTTTATTGCCTATTATGTGAGATTTGGGTTCTCTAAAGTTGGAGTTCCTCTTAGGTAATATATCTGATATTCTGGCTATTGCTATTGCTGTCCTTTATATTTAACCTCATGCCTTCTTCCAGCATCCATGAATTGTAGCTGGCCAACTTTTAGCTTGCAATTAGGATAAATCACAATACCTGACAATACTAAAATAATCTCAAACTTATTAGGATAGCTACTATCAAAGCAATAGGAAATAACGTGTTGGCAAGGTTGTAGGAAAGTTGGAATCCCTGTGCACAGCTGGTGGGAATGTATAATGGTGCAGCTGCTACGGAAAACAGTATAATGATTGTTCAAAAAATTGAAGATAGAATTACCATATGATCCAGCAATTCTGCTTCTGAGTATATACCTAAAACAACTGAAAACAGGGTCTTGCAGAGATGTTTGAAAATCTTTGTTCACTGAAGCTTTTATTCACAGTGGCCACAAGGTGGAAGCAATGTAAGTGTCCATCAAAGAATGAATGAATACACCAGATGTAACATATACATACAATGGAATATTACGCAGTCTTAAAAAGGAAGAAAATTCTGACACACGCGTTAATATCAATGAACCTTGAGGATAGTATGCTAAGTGAAATAAGCCAGTAACAATAAGAAAAATACTGTTTGGTTCCACTTAAGTGAGGTACCTGGAATAGTCAAATTTATAGAGAAATAAAACAGAATGGTAGTTGCTAAGGATTCGGGGCAGGAGGAATATGGAATTGTTGTTTGATGGATATAGAGTTGCAGATTTGCAATATGAAAATGTTTTGGAGATCTGTATCACAACAATGTGAATGTGCTTAACACTACTGAGTTGTGTACTTAAAAATGATTAAGATGATAAATTTTACATTATGTGTATTTTACCCCAATTAACAAATACGAAAATAACACTCAGATTCTAATTTCAGCCTTGTTATATGGATGTCATATACATAATACAATTTTTAAAGGGACTTATGCTTTTTTTTTTTTCCTGTGGGTCCTTGAGACCCGCAGAATATGCTTAAGAAATTAAAATAGGGTGTGTGTGGTGACTGAATTAGTTATTCATTCAACTTGACTGTAACTATCCAACTTTATTTCTCATTGTTCTCCAGTATTAGATTTCCATTTCAGTAAAACCCCTCCTGGATTTTCTAAACATTCCAGGATTATTCTTTCTGCAGATTGTTGCCTTCTCTACTCCTTCACCTAACCGAATCATGATCATCCAGGAAAACTCATTCAAATCTTCCATTCTTCATTGAGACTTTAAGACTCATAAGAATGTGTCTCTTTAAAAAATCCCAGCAGCACTTGTGTTGCAGCCTTGATATACTTTATAATCGTATCCAGGATTACCCCTATTCTGAAATATTTCTCATGATCTGAAACCCAGAACTTAAATGATAACTCAAAAGGCAAACTCCATTTATTTTCTTTCATTGTTCAAATACGTCTGGCTCCATTGTTCTTAATAGTTATGGTGGAAAAATATATAGGGTCATGATGTTTTCCTGTAATCTTAAACCAAATTAAAAGAGGCTGACATTGATTGAGAGTATTCAAACTAGGATAAAAGATCATTTTAAATATTATCCAAATGAAAACTGATAAAAGCAGTGAACCCAGTGATTTCATCAAAGACAAGAAAAAACTCAGTAGAAGGATGCTTTTGCATTTGATTTGGTGATTAATCTTCCAGAAATAATTCATGCTGTACAGCATAGAGGATGCTGAATAATTGGCATGCCATTTTAATGAGAAAGAGGCAAATGGCAAAATCCTTCCTAAGCTGCCTTTATCCTAAGAATCCTATCCTATTTACCAGGAGCCCTTACTGTCTCTGTATTTCCCAGTACCTTCACATACATTATCTTCATAAACTTGATCTTTGCCACAACCCTATGAGACTGACATTTTCCCTATTTTTTTAATAGTTAAGAAATTTGATATTTGGATTATTTAAATGATTTGCTTGTGACTCTTGGTTCTATCACCTGATTTGCTTATTACTGTCTTATGGCTTTGCTCTTCCTTGTCCTGAATGCCTCCTCACTTCCTCACAATTCACAGATAATTATTTGCTATTTTCAATTTTCATTTAAATCTAAATTAAGATTTCAGCTTAAATCTACCTTCTCCTTGAAGACCTCTATTACTGATGAAGTTCACATATATTATTTTACTTTCAAATTTCAAGTTGATGCTGCATAATTCAATCTCAAATTCCATTGCTTATTTTTCAGATCTTTCATCAGATTATTTCATATCTCATTAAGTAAAATGTAAATTCTTTAAGAGAAGGGGTTATGACTTATGAAGCTTTTCTGTTCTATCTGTTAATGTAGTGGGTGTCTCATATTAGAAGTTTAAGAAATAATTCTTAATGTAGCCTTTCTTAACCAGTTTTTGAGAACATTCCACATTCTCTATATTATTATTTCTCTATATTATTATGGAGAAAATAATTCAACTACCTTTTTTCATAATTCTTACAACAAGGGTAAAAAGCTAGAGAAGTGAACTCATCATGTGCAATGGATTCATAAGAGCATTAGGACTTAATTCTCCCAGGTTGAGAAGAACAATTTAATGAACTGACCATCATCAACACCAAGATGAAAGATTAGATAATAAATGACCTTTGGTCATAATAATATGCAACTTTCTATCTGCATATAGTGTTATAAAGGCATAGTGTAAAGTAATTTAAGAAGAAACAGTTAAAAAAATTTATTATGTTAAATGTATGGATGGAGTATGAGGAAATATGTAGGGGATAGGTTTGCTTGCAGGTTTTTTTTTTTAATTTTAAGTTCTAGGGTACATGTGCAAGATGTGCAGGTTTGTTACATAGATTAAATGTTTGCTTGCAGGTTATTTTAAAATTTTAAGTTCTGGGGTACATGTGCAAGATGTGCAGGTTTGTTACGTAGGTAAATGTTTGCTTGCAGGGTTTTTTTTTCAGACTTAAATTCAAGAAAGGTAACTAGAATGATTATATAATTATTTTAATCTAAATAATTAGATATTAGAGGAGTACAAAAAATTGCCAAAAATTTTAACCTTTAATATGGCAAACTTTTTACTAAAACTAATGAAGCATAATGATACACATTTGCATTTTTGCCACTTTGGAGGTAAGAATGTGCAATGTGCTGGCAAAAGTAGAGTGAGGATAGCACAGACCAGCTAATCAGTCTCCAGTCACCTGAAATTTGGCACAGAGAAAAAGACACACAAACAATTGTAAACATGGAAGAACAATTCCACACTGAGAACACACATTTACATAAAGTCTCTTCTCCAGAGACTCTCTAATTCACAGTGGAAATGCCTGCTTTAATGGGTGTCAAGCTCTTTTCCAGCACAGGTCCAGGCTGAGAGAGAAGTTCGTTATGTCTACATGCCCTCAGGAAGAGGCAGAGGCAAACCACACAAGTGAGGTTATCAGTTGCCACAAGGATATGGTTTAGCTTCACCCCTATCAAGGAGGGCCCATGGCGTGTGCCTCCCACTGTGCGAGATACGAGAGGGTAGGTTTAATTGTTACCTAGAAGAGTCATTTTAATCTTTTTGTGATAAGGTGGGGGAGAAAAGATACTATTCCAAAGTGTCATCTAGGAAAGAAAAGAACATACATGAGACAGCAACTTTTAAGTCAGAGAAGTTAGTAAATGTGGGCACTACTTAGTGACGGATGACTAATTATTATTAATATATGATATTAATCTGATTTTAGAGAAAAGAATGGTAACAAAAGGAACTGAGAGTAAGAGGAAGCCTAAGTTACTAGAGGAATGAAAATAAGTAAAAACTAGACAAGACAAAGGTGAGAAAGAGAAAAAAAGAAATCAGAAGAAAAAATTAATGGCTTTACAGTTAAAGGGAGTTTACTTGGGAATACTGGCATAGATAGGCTATTAAGTGAAAAAGGCAGAAATATTCTGTTGGAAAAATCTCTGGGTACCTCTGTGAGGCAAGAAAACAATGAAATCCAGGATAAACACTGAAGCATTGAATTGATGAGGTACACCAGAGGGTTTATAGTCAAGTCTGAGAGAAGGCTGCTGATAAAATACAGGGTATCACCAAGGTAGCATGAAGTCCTCTGTAGACTGTATGTGATCAAAGTTCTGGTCATGGATTTTGGCTGTTAATCTTAGGAGGATTATAAAATGTGAAAGGAAGGGATGGCTTTTAGCATAGCAAGCTGGTTCACAGCAAAAGACATGACAAAATTATAGGTGACAGTGGAGAGGCAGGCAAGAAGGCAGTCATAGAATCTGACTTTAGTCACAGTTGGATTCTAAAATGAGCTACCGAAGATTAAATCAAGGACACTTGTACCTGGGTGAGCAACTACAGAGAGAATTCTTCCAAGGCTCAAAGAGTCAAGGAGAAGCAAACAATTAAAATAAAACAGTGCCAAATATTTTCTGAATGCTCATGAGTCTACTTGTCTTGGAAATGGTGGCTGGGAGCACTTAGACACAAAAATTACATTAAACAAAAATGTTGAAGTTAGCAGCATGCTGTCAAAATATTCCATCTCCTTTCACTTGGAAACATACATGCTTTAAGATCATGCTGGGCAGCACTGTTGAGATCTCTATACAGTGATAGTTAGTTCACAGTCCAGCCAGCTGTACAGAATTATAAATACATATTTCAAAATTTTGAACAAAATAATGCGTTACTTCCTATACAGTTCATCAGATCTGATTTCTCTTGTAAATATAAGTAGGGATCATTTGCAAAATAACAGAGTAGAATTTCCTGTGCAGACAGATGCTTTTTATATTTATAAAGCTTGAGCTCCTTTTTTTTTTTTTCTTTTTAATGTTCTGGGAAACTGGAAACCGATATGATTTTTCATATCAAGTTTAGTTTAACATATGGCAGTGAGCTCTCTGAGACTGTCTCCAAACTTTGCAGTTAACAGTTTCCAGCCTACACAGGAAACGAAGCTGTGCTTCTGACGCATTCCCATTATATGGGAAGACCGCAGAGAACAGCCTAAAGTTAAACCACAAAAATTATGTTTATACAAAGCGCAGCATTCAATTTAAACCACAGTTGCACAGAAATCTTCAGTTGATGCTTCAATTCCAGTTTTAAGTTGTTCTAGTGCAATGTTTCAAAGCGTATCAATAACTAAGTCACTGCTTCATCTATTCTTCAGCTTTTAGTTAGGTAGATAAGCAAAAAGCAAGTTCTGACTCTGGATGTTGCTTTCTCAGTTTAAGAATCAGCTTGTGTTTGTAGATCTTCTACTGGATTTGTATGTATTACAAAAGCAAAGCAAGACAATCCGATGAACAAAACCTCATCAAGCCAGAACCCTTAAAGGAAAGAGCGGCAATACCCATTGTGCAAAATAATTTTTATATATTACATTCCTCCTAATACATATGCAGACTGTATACAGATTGTGTACATAAAGACTATATGGAAAATAAAGTACTGAATATGATGATTACCTCAGCATGACATAGAGTTGTATATTCTGTCATAAAATAGTTCCATACTGCTATATAGCTATACTTTTTGAGTTTCTGTGGTGCTTTTTAATAGGGTTGTGTTTTGTTTTTGTGGTTTACTCTTTTGTCAGCTTTCATTCCCTGTTGCTATTGCTCTAGCATTCTTTCTCTTCTTTCTGTCATGTTCTAATGTTGTGTACACTACATCCCTTAGGATAAGAAACCAGACTAAGAAGTGTGGCCAAATTCTGTATAAAAATGAGGCTATCTAAGGCTATAAGCATGGGCCAGGGGTAGTCTATCAACAAAGCACAATGACAGTGGAAAGAATGTGGATTTGTCTCTTAGTTGTTTTCCTTTGGTCCAATTATGCAACGTCTTTGAACCTCAGCTTCTTCATCTATCAGAATTTTCAGTTTCCTCATCTAACAGAATTGCTGCTAGGGTAAAATAATATCTATCTATCTATCTATCTATCTATCTATCTATCTATCTATCTATCTTATTTTATCATATATATATATATATGATATGTCTCATAGAGTTGTGAGGATTAAATGAGGTCATTTATGAAAGCATGTAGCACATTGCCTGGCACAAAGTAGGTTCCTTTTTTCTTCTCTCCCTTCTCAAGGGGCCTTTATTATTTATTTCCTTGTTCTTGTCTGCAATCCATACAGTTGTTAGGGGGAGAAGTACAATTGCTGATAGTTGATATATTATTATTAGTGTTTTACCCCTCACACCATGAACTTTTAGAAAGAGTTAATGTTTTGAAATGTGAAGAAAAAGATTCCTTGTATACTCAAAAAGTATCGTTTTAATGAACTTTCTTAATATATTATCTTAAAATGATTCATATAAATGTTAGTACATAATTAAATGTGAATAATCATTCTATGCTAAGAACTCATCTTAGCACTTTTAAGCAGTGCTTTATCCTTCTTGTTAGAAAAAGTGATATAAAATCATTAAAGAAAAATTACAAGATACAGAAGAGCAGAAAGAAAAATATGCCCAATTCTCAACATTCAAAGATCCATATCTTTTCATTATTTTAATGAAATTTTGCTTTAAAACTTTGCCATTTATGTATAATTTTGTATTATTTTATACATATTTCTCATACCTCATATTACCAAATTTTTCATAAGCATAAATTTTTAAGTCTGTACAATCATCTACAAAGTGGATATGATTTATTTAAACATTTTCCCTTCAGTTGGACATTGAGCTTGTTTCTATTTTCTGTCCCCATTACAATTAACACTTTTTCTCTATTTAACACTCTTTCCTTAGGAGACATCCCTAGAAGTGGAATCATAATGTTAAAGGATACCAAGATGTTTAAGGCTGTTGCCAAGTTGGAAAACAGCAATCTCAGAATCACAATTTTGCTACAAAGGACACCTGGCCAAGCCTCCCTGGCATTTGTCCTATTTGCGCCAAATGAATGCCTCAGCCCTTTATTTTACTATGGATAGAGAATATCACCTTGACTATGTTTGCTTTACTGATGCCAACTGCAATGAGCATTGAGATGGCCTGATAGT
The DNA here is from genome assembly GCF_002776525.5 of Piliocolobus tephrosceles. Lineage (NCBI taxonomy): Eukaryota > Metazoa > Chordata > Mammalia > Primates > Cercopithecidae > Piliocolobus > Piliocolobus tephrosceles. Next base: position 98,063,940 of record NC_045436.1, on the reverse strand, counting down.
ACTTTTTGAAACCTTGATTTCTAATGTCTACGAAATAACCAATTTCTCATAAGAGAGACCTCTATTATTTTTGTAGTGTTATTGACATTTCTACAGAAGAGGACATGGAAGCACAGAATAGAATCAGCAAGACAACTGAGGTGCGTGTGTTCCTCCTTTGTCATCCCAGGACACTCACATTGCTTACTGGCCCATATCTGGCTGTGAGCTCCTGACATGCTACATTTACCAACAAGCCCTACTTAACCCTAGGTTTACTAGTTTGGAAGAAAAGATGTGGCAAACCCACTCCTTTTGGAAAAGAGAGAGGGCCCAATTATTCAATTACCTGTGTTACTAATACCTCACAAGAAAGCAGTATCGTATGACCTTCAGAAGGACCGACAATTCCCCTGACATCCAAGACCAAAACATCAGGAGCAAATACACTCATATGCGAATAAAGCTTCTGTGAGGGCCTCCACCCAAGATAGGAAATTACTAACATCTGCAACAGGTGACCTCACACTCTAGGGCCACAGGGAAGTGAGGTCACTCAGCACCAAGCAGCATTAGCCTAAGCAACCAGACAAAAAAAACAAAAAACAAAAAACAAACAAAAAAAACCCAGTGGATTAAACTCTGCAAAGTAAAATCTTAAGAACCTACCGAGTTTGATAGGAAATGCCTCAGCAGTCTAAATCTCAGATATGATAAAATGTCGTACGTCCTGGAGGTAAGACTGAAGCTGAGCATTAAGCATCCTAAGGGGGATACCAATTTAGCGAAACTCCCAATTGGAATGTAACTGGGATCTTTTAAAAAAATTTCCTGGGGCCGGGCGCGGAGGCTCAAGCCTGTAATCCCAGCACTTTGGGAGGCCGAGGCGGGTGGATCACGAGGTCAGGAGATCGAGACCATCCTGGCTAACATAGTGAAACCCCGTCTCTACTAAAAATACAAAAAAATTAGCTGGGCGTGGCGGCGAGTGCCTGTGGTCCCAGCTACTCAGGAGACTGAGGCAGGAGATGGCGTGAAACCGGGAGGGGGAGCTTGCAGTGAGCCGAGATCGTGCCACTGCACTCCAGCCTGAGCAACACAGCAAGACTCTGTCTCAAAAAAAAAAAAAAAAATTCCTTGCCAGGGTTCCGTCTCCTGGGTCAAATTTGTAGGCCTTTTTGGGGGTAGTGAGAAATGATTTGGCTTTGACTGAGTTCTTTTAGGGCCGAAGTTTCCACTACAAAGAAAGAAATGAGTAGGCAGGGAATTGAGGTCAAAATAGGAATTCTCTAAGAAGTGTGCACAAAGGTTTAAGTAGAAGATATCTGAAACATCAATTAAAAGTAGGAAATTGTAAACAACTTGCTGTTTCTAAAACACCTCAGCACACTCATGGGGATTTTGTACTTGTTGTTTCCTTTGCCTGGAGATAAAATCAGAGAAGTAAGCTTTGGGGATCACACAGGGTCTTGTAGGCCTTGATAAGCAGCCTGCCTTCTACTCCGAAGAGAGAAGATTGGAGGGTTGAGAGCAGAAAAATAATGCTATCTGACTTATATTTTACTTTCTCTTCAATTAATTGAGAAAAATACCCTAAATCTATAGAAAAGGCAAATAATTAGTAGAGTGAACATCTTTATAACCTTTGCCTATTCTCTGAGTACTTACATTTCACCACACTTAATTTTTCTTTGTTTCGTTTTTTGAGATGGGGTCTCACTCTGTCGCCCAGGCTGGAGTGCAGTGGCATGATCTTGGCTCACTGCAATCTCCGCCTCCTGGGTTCAAGCGATTCTTCTGCCTCAGCCTCCCAAGTAGCTAGGACTACAGGCGTGTACGCCTGGCTAATTTTTTGTAGTTTTAGTAGAGACAGGGTTTCACCATATTGACCAGGCTGGTCTTGAACTCCTGACCTCGTGATCCACCTGCCTCTGTCTCCCAAAGTGCTGGGTCTGCCTCCCAAAGTGGTGAGACTACAGGTGTGAGCCACGGTGCCCGGTCTCTCTCTTTATTTTTTATTTTGCTGAATCATTTGAAAATAAGTTGCAGACATCAAGACACTACCATCAAATCTTTTGGCATGTATCATGTAAGAATAAGTACATTTTTTATATAACCAAATATCATCATCACACCTAAGAAAACTGGTTATTAATTTAGTATCATCTATTATACAGTCCAGATTTAAATTTTCCCAATTGCCTCATTGTTGTCTGTGGTAAATTCTATTTTCCAAAAATGACTACCACAATTTCTGTTTCTTCCAGAATGTTGTCAGTCCCCTATAAAGAGAGAGAATTTATTTCTTCTCCGTTTGAATGTGGGCAGGCTTTTGTGACAGCAAAAGTGATGCTGTGACTTCTGAATCCAAGGCAATTCTGCTTCTGCCTTGCTTGCTGCAACACTTGATGGAGCCCTAAAGCTGTCTGATTGTTCTAGGAAGAGGCCCAGATAAGCCCCCTGGTAAAGATCACATGGAAAAGCCCTGGGACTACACGAAGAGATGCCCACGGGCTCACAGATGCTCTAGGCACTGCCACCTGGTTTTCCAGTTCTAGTCACCATCTGACTGCAACCTCATGAGAAACCTGGAGTCAGGATCACCCAGTTCATCTTTTTTTTTTAGACGGAGTCTTGCTCTGTCGCCCTGGTTAGAGTATCATGGTGCGATCTCGGCTCACTGCAACCTCCGCCTCCTGGGTTCAAGCGATTCTCTTGCCTCAGTCTCCTGAGTAGCTGAGATTACAGGCTCCTGCCACCACGCCAAGCTAATTTTTGTATTTTTATTAAAGACCGGGTTTCGCCATGTTGGCCAGGCTGGTTTCAAACTCCTAACCTCAGGTGATCTGCCTGCCTCAGCCTCCCAAAGTGTTAGGATCTGTTACAGGCGTGAGCCACTGTGCCCGGCCCAGTTCAGCTCTTTCTGATTTCTGACCTACAGAAATCATGAGAGATCATAAAAGGATTAATGTTTTTTTAAGCTACTTTACTTTGGAGCTAAAAAATAACTTAAAAATGACTTTTATAGATGTATATTTAAAAAAATCCCAGATGCAATGAAAGCTTAGGCTTATAAATTACATTACATTATTATGTCTTTTAGTTTCTTTTAAACTAGAATAATCCTTTCTTCCTATTATTTAAAAACACTACATTGTCCTTTTTAGAAAGTCCAGACTATTTGTTTTATAGAATATATCAGTGTTTGCATTTGTCTGATTATTTTTTCATTAGATTAAGAACACAAAAAGATATTTTAAAATTTCTTTCTTTCTTTTTAAAAATTGTGGTAAAAATCATGTAACATAAAATTTCTCCTGTTACATTTTTAAATTTGCAGTACAGTATTGTTAATTATAAGTGTATGTTGTATGTTGGAGCTCTAGAGGGTATTCGTCGTGCATAACTGAAAATTTATATCCACCGAACCCTCCCCAAGCTCCTGGCAATCATCACTCTCCTATCTGCTGTTATGAGTTCGACTGTTTCAGATGTCTCATGTTAAATGGAATCATGCAGTATTTGTTCTTCTGTGACTGACTTATTTCACTTAGCATAATGTCCTCAATGCTGATCCATGTTGTCACACATAGCAGGATATCCCTGTTCTTTTTAAGGCTGAATAACATTTCATTGTATGAATATACCATGTTTTTTACCCATTTGCCTATTGATGGACATTTAGGTTGTTTCGTCGTCTTGGCTATGTGAATAATACTGCAGTGAATATGTGAGTGCGTGTACCTCTTCGAGATCCCAATTTCATTTTTTTTGGATGTATACCCAGAAGTCGAATTGTTGAATCATATGGTAGTTCTATTTTTAATTTTTTGAGGAACCTCCATAGTTTCCCATAGCAGCTGCACCATTTTACATTCCTACCAACTATGTACAAGAGTTCTAATTTCTCCACATTCTCACTAGCACTTGTATATATATACATATATATATGATTAGTGACTTTTATATATATAAATTTCTCTACATTCTCACTAGCACTTATTTATATTTATATATACAAATTTATATAAAAATTGATGATTAGTGACTTTTTTTAACATCTATATTCATCAGGAACATTGGCTTATAATTTCTTTTCATATGCCTGTCAGTCATGTCGCCTTTGGAGAAATGACTGTTCAAGTTCTTTGTTTATTTTCTAATTGGATTATTTCTTTTTGTTTTTTGCTATTGAGTTGTAGCAGTTCCTTCTATATTTTGGATAGTAACTCCTTGTTAGGCATACAATATGAGAGTATTTTCTCTCATTCCATAGGGTACACTTTCCTTCAGTTGGTTATTTTAGTTTTTTTTTTTTTAATGTGCAGAAGCTTTTAAATTTGATGTAATCCCACCACTTGTCTATTTTTGCTTTTGTGGCACATGCTTTTGGTGTCATATTCAAGAATCATTGCCAAGACTAATGTAATGAAGTTTTTCCTTTATGTTCGTGTTGGAATGTTTTACAGTGTCAGGTCTTACTTTCAAGTCTTTAATCCATTTTAAATTGATTTTTGTGTAGGGTGTATGATAAGGGTCCATTTTAATTTTTTATATGTGCGTATTCAATTTTATCAACCCCATTTGTGGAAGAGACTATCTTTTCCTCATTGTGTATTCTTGATGCCCTTGTCAAAGGTCAGTTGACAACATATGCATAGATTTATTTCTGGGTTTTGTATTCTGTTCCATTGATCTATGTGTCTATCTTTGTACCATCACTATACTGCTTTAATTACTATATCTTTGTAATATATTTTCAAATCAGGAAGTAGGATGCCTCCAGCTTTGTTCTCCTGTCTCAAAATTGTTTTGACTTTTTGGGGCCCTTTGTGGTTCCACGTGAATTTTAGGATTGTTTTTTTCTATTTTGGTAAAAAATGCCACTGGGATTTTGAGAGGGTTTGCATTTAATCTGTAGATTACTTTGGGTAGTATGGATATTTTAATAATATTTACCTTCCAATCTATGAACATGGAATATCTTTCCATTTATTTGTATCTTCTTTAATTTCTTTTGGGAATATTTTACAGTTTTCAGTGTACAAGTTGCTTCCTGTTTTGGGACAGTTTATTTCTATGTATTTTATTCTTTTTTATGGTATTATAAATGGGATTGTTTTCTTAATTTTTTTTTGGATAGTTTGTGGTTAGTGCAACATAACTCATTTTTGTATGTTGATTTTGTATCCTGTTAATTCTAACAGTTGTTTTTGTGTGTGTGCATGCATGTGTGTGTATGTTTGTGTGCGAAATCTTTAGGGTTTTCTAAATATAAGATCATGTCATGTCCAAACAGAGATAATTTAACTTTTTTATTTATAATTTGGATGTCTTTTTTTTTTCTTGCCTAACTGCTATAGCTAGTACTTCCACTACAATGTTGAGTAGAATTGATGAGAGTGGGCGTCCTTGCCTTGTTCCTCAGGCAAGTTTTCAGGTTTTTACCATCAAGAATGAGGTTACTTGTGGGGTTTTTCATATATGGCTTTTATTATGTTGAGGTAATTTCCTTTTACTCCTACCTTGTTGCAAGTTTTTATCATGAAATTGTATTGCATTTTGTCAAACAATTTTTCTGTGTCTATTGGGATGATCATAACATTTTTATCCTTAATTATGTTATTTTGGTATATTACATTAACTGATTTTTGTATGTGGAGCCATCTTTGCATCCCAAGAATCAATGCCACTTAGTCATGGTGTATAACTTTTTAATGTACTGTTGAATTTAGTTTGCTACTATTTTGTTGAGGATTTTTATATCTATGTTCATCAGGAATACTGTCCTGTAGTTTCTCTTCTCATAGTATGTTTGTCTGGCTTTGGTATTAGGCTGCTGCTGACCTCATAGACTGAGTTTGGAAGTGATCTCTTCTATTCCATTTTTTTTGGAGAGTTTGATAAGGATTGGCATTAGTTCTTGAAATGTTTGATAACATTCACCAGTAAAGACATCTGTTCCTGGAAGTTTCTTTGTTGGAAGCCTTTTGGTTAGTGACTCAGTCTCCTTACTAGTTACAGGTCTGCTCAGGTTATCTATTTCTTCAAGATGTATGTGTTTAGAAATTTATCCATTTTTTCTTGGTTATTCCAATTTATCAATGTATAATTGTATATTATAGACTATTATGATCATCTTTATTCCTGTGATCGGTTGTAATGTCTCCTCTTTCATTTCTGATTTTATTTGAGTCTTCTTCCTTTTTTCTTAGTAACTAAAGGGTTGCCAATGTTGTTAATCATTTCAAGAAACCAATTTCAAAAAAAAAAACATAGGATTTTTTTCTCTTATTTTTATATTTTCGATTTCATTTATTTTTGCTCTAATCTTTATTATTTCCTTTCTACTAATTTTGGGTTTAGTTTGCTCTTTTTTTTCTAGTTTCTTGAGGTTCCTTGAGGTAGAATTAAATAGTTTATTTGAATTGTTTCTGTTTTTAAAAATGTAGACATTTATCACTATAAACTTCTCGCAGAGTAGTGCTTTTGCTGCATTCCACAAGTTTTGGTAGGTGGTTTACTTTTTTTTTTTTTTAAATTTATATCAAGGTATTTTTAAATTTCTCTTTTGATTTTTTTCTTGTACCCAAATGATTATTGAAGAATGTTTCATTTAATTTCCACATATATGTGAATTTCCCATTTTTCCTTCTGGTATTGATTTTTAGTTTCATTCCCTGTGGTAGTAACTGATATTCTGAACAGAGACTTATTTTGTGATCCAACATGTAATCTATCCTAGAATGTATTTTGTGTGAGTTTGAGAAGCATGTGCATTCTGCTGCTGTTGGGTGAAATGTTCTGTATCAGTCGGCCAGGTCAATTTGGTCTATAGTGTTGTTCAAGTATTGTTTTCTTACTGATTTTTGGTTTAAGTGTTCTATTGTTGAAAGTAGGATGTTATCTCCTACTATTATTGTGTTCCTATCTGTTTCTCCCTTCAGTTATCTCAATGATTATTACACATATTTGGGTGCTCTGAATTTGCATGCATTTATATTTATAATTGTTACATCTTCCTGGCTAATTGACTTTTTAATCACTAGATAATGTCCTTCTTTGTTTTTTGTGACAGTTTTGGACTTAAAGTCCATTTTGTCTGATAGGAATATGGCTACTTTTGCTTTCTCTTGGTTAACATTTGGATGGAATAAATTTTCCATACTTTCACTTTCAGCCTGTGTGTGACTTCAAATCTAAAACTAGTGTTCTGTAGACAGCATATAGCTGGATCTTGTTTTTGTTATCCATTCAGCTACTGTATCCATTTTGATTGAGGAGTTTAATTTATTTACATTTAATGTAACTACTGATAGGGAAGCACTTACTGTTACCATTTTGTTAATTGTTTTGTCTTGTAGTTTTTCTGTCCATCTTTTCTTCTCTTGCTGTCTTCCTTTTGTTGATTTTTGTAGTGATAGGCTTTGATTTCTTTCTCATTTATTTTTTAAAAAGTATTTTCTTTGCGGTAATGTGGGGCTTACATAAAACATCTTATAGTTATAACAAATATAAAGCTGATATTTTAAGCTAATAACAACTTTAACTTCAATGGATATAAAGCTCTATTATTTCACCTCCCTTACCCTTTTTATTATTGTCATATAGTTATAGTTTTTTTTATACTTTTGCCTTTTAACTTGAGTATCAGAATTAAAGGTGATTTATACACAACCATTACAATATTACAGTATTATCTATTTATTGGTATGTTTACCTTTACCAGTGAGCTTTATGGTTTCATAATAATTTCTGCTGCTGCCTAGGGTGTTTTCATTTCAACTTGAAGGTCTCCTTTCAGCATTTCTTGTAAAGGCGATATCGTGGTAATAAACTCCCTCAGCATTTGCTTATCTAGGTCTTTATTTCTTCTAACGTTTAATTTTAGATTCAGGGTTACATGTGCAGCTTTCTTATATAGGTAATCTTGTGTCATAGTGGTTAGAAGTACAGATTATTTCATCACCCAGGTACCCAAGACTGGTACCCAAGAGTTATTTTTTCTATTCCTCTTCTTCCTCCCATCCTCCACCCTGTGGTCAGCCCCTGTCTATTGTTCTCCTCTTTGTGTCCATGTGTTCTCATCATTTAGTTCCCACTTGTAAGTGAGAACATGTGGTATTTGGTTTTCTGTTCCTGTGGTAGCTTGCTAAGGACAATGGCCTCTAGCTCCATCCATGTTCCTGCAAAGGATGTGATTTTGTTCTTTTCTATGGCTGCATTGTATTCCATTGTGTATATGTACCACATTTTCTTTATCCAGTCTACCACTGATGGGCATTTAGGCTGGTTCCATGTCTTTGCTATTGTGAATAGTGCTGCAACAAACATATGCATGTGTGTTTATGACAGAACAATTTATATTCCTTCTGGTATATATCCAGTAGTGGGATTGCTGGATCAAATGGTAGTTCTGTTTTTAGCTGTTTGAGGAATTGACAAAGTGCTTTCCACAATGGTTGAACTAATTTACATTCCCACCAACAGTGTACAAGCATTCCTTTTTCTTTGCAACCTCGCCAGCATCTGTTATTTTTTGACTTTTTAGTAATAGTCATTCTGACTGTTATGTATCTCATTGTGGTTTTGATTTGCATTTCTCTAATGATCAGTGATACCGAGCTTTTTTAACATACTTGTTGGCCACATGTATGTCTTCTTTTGAAAAGTGTCTGTTCATGTCCCTTGCTCACTTTTTAAATAAAGTTTTGTTTCTTTTTCTTGTAAATTTGTTTAAGTTCCTTATAGATGCTGGATATTGGACCTTTGTCAGATGTATAGTTTGCAAATATTTTCTCCCCTTTTGTAGGCTATTTACTCTGTTGATAGTTTTGTTGTTGTGGTTGTTGTAGTGCAGAAGCTCCTCCTTCATTATTAAAGGATAATTTTGCAGGCTATAGTATTCTTGGGTGGCGATTTTTTTTCTTTCAGCACTTTGAATATATCTCCCTTCTCCATTTTGTCCTGAAAGGTTTCTGCTAGATATCTACTGATAGTGTTACAGAGACTCCCTTTCATGTGATGAATCACTTTTCTTTTTCTGCTTTTAACATCCTTTGAATTTTGACATTTTTATTATAACCTTTTTTGGTGTGGTTATCTTTGGGTTCTTCCTAGTTGGAGTTTGTTGGCCTCTTGAACTAGGATCTCTACTTCCTTTTCCATATTTGGGAAGTTTTGGCCATTATTTCTTCAAATAAGCTTTCTGCATCATTCTCTCTTTCTTCTCTTTGTGAGACTCCCATAATACAAATATTTGCAAACTTGATGGTGTTTCCTAAGTCCCTTAGACTTTCTTCACTCTTTATGTTGTTTTATTTTATTTTGCTCTCTGGGCAATTTCAAATGACCTGTCTTCAAGTTCCCTGATTCTTTCTTCAGATTAATCACGTTTGCTATTAAAACTTTGTACTGATTTTTTCACTTCAGTTATTTTATTCTTCAGCTCTGAGATTTCTATTTGATTCCATTTTTAATATTTTCTATTTCTTTGTTGAAATTCTCACTTTGAGCGTCCATTTTTTCTCCTGAGCTTTTTGAACATCTTTATGATGATTGTTTTGAATTTTTGTCAGGTAATTTAATCTCTCCATTTCATTAAGTTGGTTTCTGGAGACTTATTTTGTTCCTTGGATTGGTCTATATTTTCCTTTTTTAAATGTGCCTTGTTACTTTTGTTGGAGTCTGTGCATTTCAAAAAATAGCTTCCTCTCTCACTCTGTAAAAAACAGGCTTTGTATAGGAATAAACCTTCACCAATAGGCAGGTTAGAGATTCTGAGGTCCTCTCACCTCTAGTCTGTGGATACATCTGCAATAGACTTTTAAGTATATATTCTCAATTAGAGGGATTTACTAGTCGATTTTCTTCCAAGACCTTGTAATCTATTCCTCCTTCTGGAATAGATTATTCCAGAATAATAATCTGGAGCTGTTATTAGCTGCCAAGCTGTCTTTTGTTGTCAGCAGACCCTGGCTTCTAGAATATGTTGGGTCCTATCAGCACTTGGAGACAGATAAGATAAAAACTAGTCTCTTGGGCAACCCCCACCCACTCTTCTGCCCCTCTGTCCCCCGCCAAAAGCCTAAATGTTCAATGTACAAAAATGTTCAAGCCAAGTCTTTCCCTCTTATGGGACTGTGGGAGAAGCTAGAAGCTGGGAATTTTCTTCCAGTTGCTCTCTGCTGAGTCAGTGGAAGCGACTATGGCAAGTGAGTATTATGAATTTTTTTACTGGCCTCTAAGCAGCTGGTTTTGTTCTTGCCTGGGGTTCAGAAGTGTCTTAATTTGTTTCTGGATTTTTTACAAAGGGAATTCGTTCATGTATTGTTGAGTTGGTGACTCTATGGAAGGAAGGAGAATCTGGGACTTTCTATTTCATCATTTTACTGATGTCACCCTACTTTGTTGTGTATTGAGTCACAATAGGAGGTGAATAATATCAGCTTATCTTGTTAAGTTACTCCACCTTTGGTGATGTTAAGTCTGATCACTTGGTTACAGTAGAAACTGTCAGATTTCTCTATTTTAAAGAATGATTTTTCTCTTTGTAATTAATAAATAATCTATGGAATTAAACCTTAAGGCTGTGTAATCTTTCACCCAAAAGTTTCAGCAATTATTGATGTTTCTTTTTTCAATCAATTGTTTTCATTGGTGTCTGCAAAAGGATGATCTTTGAATTCCATCATTCTACCTGAATTCATTATCTGGCACTGGTGTTCTTTTCTACAGAAGAACTCTCCTTCTTTTTTCATACTTTGAGTATGTCTATAACCTCCGTTTTTTTGATGCTCAAATTATCTCATATCAAGGGCACTTTTAGCTAATTTCTGTCCTGTTTAATACAAGCTTGTTAGTCTTTGAGTGAGTGTTTCCCTTTTTTCTGGTACAAGGTGTTCCAGATGCAATTTGCACTTTCCATGTATCTGACTTGAATTTAGCTTTTTCTCCAAAAAGCCCACTTGCTTTTGGGGAGAAATAATATTTAGAAGTTAAAATTTGAGCACTAGCTGAGCTCTTTGCTACTCAGTGTCATTGATTCTAGATAGAGGTAGGAAACCTTAAGTTCTTATTAATCTCCTCATTTCAAATTTAAATACTCTAATTCTCTCTTATTATCCTCCTTTCCATATTTTTATTCTTTGTTTTACAGCGAAGACTCAGTTCACAACAGCATCAATATTTTCATTTATTTTTTCTATCTGACAATACATGAGAAATGTTTCATAATTCAACAAAAATTTATTAATAAAGTTTACATTTTCCATGCAGACTTTTGTCCTATATTTCACTAAATGTATACAGTTAGAATTGTGTATTGAAAATTATTTTAATTAATTATTTTGTGTAATATATTACATACATATCCATGTTAGGTTTATTTGTTCATTTGTCTTCAGTTTTCAGGTTTGCTTATTTCTTCCTCATCCTTTTTCATTTATTATTTTGACTATATGTAAAACATTTCATGGTTCAAAATCAAAGCTATAGGCTGGGCTAGGTACCTCATGCCTGCAATCTCAGCACTTTAGGAGGTTGAGGTGGGTGGATCACGATGTCAGGAGATCAAGACCATTCTGGCAAACTCAATGACTAACACAGTGAGACCCTGTCTCTACTAAATATACAAAAAATTATCCGGGCATGGTGGCATGTAACTGTAGTCCTAACTACTCGGGAGGCTGAGGCAGGAGAATTGCTTGAACCTGGGGGGTGAAGGCAGTGAGCCGAGATTATGCCACTGCACTCCAGCCTTGGTAACAGAGCGACACTCTGTCTCAAAAAACAAAACAAAACAAAACTATGAAAACAGTATGGTGATTCCTCAAGGATCTAGAACTAGAAGTTCCATATGACCCAGCCATCCCATTACTGGGTATATACCCAAAGGATTATAAATCATGCTGCTATAAAGACACATGCACACGTATGTTTATTGCGGCACTATTCACAATAGCAAAGACTTGGAATCAACCCAAATGTCCATCAGTGACAGACTGGATTAAGAAAATGTAGCACATATACACCATGGAATACTATGCAGCCATAAAAAAGGATGAGTTTGTGTCCTTTGTAGGGGCATGGATGCAGCTGGAAACCATCATTCTCAGCAAACTATCGCAAGAACAGAAAACCAAACACCGCATGTTCTCACTCATAGGTGGGAACTGAACAATGAGATCACTTGGACTCGGGAAGGGGAACATCACACACCGGGGCCTATCATGGGGAGGGGGGAGGGGGGAGAGATTGCATTGGGAGTTATACCTGATGTAAATGACGAGTTTATGGGTGCTGACGAGTTGATGGGTGCAGCACACCAACATGGCACAAGTATACATATATAACAAACCTGCACGTTGTGCACATGTACACTAGAACTTAAAGTATTAAAAAAAAAAAAACTATGTAAAAAATGTACTTAGTGAAGTGTTTCTCCCACTCACCCCCTTACTTTTCTGCTCTCATCCCACCATCCCCCCTATTTTAAATGTAATTTTATTTTTATTGATAATTTAAAAGTTTTAAATTTCTATTAATAATTAAGAAAACTTTTATTATTTTTGGTGTGTTTCTCCTGTATTTCTTTTTGTACAAGTAGATAAATATCAATATGTATTAAAATTGCCCACTTTTTCCTCCCTTAATATATTGTGGAAATCACAGTACATCAAAATCTTCCTAATTTTATTTATATAGTAGTTTCATGTATGGCTATACCACAGATTTTTTTAACCAGTCTCTTATGGATGGATGTTTAGGTTGTTACCACTATTTGATGTACAAATAATTCAGTAATGAATAACTGAAAAAATGTTTGCACTCAGATTGTTCATTAAAAAATTGACTTTGTGGTAATTCCTTCTTTAAGGTAGAGTTCTAAAGGTAGAATTTCTGCAGCAAAGAGCAAGTGCTATATGGATTTGTTAGATGTTGCTAAATTTCTTCCATTAGGGTTGCACCGTTTACTCACTCACTAGGATATATGAGAGTACCTGTTTTCCCACAGACTTGCTAACAGAATATCTTAGCAATCATTTGAATTTTTGTTAATCTGGTAGATAAGAAATAGTTTCTCAATATAATCTTACTTTGCATTTTTCTTATTTTGAGTGAAATTGAGCATCTTGTCATAAACTCAATTACTTCAATAAGGTCATATATTAGATGCCATGTTGGGAGAGAATAAAACTCAGTTACTCAAACCCTCTGTAATCAAGTGAATTCTTTGGTGAGATACTTCCAAGGCAACCACATTTTCTTTCAGATTCCAAAGATAGTATGTATGTAGTCACAGGAAGTCATGGGAAATGCATTGTTATTTATTTAGAACCTACTATGTGCCAAAACTTTTGCAGTGTATTGTGAATGTAAAATAGAATAAGGCATGATGTCTTCCATCAGGGAAGTCAAAAATTACTGGAAGGTAAAGATAATTGATTATAGGACTGTAGGCAAATTATACTTGGATTATGCCCGAGTACTATGAGAACACAAAGGAGAAACATTAGAAATCAAGCTAGAGGGTTGGGGATGTCTTCTTTAAAAAAATGATGTATGAGTTCAAATTTGCAGGAGGGCATTCCAGATTGAGGTGATAACACTTTAAGACACAGAGTGAGATAGTACAAAGTTTTGTTCAAGGTACTGTGAATTATTCCGTATGGGTGGAGTGAAAAGTGCATATAAGAAGTTACTGAAGAAAAGGATGAGAAAAGTGGACAGGAGCCAGATTTGATTTATTTTTTTCAAGTGAAGAAATTTTCTGTCTATCCTGAATGCAAGAAATAGTATTTAGGAATTAAAATCTGAGCATTTTGCGTTTAGTATTTAGGAATTAAATAAATAGTATTTAGGAATTAAAATCTTTGCTACTGGGTGTCACTGATTGTTATGGGAAACTGTCAAAGGATTAAACAAAAAATAACATAATATTCATTTCTCCAACTTAATATCTATTTTCTTACATTTTAAGATAATATCCATTCCAAAAACTGGAAAGTTTTCATACTCCTATTTTTCTTAACTATGAAGGTCAAAACGACTTAATCATGCTTTCTTGTGGTTTTCTTAATCTCACAGTGACAAATAATGACAGTAAGTTCTCACTTAATGTTAACGGTAGGTTCTTGGAAACTGAAACTGTAAACAAAGTGACATATAACAAAACCAATTTTACCAATGCTTAAATAATCTAAACAAAAGTTAATTTCCTATGACATATTTCTGTCCCCCAAAACATCACCCAGCTTCTAAACAGGAACCAAAGCATTTTAATATTAAACATTGAAATAAATGTGAGCTCTACATATATTTAGGAAAGGTTAGTAAAAACAAGTAAGATAATCATTTACCCAATTATCCCAGTTTAGGATTGCTTGGGGGCCAGGGCTTATCCTGGCAGTTCAGGGCACAAGGCAAGAACCGACCCTGGACAATATGCTATTCCATCACAGTTTATACAGGACAGTTAACCTGATATGCACATCTTTGGGATGAAGGAAGAAACCCGAGTATCAGGAGAAAACCCACATAGACATGGGGTGAATGTGCAGACTCCACACAGATTGGCCCTGGATGGGAATTGATTTTTTCCTTATCAATATTATAACAAAATGATATTAAAGGAAACAACATTATTCAAGGACCTGCTGTATATAACACCACGGTTAGTAATGAAGAACATTAATAATAGAAAAATAGGGCTGATATGGAGGATAGCAAAGAAATGAAATAAAATGTTTTGGCTTCATAAATTTAAAAGTTTTACCATTTTATAATTAGCATCAATACAATGTATTGGTTTAAGATAAAAAGAACATAATTCTTTATTCGTAGTTCTTTAAAAGTACATTACACATTTTTCCTTAACTGCAAGTGTTTATTACAGCTTTTCTCAAAAGCACTAGGTTTTTGCTTTTTAACCCTACATGGAGATGGTTTGCTTTTTCTTAGACAGTAGCCTGACATGTTTAACCACTCAGATTTTCTCAGTACCAGGTCACTGAGTCATATTAAGAAGGAATGTGCATCATATCAAGACCAATTTAGCCAGGAGTGCAGAAACAGTGTGTTGTAGTGGGTGAAGCGGTGAACTAAGAGTGGGGAAGAATAGAGTTCTGGTCAGAATACTATAGAAGCGACCCGGAGCGAACTAAATACTCTTTTTGGAACTCTAGTTCACCAAAAATTAGGAGATTGATAGATAACCTTCATGGTCTTTTCCAGTTTATTAATCCTTTGTTCTGTGTCAGGTAAATTTCATCATCACTTGTGAAAACCTGCTGAAGATTTAGGGCCTCTTAAACATTTTCTGAAGTCTAAACTTCATTTACTTGCAAGCAGAGACTCTGCCAAATGCAGTTTTATTAAAACTTGGCTTGTTATTCACATTTGGATATACCTTAAAGCAAGTCATACCCCTGAAATATAACTCTTCATGCATTTAGTCAATCATTAAAATACATTTAGCAACCTCTTATTAGATTCAAACATTGATCTAGACACAATGGAAAGCACAAAGATGAAACACACACAGATTACCTGTGTAATGAGAATGCCCCCATTATGCAGTAGAAAGGATGCACACACAAATAATCACACTGTGGGGCAGGTGATAGGCAACATATGAGACTTACAGATACAGAACAATTGGAACTGAGTAAATAGAAATTCTATTCCTGTATGCCAACAACACAAAATAATTCCATTTTATGTACATCACTATTAGATGATGATGATTATTTTTAATGTAGCATTTATTGTGTAACTCTGGGTGTGTTGTGTCTCTGTGTGTGTTCATGTGTGTGAAGTTTCTGGTTATAACACTAATAGGTGTTCACTATAGATATTTTATAAAAATTAGAGGAAGATAATGGAAATAATCTTCAATCATGTGATCTAGGATAACTACTGCTAACATTCTGCTGAGTTCTTTCTAGTTTATTTCCATACTCATATCTTATTTTCTTGTAATTTACTTTTCCCATTGAGAAGACCACAAATATTTCCCATGTCATTAAAATTATTATTATTATTATTTTAGATGGAGTCTCGCTCTGTCACCCAGGCTGGAGTGCAGTGGTGCAATTTTGGCTCACTGTAACCTCTGCCTCCCGGATTCAAGCAATTTTCGTCCCTCAGCCTCCCAAGTAGCTGGGATTACAGGCATTCACCACCATGCCCGGCCAATTCTTGTATTTTTAGTAGAGACAGGGTTTCACCATGTTGGCCAGGCTGGTCAGGAACTCCTGACCTCAGGGGATCCACCCACCTTGGCCTCCCAAAGTGCGGGGATTACAGGAGTGAGCCACCACACCTGGCCAAAATTATTATACAACATGTTTTTAAATGCCTGAATGTATCTTATTGTATAGCGTATTTTATTGCACAATGTATTTTATTACATAAGGGTGAACATAGTTTATTTTGCTACTGGCCACTCCTCCCTCCCTTTTGGACATTTAAGTTCATTCATTCATTTATAAAATATTTTTTAAGCACCTTATAATGCCAGAACTCTTCCTAGTGTTGAGGTTTAGAGTAAACAAAACACAAGATGTAAATGCCCTATTGGAGCTTGCATTCCAAGTGAGTATGGAGCAATACCTATATTAAAATGATAAAATTAACTAGTCCCGAGTTCGAGACCATCCTGGCTAACACGGTGAAACCCCATCTCTACTAAAAATACAAAAAACTAGCCGGGCGAGGTGGCGGGCGCCTGTAGTCCCAGCTACTCAGGAGGCTGAGGCAGGAGAATGGCGTAAACCCGGGAGGCGGAGCTTGCAGTGAGCTGAGATCTAGGCGACAGAGCGAGACTCCGTCTCAAAAAAAAAAAAAAAAAAAAAAAAAAAAAAAAAAAAAAAAAAATTAACTAGTCCCATCTAAGACTGCTACTTATTCTACTTAGACTTTACAAGCTTCAAAATGAATCTTTTGAGCCTTTCCAAAGAGGTTCAGTTTACTCCCAATCTGTGGGATTGGCTGGAAACCATAATGACTGTTCTCACAGGATTCAGATCAAGCTAGATAGCTGCATAGCACCTCCCCTTCCAAGTCTTTGCTGGGAGGATGGTTCTTAGGTAGCCGTTGCTCAGTTATAGTTTACAAGTGGGGGGCATGTGGGGATATAAACCAAGAATGGACATTTCACAGAAGGCCAGGACTGATATGGGCTGACTCAGAAAGGTGAGCTGAAGCAAGTGGATTCCCTTGCGTGGAAATTCGACCTGAGAATCCGGAGGATGAGGCAGTCAGCAGTTAGATTTGGGGCTGAATTCTGATATGGAGAATATGTGATGCATTCACATTGGGCCATTTGTAAGAGTAATTAATGGTCTTGCAGAAATCATAAACAAGCAGCACTTTTTTTGAAGGAATGTATAATGTGATCGGGTGTACAGAAAAGAGAAAGATGTGTGAAAAGCATCTTTGGGTTCATAATAAAGCACTAAGGCAAGATTAATATTAGTATTTCTCATTTTTTTCTTTACCATCTTTAATTTCTATTGTAAGTAAAGTGACCTTATCAGAAAAATATTTACAGTAGACCCCGTATCAAGGGTTTTGGTTACCCATTGTCAACCATGGTCCAGAAAAATTAAATGAAAAATTTCAATAATAAAAAACTCATAAGTTTTAAAGCAATTCTCATTTTTATGGACCTTACAGCTACCTTGGACTCAGAACACCCTCTAGGTCCTATGATTCCTGAATGTGTAGCTTTCTGGAGTCCCACATTACTTGAAGTAACATTACTTCCTGGAGTCCCATTACCTGAGGTAATTTGAATGAGCCTCTAGTCCTTAAACTATAAGAACTCAACACAAATGAGTCTCTATACAGGAAGACAAATGCATGTGTAAAGAACAGTACACAACAATACATAATTCAGCCCCACTGAATTCAGGAAACAGATTTTCCTTATGCTTTTGACTTGAGAATTTTCTTACTAGGACTCAGATTTCCTTTGTTGAATAGATTCATTTTTCTTTTTAAATCAGGTCATTAGAAAAGTTAATTTCTCTTCCTTAACAAATATATGCTAAATAAAAAACTAGGTACAAGGTATTATGTTTAGACACTGGAATAGTTTGGGAAATGAAAGGCACATTCTCTAGGACCACAAGCGTACAGCCTAATACAACCCACAATTACAATGTAGGATAATAAGTACTTTGCAATAGTCTGCAGAGGGTGCTACAGAAACACAAGGAGGGGCCTCTAAATCAGAGTAGAAAAGGTTTCCTGAGGATGGTGACCCCTACACTGAGTTTTTACGATGAACAGCAGTAAACACTATTTCAAAATCCAGTTTAAGGTAGAGTTCTCTGGTCACTTAGCAAAACATTAATTCTTACTGTTTTTTAAAGTTCTATTGCAGATTTAGAGTCAGTTTCCATTCTGATCCCTTGATTCTAGGTCTACAATTTCTACAACAGTTTTTGGTAATCTTTGATTACCAAAATCACTTCTCTGTTTTCTTCCTCGGCAATATTTCTCTATTTGCCCGATCCTAAGATTCACCTAAAGCACATGGTGAGTATGCAGAGCCCCAGCTCAACCCTGGAGATTCTGATGCATTAAGTCTGGATTTTTAAAATTCAAGTATCTCAGGCAGTACTCACTATTAGGCATGTTCAGGAATTACTTTTCTAGTGTCTAAAATTATTATCATTTATTTATTTTTCAGTAAAGGGTTTCCTGTTATTAGAATGTGTTCCAGAACTAGCGAATAAAAAAAGAAACATAAAACTTCCCATTAGGACAAAATGTTATTTCCTTTCAGATGAATTTTATAGATAAGCGCATACACATATATAAATTACAGTGATTTTTTTTTTTCAATTTCAGTGTGGGTTAATTTCTTTTTATAAAGGCTTTCTTCTTGAGTGAATTCTGTTTTTTAATTTTAGTTGTAATCAATCTATGTGTTAATCCTAGTTTAAGATATTCACTCTATTCACATCCACGTTTATAATAAGAGAAACACAATTTAGATTTAACTTTTAGGGATTCAGGTAGGAGGGTATGTAGGGTATGGTAGAAGTATGCTATATCAAATTGAGAAACAGAGACAAAAAGCATTTAATAAAATGTGTGCATAAAGGGGTTAACTAATGGTTCTGTGGGATGGTTAATGGTTTGATGAAGGAGGCATAATATTGTTACACAGTCAGGGATTTGCTTCACCTGAATTCCAAACAAATGTAATACCAGAGTGCATTTTTTTTTTTTTTTTTTGAGACGGAGTTTTGCTCTGTCGCCCAGGCTGGAGTGCAGTGGCACAATTTCGGCTCACTGCAACCTCTGCTTCCCAGGTTCAAGCGATTCTCCTACCTCAGCCTCCTGAGTAGCTGGGACTACAGGCATCTGCCACTATGCCCGGCTAATTTTTTGTATGTTTAGTAGAGATGGAGTTTCACCATGTCAGCCAGGATGGTCTCGATCTCCTGACTTCATGATCCACCCACCTCAGCCTCCCAAAGTGCTGGGATTACAGTCGTGAGCCACCGCGCCCGGCCCATCGGCATGAATCTTGTGGCAATCCACAGCTGCTTTTTTGGATTAATAGGTAAGCACTGACTTTATTATTAAGTGTGTTGAAGGGAGGCAAAGTGTTCTACATCTATAGTTGTTAATTACTCAATACCTGGAGTCTATTTATTCAACAAGTGCATAAGCAAAGACTCATAACATCTTGTGATTAGAAATAAGAACACTGAAGCAAAAAGGTGACATTTTTTTTAGTGCATTTGAGATGATAATATGGCTCCCACAAGAAGTATAAACCTGTCTAAGCCAGAACTTTTTCAATCAGCATATTAATTAACTGTTACTGCATCTTCCTAAGATAGGTGGAACTGGAAACTTGTTAAAATGAACGCTATAGTCTTACTAGTTCCTTTTGTCTAAGTATATATTTCATATATTATATAGAGTTTAATTTGTTGAGAGCAGATGCAGTCATTGCCAGTTAATCCTTTTTGTTATCTTCATAAGTTTTAGTTCTTAGTACCCTTCTACATATTATTTTATATAAGTATCTAAAGTAAATAGACTCTCACAATTTTTGAAAATATATATGAGTACTCTGTATAATTATAAATTGATCAAGAATGTTTGTATCTGGGTATATTACATGTTTGTGTAGAAATCTCATGCCTGTGTGTTGCTAGCAGTGACTCTGGGGTACTTCCAGTGGCTCTCTCCCATGGTACATCATGAGGTAACTCTCATTACCATCGTAAATCAACAAACACTTTGAGGTCTGTTTCTGACCAATGGGCTCCAAAACCTGATTCAGCACACTTGTAGAGAGAGTCAGTTTTTTTTTCTGGGACAGAATCAAATTAGCAAAAGCTCATGAAACCAATAAATAAAAACAGGATACCATCTATTAGTTTAAAATGGGTAACTGTAAATTAGAGAGGAACTGAAATACTCTATAATTACTATGTGTACAATTAGAGGGCTCTTTCCAGGTAGTCTGGTTGCATAGGAAGAATTGATCAATTAAAATAAAACTTATAAAATTATATTGTGAATTATTGTCCCGGAGAGTACAAGTTCCTATGATTAACATATTCTTTTCCTATAGTAGGATCTACATGGGAAAGTAAACCATAATGAGGAAGTCATCAGTTGGGTTTAGAATCAGAAAAAGCAGAATTAGAAAAATTGAAATCTTAATGGTTCCAGGTTTGGGTAGCCTGCCAGGTCCACCTCCCCCAGCTGGATCTGAACCTCAAAGTCTATTAATCAAAAGCCCTGCATCTAACCTACGTGAGAGGGGTCCAGGCCTGTGACATTGGAAAGGCTCATTCAGAGATGACCAAAGTTTTCTCTACCCTAGACAGTGCTAACATTCGTCTTTGTAATTCTCTATTTTGTTAAATTCACTTGATTGATATTTCTTTCTTTCACAGTGACAAATATTTTGGTAACGTTAGAACATTTCAGGCCAGAGAGTTATTCTGTTTAAGAGTTTTTTACCTTTGCTGTGATCTTTCCAGTTTAACTCTGAGGGGCACCTTATTGTAACCCTTTCTCACCCCATTACTGGTAACTTATTATAGCACCTTGATATTATGTTGACATATGGTAAAAATTTTAAACCCTCATTAACTAAAGCCCTGTTTATATTTTCATTTTCAGCTCAAATGTATATGAATGTATTTAAGTGCCATATTTCCAATACACATCTACCTTTTTGTAGTAAATGATAACCTCACTTGGCATTCTCAGAAAATGGCACTTCTAATTGAGGCCTGGGGTATTAAACTTACAATGACTATCTTTCAAATCCACTATAATTAAAATTCATGACTTTCCTGCAGCTAATGCATACTTTGATTCCATCAAGGTTTTCTCATTTTCATCCTGGCCTAATAAAAAATGTCATTTGCTAAATTACTGGCATGCCTTACTGCATCTGCATCTTCCTTAGTTTCAATACAAACTTTATCCAAGCACTTAATTTCAGGATGGAGAATTCATGGGAAACATGCCACTACTCCTTACTCTGTTCTCCAAGACAGATATCATCACTAACTAATGATAGCAGTTCTCCCTCTGGCTAGATGTGGGCTTAATCCAGATGTGGGCTTCTTAACCTCTTGTCTCCAGGTGAGTAGAATTGCTTCCAATGTTAGAGTTGGTGTGCCAGATAACGTTAGCTTTGGATTCCTTGTTTATCTTGTGGTAGCTGACAAGATTTGCCATTTATTTTGAGTCTAGGGACTTTTTTCTGAAAATAATTGTCTACTGAAAGTTTTCTGAATCAGGAAAGAACAAGTTTTGCGCGGCTTCCCACCCCGCCACCTTTATTCCTATGAGTCTCCTCCTCAAGATATAAAATTGCCAAATATCATTGATAAAGGCCTGAAAAGTAGGGAGGTTTGTTAAAGAATTTGCTCAGTTAGTCCAATTAATGTCCAAGATTAACATAAACTTTACTGTAAGGTTTTTAAAAACAAAGACAATAATTTGGTTTTTAAATTAATAAAAAGTGTAATATTTCTTATCAAAAAATGAATGAAATTCTTAGTATAAATCGATTGTACATGAATGATTTAACTTTGAATTTCTTCCATGCTAAATGAAACTCATTTGATTTAGAAATCGGAGATAAAATCCTACTGTGAACTTTTAAGAAGTTCATGATTATTTGTTAATACTCCTGTTGCTCTATGATGAAAGTAAATGTGAAACATCAGATTTTTACAGATGATAGATTAAAGTGCTTAAAATTATTGGTGAAAATGTTAGCATTTTAAGAATGTTTTAACTGCTTCTTCAGTTCATAACCAGGCATTGGTTTAACTCTCTTTGACTGTGTATTACTGTACTGGTTGAAATAAGAAAAAAGAGAAGAAAGCTGTATAAGGAGACTCAAAATATTTCCATTTGTGAAAATAGGTAAGTTAGAGGAGTTATTATATTTCTGATGTTCAAACCAGAGTTATTTGTATTTTTGGGATCTGAAGGTTGGTAAACTTCCAAAAGTCCAAATATCACACTCCTCTAAGCTATCCCCATTTTTGAGTACACAAGCAGGGTTTGTCCAAAGATGAGTTACTCTTTCTTCTATCTTATTTTCTAGGAGTTAAAACATAGGTATAGTAGATGAATATAAGCAGAATTAAACATAATAAATCTCCTTGAATACAAGTAGATGGTGAACACTATCTGCAATTTTATTTGCAGGGACTATAAAACTAAGATTAAGAGAGGGGTTTTGCAAATTTTATTCAATTTATCCCAATCGTATCCAACTTTTTTTACTGATAATTTTTTTTACATTTGGAAATAATAATTTTTTTTCATCTTGAATATTGCCAATGCCAGGGGCAAACACATACATTTTCTGATAAATAAACTTAGCTTTACTTTTTATGATAGTGATTTTCAAAAGGGAAATAAAATCTCTTCTTTTCCTTATACAGCTTACTTCCATTTGTTCTTTCTCTACACAACTTTCTAATACTTGCCTCAAGCAGAAATATATGCAAATGGTTCATTGCGGAGCTGACACACAAGTATAAGAAGTAAAAGAGTAGCCCGTTAAATAGGCCTGCTCTGCTTCAGCCTATGACCTAGCAAGACGAGATCTAACATGAAGTAGGAAATATGACTCTGTTTGCTTACCTAATTCCTCTACCCTTTTGCTTCTACATTAACTTTAAATAGTAAAATAAAAAGAATAATAGAGGTAACTGTTGCCTAAATGAAAAAAAAAAAAAAACCAAAAAAATAAAACAACAACAACAACAACAACAACAAAACTGGTTCCCAGTGGAAATAGGAGAGTTTTACAGGTGAAAAATTTTATTCTCCATAAAAGCTTCTGATCACTTTCCAATGCAGAGGAGGATCCTCTGGAGCACTTCCCTGGTTCTGCCGTGAGTTCCTCATGTTACTGCTACTTGTAGAATTGGTTTGTCCCCATTTCTAGATGTGGTTCCATTTCGTTTTTACTACTGTTTCAGAGCTAGAACTTCATATCGGCTTGGCTGATGACGGCCCAATCCCTAGCCTCTTTGCCAGGGTAATTTTTGCCAGCCCTCTTATTTTTCACTATTTATTTGGAGAATAAAGTACTTACAGGGTTGAGGACGACAGTGAAGAAAAGTTCTCCTCCTTGGATACTCTTATCCAGCTCTTTAGGACCCCCTGGATATTCTTTGTAGAAAATGGTGTGAGTGAAAAGCCCACAGGTTTGTCTTGGGAGAACCTGAAGGAAAAATGAAAAAAGTAAGGAAAAGCTTTTTTTTCCAATCAATTTGTTGAAACTTAGCTTTTTGCTCATGAAAGATGATGCACAAGCTAGTGAATTATTCAGGTCTAACTAGTGCCTGGACAATCTATCATACTCTAGGCAAGAGAAGGTGATGCTAATATGGCAGGAATAGTGAAGAAAGTTGAAGAAATATTTTAAAACTAAAATGGATGTTGTGTTATTTTAGCTACTTGTCTGTTTTAAATATCAAAGTGAGTACTTCCATTATGAGGCCTAGTAGGTTCTAGCATCTTAAGAGATTAAAAAAAAGAAGTAAAAATGAGACTTTAAAAAAGTATTGGATTGTCACGCTATACTGTAATCCTAATAGGCAAGAATTTTAAGAAAATAGTTTCTGCCAAATTCTGCCATGCATTAGAAAATGAAGACAATTATCAACTCAATGTGCTTCTTAGGGAATGACATTTTAAATTAGAATGAATATTTGAGACACAAATCACAGTATCTGTTCTCGTCTGAAAGGACTACTGCAGGCTATAGTAATTACCTCAGATTCTAAGTGTGAAGCCTGCCAGTTCCTACAGTAAGAAAGAGATTATCCACTTGGCTTGTTACTTTTAGAAAGTGTAGCAACAAAATGATAAAAGGTCATTTAGTAAAAGATCTCTTCATCCTTTGTATATATATTATCTGCTTCAATTATATACACTTGTGATAAGATTTTTCAAATTTTACAGCCTTTTGCAATTATAAAAGGTATGAATTAAAGTTGTGCAAGATGGTAAAGCCTTAAGCAGAATATGTTACAATGACTTCATGGTGACCTGTGTTTGTCACTATACATTTGAAGTAGCAGAACATTAACGAGTATACTTCAGAGAGCTACAAGTGCTACAAAATCATATAGGGGCAGGTCTTCTGCTTATTGTCCTAAGTAAATCAATCTTCATGTTTTATGTCTTTACTCTTAAAGCACATTTGGTTCAGTAAGTGCTTTCCAAATACTACCTGTCCAGGACCTCACATGTTTTGCAACCCTGTAGAAATACACTAGTTTTATTTATTTATTTATTTATTTATTTATTTATTTATTTATTTTAGTTTGAAGGTGTATTAAAATAAATTTTCATCTAGCTCTTGGACAGTATTATATAATACTGGTTATATAATACAATCTATTGTATAATCTAGTCCTTGGACAGACAGCTCAATCAGTATATCTGCATAAATCAAAACTCTATATATCCTATTTATGTTGGTAAGTTGGTAGAAGTTATATCCTTAGAAGCTATTTTATCTTAATAAAATAGTTACAAAACTTCTGTTTAAGCACAAAATATTAGCTCTGATGATGTCTATGTTTAAAAGTATTATGCATCCTCATGATCCTATCTATACACAAAAACAATAACAAAAAACAACTAAATACAAATGCATTCTAACGGAATTAAATTTATTTCCTAACAACTATTATAAATGTAATATTTGGAAATTAAAAATGAAATTTTGAATTTGGAAAGCATTTGGAATAAATAAATGCTTTATATAGCATTCATTCATTTATTTTACAAATATTTATTCCAAACTCTATGCTAGCCCACAGAATAGAGTTAGTTAAGTGCTAGTGGAACTAGCTATGGACTCTATGTTAATATGGTGCCTGGAGTTAGTTTTATGCTAGAATGCTAGATCCATATGCTAGTTCCATGCCAGTCCATGTGAGAGAGCAGAAAGACATGTTTTCTACTCTTGAAGGATTTAAGCTATATTGGGGTAATGAGAAAGACTCAAAAGCTAAATAATAAAATGCTCACATGTGTTAAACGCCATTTAACATTTTAAAAGTGTATGACTATGACTGAATCACTTCTAGGGTTCAGTTTGAGTATTTTGCTTGGAAAATTATAGGATATATACAGAGCCATCTTTGGGACTTGATTGCCTAGCTGATTCTATGCAAAATGAAGAGAGAAGCAAAAAGATGTTTGAATTTTTTCTATTTCTCAGATTGTTTGAATTTCAATGCAGTGAAGAGGAAGTGGCAGGCTTTACCCTGCAACTGCAGGAGCACTACTCCTGCTGAGAGTATGAACCCCATAGAGAGCCCTAGGGGAGTCAGTGGACCACCACAGGAGGCTAAGGAGATGATCAGGAGTGTGGTAAGGGTCATATTCCACTGCCTTGCTCCATAAATGTAGTGGCACCGAATGATGGGCATGTTCCTTGAAACAGCTTTCTTATGCTACAGAAAGGATGAGAAACATTTTTAGGCATTCTGCTGTGGACTGCCCCCTAGAATTGGTTCAGGGAATGTATCAGTATCAAAGTCAAACTTTGAGATGCCAGTGAACCTCTGGGAACCTTATTGCTGCTGAAAATAATGGAGTTGATTATGAAAGCCATGGTCAACAAGAATCTTGGCCAATGAGAACTGAAGTCAATATACTGTACCTAAGGCTCAATCAGGAGCAACTGCCAACAAATATTTCTGGGGGGATATCAATAAAGACCACTTAGAGGGTTTACAGCAAGATTAATGATAGTCTCTACTAATGGGCATTTCCATTAAAATCAGTAAGTAGAGAGAATGTGTAGTCTAATTTCTTAGAGGTCTCTGGCTGATATGGTTAGGGTTTGTGTCCTCACCCAAATCTCATCTTAGATTGTAATCCCCATAGTACTCATATGTCAAGGGAGAGACCAGGTGGAGGTAAATGAATCATGAGGACAGTTTCCCACATGCTGTTCTTGTGATAGTGAGTGAGTTCTCACGAGACCTGATGATTTTATAAGGGGCTCTTCCCCATTTGCTCTGCACTTCTCCTTCCTGCTGCCTTGTGAAGAAGGTGCTTTGCTTCCCCTTTGCCTTCCACCATGATTGTAAGTTTCCTGAGGTCTCCCCAGCCATACTGAACTGTGAGTCCATTAAACCTCTTTCCTTTATAAATTACCTAGTCTTGGATATTTCCTCATAGCAATGTGAGAATGGACTAATATACTGGTTCTTTCTAGAGAGTCATATTCAACAACCAGGGATTAGAGTATAGAGTGCTGGTTTCCATCAAGTCTTGACTGAAGGAAAATGACTCAGTTGAAAATGCAATAAAACTAGGGGTCCAGAGACTTTGGTTAGGGCTCAAACACCTTAAAGTGTAATTGGTGTTTACATTCCTGATGAAAATACAAAATGATGTGTTGTAGGAATTCAGAGGAGAATAAGATCCTTGTAGGTATGAGTTAGGTATTGAGTTGCTATATACTAAGGTGCTTTGTTTTCAATTATTTAAGATATGGGACTTGATATTGAAGAATAAAAGGAATAGAAATAGGTAGACAGTGGCCAGAAAGTCTCTCAAGGTGGAAAGAATGACACAGGCATGGTAACAGCAATACTGTTATGGAGTTTGGTTGGAGTGAGTGTGTTTCAGCTACAGGGAAATAGGAAATAGAAAGGTAGACAGTCCAGATGGTTTTCAGGTACCTGAAGGGCACATTAGGGGATATGGAAGCAACTGGAACTAATCAAGGTTAGGAAGGCCAGGATGAAGGCAGCATTTTAGAAAGATTAAAGGTTTGGCACTGTCTATGGGATAGACTGCAGTGAGGTGGTGGATGGAACCTGTAAATAGATAAAGTAGGAAGCAGCACCAGAGTTAACACATGAAAGTCAAGGAAGTAAATTAAGATGGTGGCAGTGGGAAAGAAAATAAAAAAGATATAAAGGAATTATTGATGAAATATAGACACTGATTGGAAGTGGTGGTGGGGGGATAGAATGATGTTTGAATTACAGAACTGAATTAAGGATAATAGCACAATCAATAGCTGGTTTGAAGGGAAGATTAATGAGTCCTTTTGAGTTGGATTTGGGAATGGATCATCAGAAAAAAATTGCTCTCATACAACAAAATAAGAATGTGATCTAAAGTTCACTCCTCAGTTCCCTATTTCTAGATGCATTCTCTCCCTAGGAGGGCATATTGGCTCCTGTGATCTCTACTTGCTTCTCTATTTGAATGGGCTCCTAGCCCTGTTTTCTCTCGCTTATTGTGTAATCAACTGTCTGCTGAACATTTCCCACTTGGAAACTGTCATCCAAGAGCCCACAAGCCAAATATAGAAGGTTTCCACAGATTGCTGCAAAAGCAGACCCACAGGGACAGTTCCATCAAAACAGGAAAGCTGTTAGAGCCGTGATTACCTCAGGATTCATGCATTTATAATATAGATAAATTGTGTTTTCAGGAGAAATGAAAAAATATAACCCAGGTCTTCTAAACTCCCTCTGGTCAGAATTCTGGCAGCCTGAGCCACAGTAAGTTCATTTTCAGTACAGAGGAAAGGCAGATTGGGATAAAATGTGGCCATTATGTCCCCGTCTAACATTTACAACAGTTTTTATTGAGGGAAAAGTCAAGATGGGAGATTATCTAAGCTATATGTCTATCCATTCTGTAATTTTTGCAGACATTGAAAAGCTGTCTGAAAAGAAGTCAGTTATAACCTAATTCTAGAGGGTAGACATCTCTTCAGACATATCAGTTCAACAGAGTGTTGCGGTGGCTCATCACATAGTGTTCTTCTGTGGTGTTTCTTCCCAGTGTGTGATTCTAAATTAGGAGGCCCATTCCTAGCTTTACCAGGACTTTCTTAGGGTTCTCTGATTTGGGAATAAATTAGGATTTAATTACTTACTTTTGGAGGTAGTAGCATATTTTGACAATATACTTTTGCTGAAATTGTAAAAAACAAAACAGAGAAGCCCAGGATAGAATTAGATGGTGTATGCAAATGATTTAATTAACATCACCTGTCATTTTTACTCTGTATTATTATATGTTAATGATTTTGCAGGGCTTCACATGTGGCTTCTGGCTGCAAATGGTTGAGTTCTGTTTTTAGCCTGGCATGGTAAATAGAAGAACACAGTTTGACTGGCTTGTCAAAGAGCAGCATGGTTAATATAGACGGAGTTGGTGTTAGTTTTTCATACTGAATAACATTTTGAAGAAGTGATGTCTACTAAAAATTATCTGCAAGTTAAATGTAATTTTTTTTTAGTATTTTAACATCAGTGCCTGCTTACCAGTGGCAATGTCAGTAACGAAACCTTTTTCAGTTATATTTGAAGAATTGAAAAGAAGTGATTTTAATTAAAACATCTTCTGCTTAGATATGACAAGTGTGCTTCCTGCAGCATGGAGATTTTCCTACATTTATGCTTCTAGCATTTGTTTTTTTCTTTCTTCAAGTGAGGAATGTAAATCTGGCAGAATTAGTTGTACCCTATGCATACCGGAGGAAGCTCACCATGATGTTTTTGTGGATAAAACCCCTCCGGTATCTAGCTGGTTTCAGATGTGGATATTCTTCAGTGCTGGTGATTTTAATATTCCAGACCTTCTTCCATGCCTCGTAAAGCTGAACATGTACAGGGTAGACGCCTGAATGGTGAGGGGCCACAGCGTAGCCCATGTCCGTCGGAATGCCGTGCTCCTAAGACCAAGCAAATGTTAATTAGAGCATATAAAGATTTATCTTGATCCTATTCTTACACTAAGATTTTCAAATGTACTATAAATATATATGTTTAAATGCATCATTACTTAATTGTGTGGTAAAATTAAAGTGGTATTAACACCTCTAGACGTCATGAAGCCTGTTAGCCATTTCACCAGTCTTTATGTTGATGCATCTGTGTTTGAGGGGTGGTGAGACAGAACTAGTGATTTTAATGAATAATTTGAAAGAGCCTCCATTTTGCCCATCGTTGTTGTAGCCACCTGTTTTCCTATTGCCCATAACGTCAACAAGTTAAATGTTAGACACTTATTACAAACAAAACTAAGCACTTCCCACAAGATAAAACCAATATTTATTAGAGGAACAGAACACATTCCAAGTTCATTAGGCTGCTGGTAAGATTTTATTTTGTCTGCTGTACAGTTTCTACCAAGTTTGCCACATTTCTGTTGTCCCCTCAGCATGTGGGCCAGTAGTAACAATGTTCTGTGCCTTCAGAGAAGCACACACTTTTGATTGGATAATGTAAAATTCAACAGAGTAATTTTTTTTTTTTTTTTTTAAGTAGAAGTCCTTACAGTGAAAGCTGAAGGTACTCAAACAGCCAGATATTCTGGGAACTTAGTTGATCTGAAGTCAAGCTCTTGCACATAAAACGACTCTAGTTAAAAAAAAGGCATAGAGGAAAATTACACAGGAACACAAAATGAAACGTGTCCTTTACAAATAGAACACCCATGGCTTCAGTAGTTGACAGGTGTTTTTTTCCTCCAAAATTATTTTTTATTTTCCGTTTATATTTTTCAATTGTTTGGAAAAAATCTTCAAAAATTCCACTCAAATGGGTTCTTTTAAATTAATGACTGTCTTCATGCCAAATAACAATTTCACATACACAGAATCATAGTATCAGGCTGCTAAATGGTTTAACTTGCAGAAATATGCAGCCGACTGATATGGAAAAAGTTAGAGATATGGTTAGCTTTGTTTTTAAACCTAAACAATAACAGGTGGGGAAGAAAGTATATGAAGTGCCTGAACGCAGAAGGAAAACAGCTCGCCAATGGTTTACCATTACCTAAACACTTGTTCAAATTCCTGCATATGGCATAAAAGGCTCTCAAAATTTGGTCCCAACCTACCTATATAGTCTCATCTCCTATCAGCACTCATCACCCCAATTTCTGATGATTTCCTACATGTCACTGCTGCATACTGTACAGACTGTCTTCCTCAATTGGAATGCCCTTTTCTTATCTTGTAAACTCTGTTTATTGTTCAAAACTCAGTTCAGTCAGCCGTAGTTGAGGATGCCAAAAACGGGAGCCACTATCTTACTGCTGTGAGAAAGAGGATGGGTGGTATTGGAGGTTGAGTGGACCATTCCTGTGTTTCTGAAAGGTGGGAGGGAAAGTTTCATATTCTTCATTTTATTTGCATCATTTGCAGAAATTACCATAACTACATAACCATCATATTTAGAACTCCACTAAAAATTGAACTGAAATATTTCATTGCTTTTTTCCTACTGGTTTTTAAAAACTCAAACTAAAGTAATTTTTCCCCACTAGACATCCCTTATCAACACATAATTTGTGCTCAACTAAAGTGGTTGAAGGCTAGGGGTATGGTGATAAAGACCAGATGAAGAAAAATGAATTTATACCATAAACATTAAAAAATGAATTATAGGTTAACAACTTTAAAAAATGTGCTAAAGTAACTTTATTATTTCTGTAGTGGTTATTAAATACTATTCTTTTATTTTAAATTTCAACTTTTACATACAGGGGGTGCATGTGCAGGTTTGTTACATGGAAATGCTGTGTGGTGCTGAGGAGGTTAACAACTTTTTGAAGAGTATAGGAAGAACCAAGGAATAAATTCACAATGACAGGAGCTATGTTATAAAATTCCAGTATCTGCAAATTTGTAAGAAATTATGCTTTTCAAAAGCTCAAGGTAGTTTCAATACCTGTGAGTAGTCAGCTGTGTCTTAAGGACCCACATGGCATGAAAGGATGGCCCAGCATAGCAGAGACACTTCCCTTATTTTGGATTTAAAAATATTTGGCAACTAAAAAAGTAAAAAAAGTTTTTACTTTTTTTCCCTAGCTTTAACACTAAAGAACTACTGTGATTTCTAATTAATTAATTAATTTATTGAGACGGGGTCTCACCCTGTTTCCCAGGCTGCTGTACAGTGGTGGTGATCATAGCTTACTGTAGCCTCGACCTCCTGGGCTCAAGCAATCCTCCTACGATAGTTAGGACTACAAGTGAACACCAGCACACCCAACTAAATGGGGCTTTTTAGTTTCATCTTTTATTTGTGTGCTGGTGCACTGTGGCATAGTAGCAGAAAACATCGCTTCTGGAATCAGACATATCTGGCTGTTTGTGCTCTCATTTACCAACTGCGTGGCCTTTGGCAAACAACCTATGAGCTCTAAGCCTTGTTTCCTGTTCTCAAAAATGCTAGTCATAAGGGCATTAACTCAAAGTGGTTCAGAGGTAATTTTGAAAGGCAGTTAATATAGTTCTGGAAACATGATACACATTTAATGAATTTTTAAAATTATGGTTGTCATTACTACACTGCCTCTATTGTTTTTAGATGCCATGATCCTACCACTCAACTATAATGTGGAAATTATGAAACTACCAGGCCACTTATTTTCCACTAAAAGAGACAGACTGTGTTTTCTACTTTCACTGCAGATTTTGGAATTCTTCTCATGAGGCTTCTGTGGTGAACTCTGACTTCTACCCCACGACCCCTTCCTAAGCCTGCTTCTCTTCTGATTCCTCCGAATATGCTCAGCCACTGCTAAGTGCTTCCAGCTCGTGAGTCATTCAGTTAGTAGAGGGCCACTTTTAAATTCATTTTTGAAAAAGGTAACATACAGTTGCTCCCAAATTTGCATTCATCACCAGAGAGAACACCTGAAATGTTATTGTATAGAAAAGTTTGGGCTAAGATTGCAGGTAGTGTGATCTGGAAGGCAGGCTATCATGTTCTAAAAGCTTTAGCCATCATGCTAAGTTTTTGGCTGATTACTCTCCTCCAGATTGTTCAATTTGTGATTAAGCACATATTGTTGTTTAATCTGCAGCAAAAAGTCTACCTTAAGAGTTAATTCTAATTAGTCTTTTCATTGATCCTTGATTGAAAGTAGCATCTTAGATCCAGGAACTCTGGAATCTATGTTAAGAGTTTTCTAGTGGAGGACATGGTTCAGAAACACTGAGGAATATGGCTATGTAACTACAAAATGTAAATGAAATATTTGGAACACAAGTGGAATTAATTGTCTCAATAGTTGAACTCATGATTTTCACATCTTAGCCCTACCAGATATTCTCTTTCTCCAGGGTTTCCCCATGTCATTAAATGACACCATCAACCATCAACAAACAAGTTGCTGTGTTGAAAGATAGTTTTGACACCTCCTGTTTCCTCTTTTCTAAATCTAGTCCACTGCCATGTCCTATCAGTACTATCTCTTGTATATATTTTAAATTTAGCTACTTTTCTTCAATTCTATCATTACCATCACTCTAGTAGAATCTACCATCTTATCCCATTGCCTTTTGGCATAGAATCCCATTCCCTCTCTTGCTTCCTTCCAATACATTTCCTGCAAAGTAATATTTAAAAGATACAAATATGATTTTATGACTGTCTACTCAAAATCCTTTCCTGATTTCCCTTTGCACTTAAATTACAAAATTCTTAGCGTGATCACAAGCACTGCATATGATCCTTGCTTCTTTGTCTAGCCTCATCTTGCACCACCCTCAATCCTTCACTGAATTTTAGTCACATGAACCTTTCCCTGAAACTCACCAATCACTTTTCTACCTCAGTATCTTCCTATATATGGTTTCTCCCCCTGAAATGTTTCTACTCCAAATCTTCACCTGGATAAAGCTGAAGATAATTTATTCTGTCATATCTTCGGAGAAGACTTCACTGACAAGTCCCAATCTAAAGGAAGTCGACATTAAGACTTCTCTTAGTAGCTTTCCTTGTTTTTTCATAGTACACAGCACAGTTTGTAAGCATGTATTTTTTGCATAGAAAAGACATTTATGTAATATCTCTCTTTTTCATTAAACAATAAGCTTCATGAAATTTAGGTTCCATTTTAGCCACTGCGATATGCTCAGTGTCTTGCCAACAGCAAGTATTCAACAAATACTAGGGAAAAAGTACATGATCTGATTCTGACTACCTCCTTCTATTCCAGTTTTCACTTTCTCAATTATCTTCATTACACTGCCTGTTCGTCTGAAGAATAAACATATGGTAACTCACAGGGAAATTTTAATATCTATGTAAATAATACTTGAAAGCGTTTTTGAGACTGTAGTTAAAAATTATGAGGGCAAAGCAAAATGGCAGAATAGAAGTCTACACCATTTGTACCCCCTGCAGGAAGACCAAATTTTAACAACTATCTGCATACAGAAAAGTACCATCAGAAAAACAAAAAATCAGGTGAGCAATCACAGTACCTCGTTTTATCTTCATAAAAGTTAATGAAAATGGCGTTGAGGAGGGTTGGAGAGACAATCTTGAATCACCAATGCCACCTTTCCCCTATCTCCTGGCAGTGGCCATGCAGTGCAGAGGGTCTGTGTATGTGGGGGAGGGAGAGCACAGTGACTGGGGGACTTTATATTGAACTCAGTGCTACCCTGTCATAGCAGAGAGCAAATCCATGCCGGGCTTAGCCTTTGCTCACACATGGAGGGAGCATTTGGACCAGACTTGGCCAAGGGGAAGTCATGCATGTTATCAGTAAGTGCTCGAGTTTCTTGTTAAATCTCGCCACCATGGGCCAACATGCTCTAAGGTCCATGGTAAACTTGAAAGACAGTCTAGCACACAAGGACTGCAATTCTTAGGCAACTCCTAGTGCTGGGTTGGGATTAGAGCCAGTACACTAGGGTGGCATGTGACCTAGGGAGACATTAGCCAGAGCAGCTAAAGGATTGCTTGCGCCACTCCTTCCCTAATCCCAGGAAGTGCAACTCACAGCAGTGAAAGTATCTCCTTCCTTCTGTTTAAAGGGAGGAGAGTAAAGAGTAAAGAGGACATTGTGTTGCATCTTGGATACCGGCTCAGCCATAGTAGGACAGGGCACCAGGCAGAGTCATGAGGCCCCCATTCTGGGCACTAGCTCCTGGAGAACATTTCTTGACACACTCTGGGACAAAAGGGAGCCCATTGTCTTAAAGAAAAAGATCCAGTCTTGGAAGGATTCATCACCTGCTGATTAAAGTGCTCTTGGGCCCTGAATAACCATCAATGATAGCCAGGGAGCATGCTGTGAGCCTTGGGCACTTGGGATGTGCTTACTACATGTGTGACCCAGCACATTCCCAGCAGTCGTGACTATGGTGAAAGACTCCTGTTTGAGAAAAGCATAGGGAAAAGTAAAGGGGACTCTGTCTTGCACCTTATGTACCAGCTTGGTCACAGTAGGGTAGAGCAATAAGCAGGCCCTTGGGATCTCTAATTCCAGGCCTAGGCTCTTGAACAGCATTTCTGGAACTTCTCTTGGTCAGAGGGGAACCCACTGTGCAGAGGGTGAATCCCCAGCCTGGAAGCATTCACCACAAGCTGACAGAAGAACCCTTGGTTTTAAGTGAACATTGCCAGTGGCCTGGCAGAACCTTGCCAAGGGCTGCTGGTGGCGGTGCTCAGAGGGAGAGGCTCTTCTCCCTGTGGAAAGGAGAAGGAAGAGCAGGAAGTACTTTGTAGTATGGTTTTAGTACCAGCTTAGCCACAGTAGAACAGAACATCAGGCAAATTCATAATGTTTTTCACTCTAATTCTTGGCTCCCAGACAGCATATCTGGACCTGCCTGGGGCCTGGAGGAACTTGCTACTCTGAAGGGAAGGACACAAACCTGGCTGGCTTTGCCACTTTCTGATTGTAGTGGCCTAGGGGCTTGAGTGAACATAAGTGGTAGCCAGGTAGTGGTTATAGTGGGCCTTGGACAAGACTCAGTGTTGTGCTGACTGAGTCTTTAGGCCTGACCCAGTACAGTCCCAGTTATAGTGGCCATAGGGGTGTTTGAATCATCATAATCCCAGTTCCAGGCAGCTCAGCACAGAGAAAGAGACTCTGTTTGGGAGAAACTAAGGGAAATGAACAAGAATCTCTGCCTATTAATCCAGAGATGACTTCTAGATCTTCTCCAAGACCACCAAGATGGTACCTCTATGAGTCTGCAAGAACCACAGTGATATTGGGCTTGGGAACCAAGCATCTTCAAATATCTGAAAAGCCTTCTCAAGGACCAGCATAAACAAGCCCAGACTGCAAAGGCTGTAATAAATATCTAACTGTTCTATGCGCAGACACAGATGAGCATCTACAAGCATCAAGATGATCCAGGAAAACGACCTCACCAAATGAACTAAATAAGGCACCAGGGACCAATCCTAGAGAAATAAGGATGTGTGACCTTTCAGACAGAGAACTCAAAATGGACATTTTGAGGAAACTCAAAGAAATTCAAGATTAACACAGATAAGGAATTCCAAATTCTATCAGATTAATTTTACAAAGACATTGAAATAATGAGAAAGAATCAAGCAGTAATTCTAGAGTTGAAAAATGCAATTGACATACTGAAGAATGCATCAGAGTCACTTAATAGCAGAATTGATAAAGCAGAAGAAAGAAGCAGTGAGCTTGAAGACAGCCTATTTGAAAATACACAATCAGAAGAGACAAAAGAAAAACAAAACAAAATGAAAACAACATAGCACACCTATAAGATCTAGAAAATAGCCTCCAAAGGGCAAATCTCAGAGATATTGGTTTTAAAGAAGAGGTAGAAAAACAGCTAAGGGTAAAAAGTTTGTTCAAACGAATAATAACAGAAAAACCTCTCAAACCTGGAGCAAGAGATCAACATTCAAGTACAAGAAGGTTATGGAGCACTAAGCAGATTAACTGAAAGAAGACTACCTCAAGGCATCTAATAATCAAACTCCCAAGAGTCAAGGACAAAGACAGAA
The DNA here is from genome assembly GCF_002776525.5 of Piliocolobus tephrosceles. Taxonomy (NCBI): domain Eukaryota; kingdom Metazoa; phylum Chordata; class Mammalia; order Primates; family Cercopithecidae; genus Piliocolobus; species Piliocolobus tephrosceles. The sequence goes on along the minus strand of NC_045436.1, from coordinate 98,027,647 downwards.
TCCTAAATGCAGCAAGAAAAAAGTAACAAATAACATTCAATGGAACTCCAATACATCTGGCAGCACACTTTTCAGTGGAAGCCTGACTGGCCAGGAGAGGGTGGCAAGACATATTTAAAGTCCTGAAGGAAAAGAATTTTTATGCTAGAATAGTATATCTGGTGGAAATATTCTTCAAGCATGAAGGAGAAATAAAGACTTTCCCAGACAAACAAAAGCTGAGGAACTTCATCAACACCAGACCTGTCTTACAATAAATACTAGAGGGAGTTTTTCAATCTGAAAGAAAAGGATATTAATGAGCAAGAAGAAATCATCTGAAGGTAAAAATACACACTGGTAATAGTAGGTACACAGAGAAACAGACTATGATAACACTGTAATGGTGGTGTGTAAATTACTCTTAAGTAGAAAGACTAAATGATGAACCAATCAAAAGTGGTACTACAAAAACCTTTCAAGATATAAACAGTAAAACAAGACATAAGGAACAACAAAAAATTAAAAAGTGAGGTGATAAAGTGTAGTGTTGTCTTTCTGTAGAGTTTGTTTATGCAATCAGTGTTAAGTTGTCATCAGTTTAAAATAATGAGTTACAAGACAGTATTTGCTACTCTCATGATAACATCAAATCAAAAAACACAACAGAAACAAGCAAGAAGTTAAAGCACAAGAAAAAATTATCTTCACTAAAAGGAAGACAGGAAGGAAGAAAAGAAGAGAGTGCAAACCCCCAAACAACCATAAAACAAATAACAAAATGGCAGGAGTAAGTTTCTACAAGTAAATAATAACATTAAATACAAGTGAACTAAATTCTGTGATTAAAAGACACAGAGTGGCTAGATGGATGAAAATATGACTCTATGATCTGTTGCCCACAGGAAACACACTTCACCTATAAAGATACACATAGACTGAAAATAAAGGGATGTAAAAAGGTATTCTGTGCCAATTGAAATAAAACATGAACAGGAGTAGTTATACTTATATCAGACAAAATAGACTTGAAAACAATTACTCTGAGAAGAGACGAAGAAGGTCACTATATAATGATAAAGGAGTCAACCCAGTAATAGTATATAACAATTTTAAATATATATGCACCCAACTCTGGAGCACACAGCTATATAAAGAAAATATTATTAGTGCTAAAGAGAGATATAGACCCCAATACAGTAATAGTTGGAGATTTCAACACTCCACTTTCAATATTGGACAGATGTACCAGACAGAAACTCAACAAAAATGTTGGACTTAATCAGCACTATACAACAAATTAATATATATTTATAGAACATTTCAACCAAAGGCTACAGAATATGCATTCTTTTTTCTCAGCACATGGATCATTTTCAAGGATAGACCGTATGTTAGGTCATAAAACAAGTCTTAAAACATTTACAAAAATCCAAACAATATCAAGCATCTTCTCTGACAACAATGGAATAAAACTAGAAATCAACAAGAGGAATTTTGGAAACTATACAAACTCAATGGAAATTAAACAATATGCTCTTGAATGATCAGTGGGTCAATGAAAAAATTAACATGAAAATTGAAAAATGTTTTGGAAAAGAAATGATAATGGAAACACAACATGCTAAAACCTGTGGGATACAGCAAAAGCAGTACTAAGAGGAAAGTTTACAGCTGTAAGTGCCTACATCAAAAAAAAAAAAAAAAAAAAAAAAACCTTCAAATAAATAACCTAACAATGCATCTTAAAGAATTAGAAAAGCAAGTGCAAACTGAATCCAAAAATAATAGGAGAAAAGAAATAATAAAGATCAAAGCAGAAATAAATGAATTTGAAATGAAGAAAACAATACAAAAAAGTCAATGAAACAAAAAGGATTTTTCTAAGATAAATAAAATCAGCAAACCATTAGCCAGATTAATAAAGAAAAAAAAGGGTGAGGACCCGAATAAATAAAATCAGATATGAAAAAGGAAACACTACAACTGATATTGCAGAAATTCAAAGGGTCAGTAGTGGCTACTATGAGCAACTATATGCCAATAAACTGGAAAACTTACAGGAAATGAATAAATACAACCTACCAAAATTGAACCATGAAGAAATCGAAAACTTGAAAAGACCAGTAACAAGTAATGAGATTGAAGACATAATAAAACATCTCCCAGTAAAGAAATGCCCAGGACTTCATGGCTATACTGCTGATTTCTACCAAACATTTAAAGAAGAACAAAGCAGCAATCCTACTGAAACTATTCCAAAAAATAGAGGAGGAGGGAATACTTCCAAACTCATTCTATGAGGTCAGTATTATCCTGATACCAAAACCAGATAAAGACACATCAAAAAAAGAAAACTACAGGCCAATATCTCTGATGAATACTGATGCAAACATTTTCAATAAAATACTAACAATCCAAATCCAACAATACATTGAAAAGATTTATCATGACCAAGTGAGACTTATCCTTGGGATGCAAGGATGGTTCAATATACTCAACTCAATCAAGGTGATACACCATATCAACAGAATGAAGGACAAAAATCATAACAATCATTTCAATTCATTCTGAAAAAGCATTTGATAAAACCGAACATCCCTTCATGATAAAAACCCTCAACAAACGTGGTATAGAAGGTACATACCTCACCATAATAAAAATCCCTCTATGACAGATGCAAAGCTGGTATCATACTGAATTGGGAAAAACTGAAAGGCTTTCCTCTAAGATCTGGAAGACAACAAGGATGCCCACTGTCACCACTGTTATTCAACATAGCACTGGACGTCCTAGCTATAGCAATCAGAAAAGAGAAAGAAATGAAGGGCATTCAAGTTGGACAATAAACAGTTAAATTATCCTTGTTTCCAAATGGTATAATCTTATATTTGGAAAAACTTAAAGACTTCACCAAAAAACTATTAGAACTGATAAACAAATTCAGTAAAATTCAAGATACAAGATCAACCTACAAAAACCAGTAGCATTTCTATATGCCAATGGTGAACAATGCAAAGAACAAGTCAAAATGTAATCTCATTTATAGTAGCCACAAATAAAATTGAATACCTAGGAATTAACCAAAAAGCAAAAGAACTCTACAATGAAAACTATAAAACACTGATGAAAGAAATTAGAGTGCACCAAAAAAATAAAAAGATATTTCATGTTCATGGATTAGAAGAATCAATATTGTTAAAATGTCCATACAAAACAAAGCTATCTACAGATTCAATGAAATACTTATCAAAATGCCAATGATATTTTCCACAAATATACAATATAATCCAAAAATCTATATGGAACCACAGAAGATCCAGAGTAGCCAAAGCTATCCTGAACAAAAAGAACAAAACTGGAAGAATCACATTACCTGATTTCACATTATACCACGGAGTTATAGTAACCAAAACAACACGCTACTGGCATATAAACAGATACACAGACCAATGGAATAGAACAAAGAACACAGAAACAAATTAATACACATGCAGTCAATTCATTTTTGACAAAGGTGCCAAGAACATACACTGGAGAAAGGACAATCTCTTCAGCAAATGGTGCTTGAAAAACTAGACTTCCATGTGTAGAAAAATTAAGCTGAACCCCTGTTTATCACCAAATACAAAAATCAAATCAAAATAGATTAAAGACTTAAACATAAGACCTCAAACTATGAAATTACAATAAGAAAACATGGGGGAAACTCTCCAAGACATTGGTCTTGGCAAAAATTTTGTGAGTAATATCCCACAAGCACAGGCAACCAACAAAAAATGGACAGATGGGATCACATCAAGTTAAAATGTTTTTGCACGGCAAAAGAAATAATCAACAAAGTGAACAGACAACCCACAGAATGGGAGAAAATATTTGCAAACTCCCCACTTGACAAGAGATTAATAACCAGAATATATAAGAAACTCAAACAACTCTAGAGTAAAAAAACCTCATAATCTGAATAACTAATGGACAAAGGGCTTGAACAGACATTTCTCAAAAGAATACATACAAATGGCAAACAGGCATTTGAAAAGATGCTCAACATCATTGATCATCAGAGAAATGCAAATCGAAAACTATAATGAGATGTCATCTCACTTCGATTAAAATGGCTTTTCTCCAGAAAGACAGGCAATAACAAATGCTGGAGAGGATGTGGAGAAAAGAAAACCCTCATACACTGTTGTGGGAATGTAAATTAGTGCAACCACTATGAAGAACAGTTTGGAGGTTTCTCAAAAAACTAAAATTAGAACTACCATATGATCCAGCAATCCCACTGCTGAGTATATGCCCAAAAGAAAGGAAATCAGTGTATCAACTCTCATGTTTGTTGCAGCACTGTTTATAGTAGCCAAGATTTGGAAGCAACCAGTGTCTATTAACTGATGAATAGATAAAGAAAAAAATATATATATATATGATAATAGTACACCATGGTGTACTATTCAGCCATAAAAAAGCATGGGATTCAGTTACCTGCAACAATATAGATGGAACTAGAGGTCATTATCTTAAGTGAAATAACCAAGACACAGAAAGACAAACATCGCATGTTCTCACTTATTTGTGGTATATAAAACAAAACAATTGAACACATGGAGATAGAGAGCAGAAGGATGGTTACCAGAAGCTGGGTAGGATAGTGGATGTTGCAGGGGAGGTGGGCATCATTAGTGAGTACAAAATATAATTAGGAAGCATGAATAATATGCACTATTTGATAGCACCATGGGATGATTATAGTCAAAATTATATAAAAAATTGTACATTTTAAAATAACTAAAAGAGTATAATTGGATTGTTCATAACACTAAAGATAAATGCTTGGCAGGGGTGGAGATCCCAGTTTTCATGATACAATTATTACATATTGGATGCATCTATCAAATATTTCATGTATCCCATAAATATATACACCTACTGAGTACCCACAATAATTAAAAATTAAATAAAATTATTATTCCATGAAGCCACCTTTATTTATTTCTATAAACTCATATATTTGTTATATTACATAAAGTTAAAAATTACAAGATTTTCCTAAATTATGCATTGAAATATTTTCAAATAGACAATGTGAAAATAATACAATTTTGTCAGGCAAAAGGTAATGTTGTAGTCTTTAGAACAATTTTCCTAAAAACTAAAAGAGAAAAATAGCATTTAGGTATTTGAAAAATACAATTAGCTTCATTACTGAAGAAAAAATTGCTTATTACTGTCTTTAATGATAGGTCTGTATTTAGACTCTTGCTAGTAATTAAAAATGGCACTTAACTTTTAGTTTTTGTCTCTATTTCAATTTTTCTCAACAGAAACACCTTGTAATTTTCATTAATGACTAGAAGGCTCATTGTCTATTTCCATATTTTGCAGATTAGCAAATATGCAAACTAATGTAATTTACAGAAAACCCCACAGTGACAGGAAATCAGACAGACATTCTGCATGCTACAGTGAAAAACGAATCCCAAACTTCATTACAGTATAATTTGGAAATACTTCAAAATGCTTTCCTGGAGTTCATTTTGGTTGGAATGTCCCAATTCCTCAGTATACAGAAGTTCATGTTTTGGTTAACTATCTCATAGTATTGAGAAATTACATACCTAATTTACATTGGTTGAAGATTAAGTTTCTCTATATTTACATTTGGTAGTATATTTCGAAGTTGATTCTAGAAAAACATTTTTTTCCCTCCTAGAGTTTTAAAGTGGCTTCGTTAAAAACTATGGCTTTTTGGGGGAAAAAACTGTCGCTTCCTTAAAAACTACAGCTATTTGAGATATTATTTAACAAAGAAAAGAATACAGTTTTCTATATGATAGGATCATAATTCTGACCAACTGCCTCCTTCTGTTTGGAAAATTAAATTAGCATCTTTTAATATATAAGGCACCTGCATGAGTGCAGGCACACACGTGTGCATGCACACACACACACAGGTATATACAATATGAAGAAAATAAATTTATGAAACTATTTCCTTGAATTTGTGAAGCATTTTCAAGCTTCTAATGATGATTTGTTTTCCTAAGCTGATACTGATGGGCTATACCACAATTCAGCTTATAAGAACCTGTGGAACCTCTGGCACCCACAGAAGGAGTCCTGTAGTAGCTGCAATCATTGGGAGAAAGTAAGAAATGGCATGGCTGTTGGCAAAGTGGCCCAATATATGTAAAAGTTGCTATTCAGAGGAAGCTGACTGTCTTCTTAGCCTACAACAAAATAAGGCAAGTCAGGATCATTAGGTTAGGGAATTTAGGTTTGGTACTACATGCAAAGATTATTAAATATTAGACTATGTTCCTGTGATAAATGATAATATTTCTGATATGGTTTGAAATGAAAAATCTTGAAAAAATTAATTACCTTAGCATAGGAATCTGATTTTTCATTTTCTAAAAAATTGTAAAATAAAAGGATTGTAAAAGTAGTCACTAAAGTCCAGGTTTATAATTCTGTGTTTCTTTGACATAATCTTTGTGGTTTTAGAAATGATTTTATATTCAGATGCTAAATATGAATGTACTATTTTTAATCCATGAACAAATTTAAACTCCCATGTACAATTTTCTTTCTACATACTTAAGGATGGAATAATCTTCTAAAATATGGTAGACACAGTTACATAAATTTGGTTAATATTTATAGATTTGACCACTAAATATTTCTCTAGTTTCCTTACATGGTGCTCTTTGATTTATAATATGAATTTTGGTTTGCTAGGTGGTATGTGAAAAAATGTCTAGGATGATAATGTTGTTTTTAGTAGATTTGTTTTAAAGGTTCAAGAATCATCCCCTGTTGGCAGCTATTGTATTAATAAAGAATTTGTCTGGTCTTCCTTATCCCTGATTCCTGGGAGATAACTCCTAACTCTGTGGAATTTCCTGAGTGATAGAAATGTCTTTGTTATTTATGGTGAGACCCTGAAACTATATCTGAGTTTATGCTAACAAGATGACTCAGGATGAAGGTTAGTCATGCCAGGAAGTCCCACCATGTAATTACAGAGTGAGAGCTTTGAGCCAGGTAATATCAGCCTGACCTTAGGGTAGGCGAGAGGAGTTGGAAATTGAGTTCAATCACGTGGCCAATAATACAATCAAACATGCCTATATAATGACACCCTCATAAAAAAATCTGGAACTTGAGGTTTAGTTGAGTCTCTCTGGGCAGTGATATTCCTATGGATCCAGAAAGTCCAGGAAAGAGATATTCTTTGTCTCACAAGATAGCAAAAAATATGGGTATAAAATAAAAGTATCAAAAGTCTTTGGATAAAAGTGTTAAAAGTGTTAATAATGAGATCTTGTAAAACCGAATGGCATTACAGCAACTTATAAAACAGAAGTGTCACCTTATCACTCTGGAGTTACTCATCTCCGGAAAAGAGATGAGTGTATGGTGTTTAATTTAGTATATAGTGAGAAAAGAGTCTTATTCTTTCAATATCTCAAAATAGCCAAACCCATGACAATGAAATTATCCTTGTACCAGGAATTCTAGGGATAGGGAGTAGCATGGTGTCATGAAGAGAGTACAGATTTAGGAGAGCACAGATTTGAGTCCTGGGCTCAATCTCAGTGCTTCTCTGCATTGGTCCGAGGACCCTGGCAGGTTATGCAAATTCACCATGCTTCAGTTCCCTCATTTGCCAAGTAGGGGTAACAAAACTAATGATCTCACAGAGTTGTTCAGAGTGAAGGGTATAAACAAAGTTATTGGTCAAGTGCCATTTAATTTTATTTTATTTGGTTAACAGTATACTTTATTTGGGGGAAACAAAAACAAGCAAAACAAAACAAAACAAGGTAAGCTGAGACACCTCTAACCATTACTTTTATCCTCAAACAACTCAGAATGCTTATTTCAGAGCAGATATTCCTCAGAGAAGATACTTTGTCATTATCAATCATGTCTAAAAACAATGTCTTACCAAACAGTACACATTTCTTCTATTATACATACTAGATATTACACATAAAGTGAGAGGGAAGGAATACCTCTGGTGTACCATAGATTTGACAGAGCTGTAGCAATAACAAAAGCAAAAACCCCTTCCTAACACCACATATTCCTCTTTAAGCATTATCCCAAGTTAGCAGCTAAATTATTTCAAGAAATGGAATGACATTTTGTAAGCCAAATGTAGTAAGAAATTCCAGTAACAAAAGTTAAGCTAAAAATGTAGTACCAATACTGGAAAAGGGTTACAAAAGGTAGCATACTTGGCTTTAACTTTCATTTTTACTTGTAACCTTAAAGAAAAGAACTATTTGGGGAAGAGTGACAGATTTTCTCCTAGTCTTCCCTAACAATTATAAAATTTATTTCAAATACATTTTCATTTAACTGAGCATGTTATTTTCCTCTCTTAGAGTTCCCTCCAGAATTTTTGAAGTGTTGTCATATCTTTGTTGAGTGTCTCATAAGTAAACATAGCACTAAAAGATGCACTTTTGTGAGAATACTCAAAAGAATGATGTAAACACTTGTACTTTGCACAGCCCAGGTCGGTATTTTTGAATTGCTGGGGTGCATTCAAGTAAACACAATAAGAGGTTTATAGAAATGTAAAATATGAATTTATGAAGCCTTCTTATGCTGTAGCAAAATAACTGAAAAAATTATCTGGATTCATAATGGAGGAATTGAAAGTTTGGTTTAATTCAGCTTTTTCAGAGTTTGAAGCAATAAATTTTATGTGGACCTTTGGGGGTTTTTGAGAGATAAGAAAGCTGTAAATAATTCAGGACAACCTCAAATTCTCAGAGTACTTGCACATACATTTAATTGCTCTGAAAATATGCAAGGTTGATTAGGAATCTTGAAGTCTACATAGTACTAATTTTAAGTGAAGTTTAATATTTCTGAAAGCATAAAATGTTGATATTGATTTTTGTTATAATCACTGTATACCCTCTGGTATTTCTAAAAGCCACCAGAACAGTAATGCTTGCAGCACTGAGATCGCAAACACAAGAAAACACATAAATCCTATAGACAGCTTTTTAGGAGAAAAACATTGTAAAAAATTAGATTTGTATTCTGAAATTGTGTAAAAATATAACTCCTTAAGGAAGGAGTAGCATTTTGATTATGAGGTCTGTGTAACAGCAATAACAGTATCAATGACATGGCTACTTGTTAATTTTACAAACCATGGTTATTACATGGGCTTTGGAATTTGACAGACCTGGGATAAAAATCCTTTCTCCAGCTTTCACTGGCTCTGTGATTTTAGAAAAATTATATAAGCTTTTCAAGCCTTGCTTTCTTCATTTTCAATACAAGAATAAGCAACATCACAGGTGGCTGGGAGAATTAACTGAGGATGTAGGGAAAGCACGAAGCACAATGTCTAGTAAATATTTGGAGCCCAACAATTTCTCTTCCTACATTTCCTTAAGAGAGTCAAGAATCTTTCTCACTGAACCGTAAGGTTCTGTTTCATGCAGGGGAAGTAGAATCACAGAATTTCAAGTTTCACGTTTCCAGATCTGAGCAAAAATTAAAGGAAAAAATGGGAAATCAGGGAGACTAGTTTGGAGGCTGCTGCAATAATCTAGATGTGGGCTGAAAATTTGGAAGTGAAGTAGGGATGGAAAATTTTGAAAAGGAGCAGGAGCTGGTACAAAAGAAAAAAAAAAAACTGAAAGAAATTGTTAAACGAGTAGGAACATGGAGTGGGAGACATGAAAATGCCAAAGCAGAGCCAAGGTTAGCACTCTTGTGGAATTTACTCTTACTTCTTCTTCTGCCATCACTTCCATCTCTGCCATGTTTATAACCACTTCTCAGAACGCAAGTGCCCCCTCCATTTTAAGTAAATGAAAGGCGTAAAAGGAAAGAACAGTGAAAATTCGGGAGCAGCAGGCATGGATCTGGAAATAGACCTCCCCCACCGTCATACCCACATCTGACTCCAGCCCACCAGTATGAGTTTCTAGAAGAATTCATAAAGGCTTTTAGTTCATTTTGTGTCCACATAAATTTGGACAGTAAGGCACTATTTTCATGCAGTACATGTGCTAAATTTATCTTTCTTTTTATGAAATCAATTTAAGTTACCAGATAAATGTGCTGAAGATGAAATCTAGTATTTCTGTTAGAGAAAAAAGAGAAAGGAATTGAGGAATTCTTTCTACAATGTCTATCTTGTTAGAGAGTATGGAGTCTTCCCATAGGATGGAAAAGAAGGTGATCTGGACAGGAATTTACAAAGAAAAGAATTCCAATTAAAACCACTTTCAAAAGTTCAACGATATATCCAAATGAGAATACATTTTGCCCCACTGTAGATATGGGTAGGAGGGGTTATCTTCATGTAGGTGAAATATAGAACTTCTAAAGAAGAAGCAGCAGTTCACATTTGCAAAAAGTTTAAAGAAGAACACACAGATAGAAAAGTGGGAGGCTTAAACCCTGATGTTATTTTTGACCTGTTATTCTCTTTTGCTTCCTCATCATCCGTCTGATAAAAAACCTTATTGAATCTATGTCAGAAATACTTTTCACATCCAACTTCTTTATGATCCCACTTCTACTGGTTTAGTTAAAGCTGGCTTTTATTTCCTATCTTTTTTTGTTAATTTAATAGCAATCCAATATGTCTACTTACATCCAATTTTCCCTGCTTGTCTTCATCCTAAACACTCCTTCTCTAATGTTCTGTGATTCTACCACCTACACGGAAGTGCTAGAACTTCAGAGTAGATGACAGTGTTATCTTGGATTTCAAGATACGTAAAATACGTAGTTCTAAAAATAACTAGATATGACATTTCAATTTAGAAAAACAGATTTTAAAATATTCTGGTGAAAAATAGTTGTGGAAACAATTGCTAGAAATAAGCCAGGGGAACACAACTAAAGGATATGTATTGCTCTACCACAAATCTATAATCATGATATTATGTTCAACAATACTAATAACTTGAAGATGCAGAAGTCATACTTGTAAAATATAGGGATTACATAAAGCTGGGAAAGATATAAAGCATGTTAAATAATGGAGTCAGTCTTTAGCAGGAGGTTGATATACTAAAACACTGAGCATAGAACAAATATGGAATATTAAAGGGACAATTGTAATTCCAAGGCTAGCATTTAGTTTACAAAATCAATTGGATAAAAATAAATACTTGAAGGTTTAATAAATGGCTCATGGGCAGAGGGTCTGGCAGACACAGGTGTGATATGGTGGTATAAAAATTTAATGTGATCTTTGGCTACATTTATAGAAGTAAAGTGCACATAAAGGAAAAAAATATTTTACTATTTTCTGCTTTGATAACACCACATCAGTGGACAATAATGTTCAGATTGGGGCATATATTGGGAAGAAGAATGACAAATTAGAAATTGTATGAATATGACAGCTGGGATGATGAGGGGGTTTGAAAACCTGTGGAATGCTTTGAGATACATCACCAAGAGAAAGCGTCATGCCTCTTTATTTTCTGTATTTCTGATGTTTTGATATTGGGGCCTTGCTAACCCTGGAGGGATTGCTGCTCTCAGGCTAGCCAATTCCTAAAGACAGCAACCACCACCCTGAGAGCACTCTCAGATGTCAATCAAGCAATTCAGAGCTCCTACCCTTGACTGCTTCCTTTATCAGACTCTCATATGTTGAGCAACTATCTCCCTCATCTAATCACCCCAGAGCAAAGTACCAGATGACTAAAGACAGCTCTTACATCTCAGAACACACTGAAATTATTCAAAGTAGGCAATCCTGAGCCTGCTTACCCTGTCTTGCCTTACCTTTCCTGCAGAAACCACAATAATACTCTTGCCCACATTTTCCCCTTCCTCCCTCTGCCTCCTGAGCAACCCTGGTGCCTCCCCTTGTGGCCCTGCATCCATGGTACACCCCCTTTCTTGGGAACTGTGAATAACAAACTAATCTTTTCAATGGCAGTCATCTCCTGATCTATTGGACTCACCATACCTGAATAATAACAAAACCTACATTATAATACAGTAATGATAGAATCTTAAGAGCTAGAAGAAACATTTACTTTTATTTTTATTTAACGAACATTGAGTACCATTCTATATACATATCTTACCTAGATTAGAAGAACTCTACTTCTTAAATCTATATTACTTCCATAACTTTCCTTATAAATATACTGATTCTAGTCCCTTCTAAATCTTAAGACTGACTGATTATCTTCTGGAATGATACTAAAAATATCTATCAACCAGCATGCCGTGCCACTGAGCAATCAGAACTGCTGCCAGCTGAACAGCTGGAGCTCGGTGCTGGAGACTCTTTCTGGGCCAGGCCCCTTTAGTTCCTGAGAAATGGGGAGATTTGGGACACCTTGGGGAAGAATCTGATGTGGTAATGGGGTAGGGGTAAAGTATTGTCACATTTCAATATTGTAATAACTGGCATGGCCATACCAGTACTTTTGGTTGAATAGTAGCCCTGATGATATATCCCTTAGTCTTCTTTTTTATCTCTTGCCTTCTTGAATTTCCTTCAGCTATTCATTTTATGAAGTAAATTATAGACTTCATCATATTGGTCATTTTGCTCTGAACAACGGCCAGTGTCTTTCTTAAACTGTGCTGCTTGGATTACTCTAAAGCGGCCTACCAGCTGAGTGGACTCTGTGACCTGACTGGAATTCTCTATTTCTATTAGGATGCCTAGAATTATAATTTGTGCTCAATATCAGTAAAATGAAAATCTCATATGCCTTTTTATAAAGTGCATCACTGAAATAAAAGTGATAGTATTCATTCATTCTCTAGCTGGAAGCAAACTAATTAAAAGATCATTCCTTAAGCCAGCAAGTCTTTCAATATATTTTAAATTACATTTGGATACTATAATCTTTATTTCCATATTGGAAAAGTTAACATGCTCACTAATCTAAAAAGTTTTATAATTGACAATAGACATTCCGGCTAATGTAAATTAACAGGTTCTGCTGTACTTTGAAAAGAGAGGCAAAAAGGACACCATTTAAAAGAATGATGATAATGCAATTAGAAGTTCAATCTTCAGTAAGATTTTATGTTACCATGAACATCGTTCTACTACTACTAATTTTAATAGCATTGTCTATAAAAGCATTAAATATCATCTCTTATTGGCAAAGGGTTCTATGATAGAAATATCTATTAACTATTTTATCATTAAAAATGTAACAACCACCATTTTCCAAAATTTAGATACAGTTCTTCAGTTGAGAGTATGTACTATTGAAGACTTTTTTGAGGTTAAAATAGAACACTATTTTACCTTTCTAATGATACGTTATTCTATTTTAAAAACTGTAGAGTCAATATTTTAAATTTTGTGGTAGGTCATTATTAGTGATACATTTAATCTTCGCCTCAGAATTTGTACCTTTCAAAAAAAAAAAAAAAAATCCCCTGTTGAAATTTCAGTTTAACCCGTGAATTAGCCTATATTTGGTAACTAACATTTTTTTCCAATCAACCGCCAAAGCTGCATTTCCTGATGGGTGTAATCATCAAATGCAAGTTTGCTTAAAGGATTTACTTGACCTTTCATAATAAACTATTAGAGCTTTCAAAGACAAATTAAAATAGACATCAAATTTGTGTCCACATTGTGGAAAAGGATAATAGGTAAGATGTATTTGTTAAAAGTCAATGAAAATAGCAGGTGTTTGGCTGTAAATGATGATAGCAAAGGCCAAAACCCGAAAGTTTTAGATCAGAGTCTCAGATTCTCCTAGCTGGAAAGGTACTTTAAATGTCCTCTAACCCAATTACCCATTTGAGTATTGCATCCATGACCTCCATTTTTGTTTCAACATCTATTTGCTCCCAAGACAGCCTGCTACTTCTTTGCATGTTCTTTCATTTTCTTCATTGGGAAATACCCATACTCATTTTAAAATCAAGAGCCTCCAAGCTGGTGGAGAAGAGTAGGATATAATTCAATTTAGAAATGCAATATTAGCACAGGTTAAACATTAGATTGTTCCATCTAGTGAGGTGAAGTAGAATTTTCTCCAGCGTACTTTTCACTGAGTTAAAGTGGATTCTGTAGCTATACATGATAAGTGATATTTGGTCAAGTGGAAATTTCCTCAGATTTAGTTTTTTGTCTCCCCTACCCTTTTGACCCCCTCCAGCATTTTAGAGACTCTGCCTATATTAGGGAACTTCAGAAAATCTGAGGGAGAAGTTGCCCTGTGAGTTCCACCTCAAGTTCTCCATTCCCTTTGTATTACCAGCATAACCAGATATTCCCTTGGATTACCAGCAGAAAAGAAATCTTGATTTACACCTGTGAATTGGGTTGGGAGGCTAGGGAGGAAGCCTGGTGGGGGCACAATTTATGCAGCATTAGAAGACTTAACACTACAATTTATGCAACATTAAGATTTCTGGTCTTAATTGTACTGCTAGTGAGTTTTATAATCATGAATAAATCACTGCATTTCTCTGATTCTCAGTTGCTTCATCTATAATAGGAGAATAAATAGACCTACAATTCAGGGTTAATTTAAGGAAATAATAAAAATATGTTAAAATTGGAAACCCTTGATCTTTTCTTATTATATCTTTAAAGTCAGCAACAATGCAGTTTTGTAACCCTAATGCCTAATGGAAAGTAAAAGAGTTAACACATACTTAGAAATTGGGTAAAATTCACATTAAACAAATATCATCCCAATACAAAGTAAACTTTTAAACTTAAGGATTTTTGTCCCTCTTACTGTCTGTCCAAACACCTCAGAAGCCTAGGCAAAAATTAAAGATGGCAATTTTGGGGCGGAGGAAGATGGCCGAATAGGAACAGCTCCAGTCTCCAGCTCCCAGCACAAGCGACACAGAAGACAGGTGATTTCTGCATTTTCAACTGAGGTACTGGGTTGATCTCACTAGGGAGTCCTGGACAATCGGTGCTGGTCAGCTGTTGCAGCCCAACCAGCGATAGCTGAAGCAGGGCGAGACATCCCCTCACGTGGGAAGCACAAGCGGGAAGGGAATCCCTTTTCCTAGCCAGGGGAACTGAGACACACAACACCTGGAAAATCGGGTAACTCCCACCCCAATACTGCACTTTACCAAGGGTCTTAGCAAACGGGCACACCAGGAGATTATATTCCACACCTGGCCGGGAGGGTCCCATGCCCATGGAGCCTCCTTCATTGCTAGCACAGCAGTCTGCGATCTAACTGCAAGGCAGGAGCGAGGCTGGGGGAGGGGCACCCGCCATTGCTGAGGCTTAAGCAGGTAAACAAAGCCTCTGGGAAGCTCCAACTGGGTGGAGCTCACAGCAGCTCAAGGAGGCCTGCCTGTCTCTGTAGACTCCACCTCTGGGGACAGAGCACAGCTAAACAACAACAACAGCAACAACAACAAAAAAGCAGCAGAAAACTCTGCAGATGCAAACAACTCTGTCTGACAGCTTTGAAGAGAGCAGTGAATCTCCCAACACGGAGGCTGAGATCTGAGAACGGAGAGACTGACTGCTCAAGTGGGTCCCTGACCCCTGAGTAGCCTAACTGGGAGACATCCCCCACTAGGGGCAGACTGACACCCCACACCTCACATGGTGGAGTACACCCCTGAGAGGAAGCTTCCAAAGCAAGAATCAGACAGGTACACTCGATGTTCAGCAATATTCTATCTTCTGCAGCCTCTGCTGCTGATACCCAGGCAAACAGGATCTGGAGTGGACCTCAAGCAATCTCCAACAGACCTACAGCTGAAGGTCTTGACTGTTAGAAGGAAAACTAACAAACAGGAAGGACACCCACACCAAAACCCCATCAGTATGTCACCATCATCAAAGACCAGGGGCAGATAAAACCACAAAGATGGGGAAAAAGCAGGGCAGAAAAGCTGGAAATTCAAAAAATAAGAGCTCATCTCCCGCTGCAAGGGAACGCAGCTCATCACCAACAATGGATCAAAGCTGGACGGAGAATGACTTTGATGAGATGAGAGAAGAAGGCTTCAGTCCATCAAACTTCTCAGAGCTAAAGGAGGAATTACATACCCAGTGCAAAGAAACTAAAAATCTTGAAAAAAGAGTGGAAGAATTGATAGCTAGAATAATTAATGCAGAGAAGGCCATAAACGAACTGACAGAGATGAAAACCATGACGCGAGAAATACATGACAAATGCACAAGCTTCAGTAACCGACTGGATCAACTGGAAGAAAGAGTATCAGCGATTGAGGATCAAATGAATGAAATGAAGCGAGAAGAGGAATCTAAATAAAAAAGAGCAAGAAGTATGGGATTATGTAAAAAGACCAAATCTACATCTGATTGGGGTGGCTGAAAGTGAGGGGGAAAATGGAACCAAGTTGGAAAACACTCTTCAGGATATTATCCAGGAGAACTTCCCCAACCTAGTAGGGCAGGCCAACATTCAAATTCAGGAAATACAGAGAATGCCACAGAGATACTCCTCGAGAAGAGCAACTCCAAGACACATAATTGCCAGATTCACCAAAGTTGAAATGAAGGAAAAAATCTTAAGGGCAGCCAGAGAGAAAGGTCGGGTTACTCACAAAGGGAAGCCCATCAGACTGACAGCAGATCTCTCGGCAGAAACTCTACAAGCCAGAAGAGAGTGGGGGCCAATATTCAACATTCTTAAAGAAAAGAATTTTAAACCCAGAATTTCATATCCAGCCAAACTAAGTTTCATAAATGAAGGAGAAATAAAATCCTTTACAGATAAGCAAATGCTTAGAGATTTTGTCACCACCAGGCCTGCCTTACAAGAGACCCTGAAGGAAGCACTAAACATGGAAAGGAACAACCGGCCCCAGCCATTGCAAAAACATTCCAAAATGTAAACACCCTCGAGGCTAGGAAGAAACTGCATCAACTAACGAGCAAAATAACCAGTTAATATCATAATGGCAGGATCAAGTTCACACATAACAATATTAACCTTAAATGTAAATGGACTAAATGCTCCAATTAAAAGACACAGACTGGCAAACTGGATAGTCAAGACCCATCAGTTTGCTGTATTCGGGAGACCCATCTCACATGCAGAGACATACATAGGCTCAAAATAAAGGGATGGAGGAAGATCTACCAAGCAAATGGAGAACAAAAAAAGGCAGGGGTTGCAATCCTAGTCTCTGATAAAACAGACTTTAAACCATCAAAGATCAAAAGAGACAAAGAAGGCCATTACACAATGGTAAAGGGATCAATTCAACAGGAAGAGCTAACTATCCTAAATATATATGCACCCAATACAGGACCACCCAGATTCATAAAGCAAGTCTTTAGATACTTACAAAGAGACTTAGACTCCCATACAATAATCATGGGAGACTTCAATACTCCACTGTCAACATTAGACAGATCAATGAGACAGAAAGTTAACAAGGATGTCCAGGAATTGAACTCATCTCTGCAGCAAGCAGATCTAAAAGACATCTGCAGAACTCTCCACCCCAAATCAACAGAATATACATTTTTCTCAGCACCACATCACACTTATTCCAAAATTGACACATAATTGGAAGTAAAACACTCCTCAGCAAATGCACAAGAACAGAAATTATAACAAACTGTCTCTCAGACTACAGTGCAATCAAGCTAGAACTCAGGACTAAGAAACTCAATCAAAACCACTCAACTACATGGAAACTGAATAACCTGCTCCTGAATGACTACTGGGTACATAACGAAATGAAGGCAGAAATAAAAATGTTCTTTGAAACCAACGCAAACAAAGATACAACATACCAGAATCTCTGGGACACATTTAAAGCAGTGTGTAGAGGGAAATTTATAGCACTAAATGCCCACAAGAGAAATCTGGAAAGATCTAAAATGGACACTCTAAAATCACAATTAAAAGAACTAGAGAAGCAAGAGCAAACACATTCAAAAACTATCAGAAGGCAAGAAATAACTAAGATCAGAGCAGAACTGAAGGAGATAGAGACACAAAAAACTGTCCAAAAAAATCAATGAATCCAGGAGTTGGTTTTTTGAAAAGATCAACAAAATTGATAGACCGCTAGCAAGACTAATAAGAGAGAAGAATCAAATAGATGCAATAAAAAATGATAAAGGGGATATCATCATCGACCTCACAGAAATACAAACTACCATCAGAGAATACTATAAACACCTCTACGCAAATAAACTAGAAAATCTAGAAGAAATGGATAATTTCCTGGACACTTACACTCTCCCAAGACTAAACCACGAAGAAGCTGAACCCCTGAATAGACCAATAGCAGGCTCTGAAATTGAGGCAATAATTAATAGCCTACCAACCAAAAAAAGTCCAGGACCAGATGGATTCACAGCTGAATTCTACCAGAGGTACAAGGAAGAGCTGGTACCATTCCTTCTGAAAGTATTCCAATCAATAGAAAAAGAGGGAATCCTCCCTAACTCATTTTATGAGGCCAACATCATCTTGATACCAAAGCCTGTCAGAGACACAACAAAAAAAGAGAATTTTAGACCAATATCCCTGATGAACATCGATGCAAAAATCCTCAATAAAATACTGGCAAACCGGATTCAGCAGCACATCAAAAAGCTTATCCACCATGATCAAGTGGGCTTCATCCCTGGATGCAAGGCTGGTTCAACATATGCAAATCAATAAATGTAATCCAGCATATAAACAGAACCAAAGACAAAAACCACATGATTATCTCAACAGATGCAGAAAAGGCCTTTGACAAAATTCAACAGCCCTTCATGCTAAAAACGCTCAATAAATTCGGTATTGATGGAACATATCTCAAAATAATAAGAGCTATTTATGACAAACCCACAGCTAATATCATACTGAATGGGCAAAAACTGGAAAAATTCCCTTTGAAAACTGGCACAAGACAGGGATGCCTTCTCTCACCACTCCTAATCAACATAGTGTTGGAAGTTCTGACTAGGGCAATCAAGCAAGAGAAAGAAATAAAGGGTATTCAGTTAAGAAAAGAAGAAGTCAAATTGTCCCTGTTTGCAGATAATATGATTGTATATTTAGAAAACCCCATTGTCTCAGCCCAAAATCTCCTTAAGCTGATAAGCAACTTCAGCAAAGTCTCAGGATAGAAAATTAATGTGCAAAAATCAGAAGCATTCTTATACACCAGTAATAGACAAACAGACAGCCAAATCATGAATGAACTTCCAATCACAATTGCTTCAAAGAGATTAAAATACCTAGGAATCCAACTTACAAGGGATGTAAAGGACCTCTTCAAGGAGAACTACAAACCACTGCTCAGTGAAATAACAGAGGACACAAACAAATAGAAGAACATACCATGCTCATGGATAGGAAGAATCAATATCATGAAAATGGCCATACTGCACAAGGTAATTTATAGATTCAACGCCATCCCCATCAAGCTACCAATGAGTTTCTTCACAGAATGGGAAAAAACTGCTTTAAAGTTCATATGGAACCAAAAAAGAGCCCGCATTGCCAAGACAATCCTAAGTCAAAAGAACAAAGCTGGAGGCATCACGCTACCTGACTTCAAACTATACTACAAGGCTACAGTAACCAAAACAGCATGGTACTGGTACCAGAACAGAGATATAGACCATTGGAACAGAACAGAGTCCTCAGAAATAATACGACACATCTACGGCCATCTGATCTTTGACAAACCTGAGAAAAACAAGAAATGGGGAAAGGATTCCCTATTTAATAAATGGTGCTGGGAAAATTGGCTAGCCATAAGTAGAAAGCTGAAATGGGATCCTTTCCTCACTCCTTATACAAAAATTAATTCAAGATGGATTAGAGACTTAAATGTTAGACCTAATACCATAAAAATCCTAGAAGAAAACCTAGGTAGTACCATTCAGGACATAGGCATGCGCAAGGACTTCATGTCTAAAACACCAAAAGCAACGGCAACAAAAGCCAAAATTGACAAATGGGATCTAATTAAACTAAAGAGCTTCTGCACAGCAAAATAAACTACCATCAGAGTGAACACGCAACCTACAGAATGGGAGAAAATTTTTGCAATCTACTCATCTGACAAAGGGCTAATATCCAGAACCTACAAAGAACTCAAACAAATATACGAGAAAAAAACAAACAACCCCATCAAAAAGTGGGCAAAGGATATGAACAGACATTTCTTAAAGAAGACATGTATACAGTCAACAGACACATGAAAAAATGCTCATCATCACTGGCCATCAGAGAAATGCAAATCAAAACCACAATGAGATACCATCTCACACCACTTAGAATGGCAATCATTCAAAAGTCAGGAAACAACAGGTGCTGGAGAGGATGTGGAGAAATAGGAACACTTTTACACTGTTGCTGCGATTGCAAACTAGTTCAACCATTATGGAAAACAGTATGGCGATTCCTCAAGGATCTAGAACTAGAAGTACCATATGACCCAGCCATCCCATTACTGGGTATATACCAAAGGATTATAAATCATGCAGCTATAAAGACACATGCACATGTATGTTTATTGTGGCACTATTCACAATAGCAAAGACTTGGAATCAACCCAAATGTCCATCAGTGACAGATTGGATTAAGAATATGTGGCACATATACACCATGGAATACTATGCAGCCATAAAAAAAAAAAGATGAGTTTGTGTCCTTTGTAGGGACATGGATGCAGCTGGAAACCATCATTCTCAGCAAACTATTGCAAGAACAGAAAACCAAACACCGCATGCTCTCACTCATAGATGGAAACTGAACAATGAGATCACTTGGACTCGGGAAGGGGAACATCACACACCGGGGCCTATCATGGGGAGGGGGTGGGGGGAGGGTTTGCATTGGGAGTTATACCTGATGTAAATGACGAGTTGATGGGTGCTGACGAGTTGATGGGTGCAGCACACCAACATGGCACAAGTATACATATGTAACAAACTTGCACATTATGCACATGTACCCTAGAACTTAAAGTATAATAATAAAAAAATGGCAATTTTATGATACTAGATATAATGACAAAAACAACAGCTGCCATCTATTGAGTGTTA
The DNA here is from genome assembly GCF_002776525.5 of Piliocolobus tephrosceles. Taxonomy (NCBI): domain Eukaryota; kingdom Metazoa; phylum Chordata; class Mammalia; order Primates; family Cercopithecidae; genus Piliocolobus; species Piliocolobus tephrosceles. The sequence goes on along the minus strand of NC_045436.1, from coordinate 98,006,661 downwards.
TATGCTAATTGCTGTTCCCAAATGCTTTATATATATATATATATATATGCTCTTTCATGTTGTTATGGCTGGAGAAGGACTGCTTCTGGATTCAGTCTTTTTTCATATCTATCCTCTCACAACAAAATGAAATCCACTTGTCCTGTATTTGATTAAACACTAAATAATATATTTGGTCTTATTTCTGAAGATCTATTACAACTACTCTCTACTGCTTCAAAAACAATAATGTGAATTGTCAACATGTAGTTAGGAATGACTCTTCTAAGAAATCTGCTTTGCTTGACACTTAAGTTAGGTGGTTAAGAATGACCAGATATTGTTTTTGAATTATTCTTTTATTCATGATGCTTTTTAGTTGGGAATTCTAAAAAATGCATATAACTCCTGTGCATGCCTTTTCTAGCATATGTATTAAGTATATTCTTAGAGTATGTACTTCCAAACATCTGCAAATGTTTTAAACATAAACATAATATTGGCATTCATTGAGTCTTTCAAGTAATAATAGAACACCTATTGTTCTAGATACTATTCTAGTTTCAACAGATAAAACAGTGAATGACATGTCTTTTATCAAAACTACTTTGGTACATTATTTTTGGAAAGCTATCAAAACAACAACAACAACAGCAACAACAACAATTTCACTCCTCACTTCTCAGTATCTTATCTTTTACTGGTGCTTTACTTTACTGTATTTATGTATTTTCTTCTCTCACAAATCCCTCTTTTTCTCAACAGATTTAGAAATACACCACAAAGTAATTTTTTCTCCACATAATTTATTACTGATGAACATTGCCAGTATCAGCAATGTAGATTTCTGGAAATGATAGAATTAATGTTTGCTCTATTGAGATATGAGTTTCAGGACTTTCTAATACAAATTCTGGCACTGTTTTACCAATTTTACATGCTGTTTATTATTTCCATTGATTTTTTTTAGGAAAAAAGATGACTCTCCTTCTCACAGGAGTTTTCATATACCATCAAAACATTTTCACAATATCAGCATGGAGGAGCACTATTCTTGCTTTCTTGACAAAATATCAATATGTGGCAAAGGTGCACCTGAAGCTATTTGTTTATTTGGTAGAGTAGATTGAAGCTAAAAGACAAATATGGGCTCCTGATGCCACCATAAAGTATTTGGTCTTGTATATCCTCAAGAAAAAAAAATGTATAAATTCTAACCTTGTTTTGTATATGTTTGAGCAAGGTACTGTGAGAACCAACTAAAATTTCTTAGCTCTAGCAACTGGTGTAGAAAACCATTCCATGTAAGTGTACCTCGGTACTCTCTCTGATCACAAGCACATTTTTCTTCATAGTGTGCTTATTTAAACTTTTACTATAAATTTCCCTGTCCTGAATATAAACCCTTCAGTATTACATGGTGCACCTTGCTTCAGCTAAGCAAATGTTCCATCTGTACAACATATATGTTTGCAATGCTTTTAACTGTTTAGATTGAGTCTTTATTACCTCATGCAGTCATTATGGTCTCCTACCTGTTCTTTTCTCTCCACCTCATTTCATGCCAGTTCATCCTGATACCCAAGAATTATTCTTATTTCAGGATGTATCTAAAATCTCATTTCCAGAAGAACCCATCTTGGGCTACTCCCAGTGAAACTTACTTCTTTGAACTGTGGGTTTTCTGTCTGTAAGTTTGGCATTAGATCATGAAAAAGTATTTTATTTTGTTGGGGAATTGTTTAACGTGCATATTTCTGCCTTCCCAGTGCAGCAGGAAACTCCTTCTGGATAGGAGCCATGTCTAAGGAACTCTAACCATAACGTCATAATAAATTTTGTATCTTGTAAAGTCCCTCTTAAATTAGATCCTTCAAAACATTAAGTATAGTGGTGAGCACTCAATACAAACTCAAGAGCCACATACTGAAAGGTGGCAATACCAAAATCTTCTAAATGATCACACGAAAAAGTTACTTAAAAGCGCCGCTATGCCACAATATAACAACATTTTCATTTCTCCAATCAGTGTACACTACTTCTATGCAACAGTCAAAGTGAATTACTTACTAAGGCAAATTTTTTGTTGAGAATCATCTGCTCCACCAAAGATGACTCGTTGTGGAAGAGGTGGGGCTGCATATGGCTCCACATGTGAGGAAACCACCAGAACTCATCCACAGACCCCAACAGACAGTCATCCCCTTCATCTTCCTCTTCAGTTCCTTTAGGGGGAAAAAAGATTATCCAATTAATTCCAGTTACACAGATCTATGATCAATCAATCAATCAATCTACCTATCTATCTAATCTATTCTCATATATGTATTTAGAAGACATCATTTATTCTGTTTTATGTGTAAGGCTTTAAACCCAAATATATCAAAGGAAAATCTGTTAGTCAGAAAATAATCAGAGACCATGTAAAACTCTTACATGTTATTAAATATGAGACATGGATTTGAAATCACTGCAAGATGGAAATATATAACCATTCCCAAGGATATTAGAACTCTTAACTTTCAGCATTTTTGTGCAATTGGTAGTCTGGAGAGAATGGGGGATAAGTAGGAAATGTAATTGAGGAAATAGGAGTAAGGAATGTGTGTCACAGCCTCAGAAGTAGTAGGTTATTGTGACATGGGCTGCATATACAACAAAGTAATTCTTTTATTCAGGTTCCTGCTTAGGTCTGGGAAGAAGCTACTTAGTATTTGGTAAAAACTGATGCATAAGGAAGACAAAAGAAGGAAATGTGGAAATTGTTATTGGGAAAATTAGAGAAAACTGAAGGATAAACAAGAAGAAAGGGTGAAAGTGATGGACAGAAGTTGCGAAGTGGTGAAATCATAGTCACCACTATCAGAACAATCCAAGCTGCTCCTTGGTGGTACCCATGTTCCATATGCTTGTCCTTTCTCTCAAGTTGTTGGAAGAAGATTTTCCATCACAAAACTCCTATTGCCTTAAGGGTCAGCCCTGTTGTTGTTTCTCGGAGGTTTCATACTTGAACTCATTTTATTTCCTCCCATTTTCCTTGGCCTGCAGTTCAGTTGACTGCGGGAAATTTCACTGTTCTTTTAACTTATTTGAAGGGGCTGAGTCCTTTTTCTACTTCCCCAGGCATAGCTTCTTTACTGTAGCATAAAATAAGAACAGTATAAGGTGCTCACTACTGTCCTGGAATATCATAAGATAATACTAGTCATTACACAATTATGCAGCCACACTTGAATTTTAGCCACAACATTGAATCCAATAAACTCCCAGGGTAGTGAGTTCTTCCTATGATGACCTTTCTGTGTGGAGAAAAATTTCCTCCCATATTTTCAATGGCAGCTCTGATATGATTTTTTTTATTAGAGCCCTACAGGCTAAAGATGGAGAATGGACTGCTGCCAGTCATTCTAAACCCAGTCCCTGTTAACATTGTTCATTCAGTTTCTCAAGAGAAGGGAGGCAGAGTCTATTGGCAGGAAAAGAATCAGGTCCTGTGATTAGGTGGGCATTGAAAACCTTTACTGGAGATGAAGGCATACTATGAGGTTTCATGGTCATTCAAATTCATACAGGAGAAACAAAGATTGAGTGCTATAGAGTGAGTGGAATAGCATAATCCTTCAAGGACAGTCTTCAGTTTCACTTTCATATGCTTAAGTACTCTGCTGCTATGAAGGAACTTCCTCTCCACTACATACAAAGATTACATCTTTAAATCTAATGTTTTATTTTCTTTAGTTTTTCTTCTTCATATACACTTATGTTACCATTGTATACTAGAACAAGCATAGCCTTTGAAGTCAGAAGGCTTTAGTTTATTTGTAGGTTCCAACACATTTGAGTTGTGTGGCCAAGTCACATGATCTCTTTAATGTCTGTATTCACGTAGGTAAAAAGATGGACAGCAGTACCTATTTTACTTTTTGGGGGAGGTAATGTCTACATAATTCTGGCAATATTGGGTAACTTATAATGCCCCTTTCTTTTCTTCCTATATTTCCTACTTCAGTTCTTCTTGTGTTTCCTTGCATGTCTCCTCGAGTTTTTTTTTTTTTCCTCATTACAATACTACATGAAAGGGGGAGGTAGTTTTCACATGTGCTATGTGGGAGAGGTGACATTATGTTCAAGAATTGACCAAGTCATTATATTAACTCATTGGCCTGATTAATGAATGAGTCACCAGCATTCTTGGAGCTTCTGAGCGGTTATCTTATGGCTCAGGGAAATTTTATAGAGAGAAAGGCAAGAAAAATAGGAAGATGGATTCAGGGGTTTAGAAACTCTGATGATCCTAACCATGGCAGGTTCTTGGGTCCTTCTAAATTTGAGGTGATAAATAAGGTGACTTAGTAAAGGAGCATTTTGTAGGTGTGACTGGTGATCTTAAATACATGTTTTGGTTGACATAAGAATGATGTCATTTAGTTTCCCTGCATTTAAACATCTCTGCTTCTATCCAAGATACTCCCCTGTTGCTTAACATTTTGTAGTCTCCAGGACACTGTATTAGTGTTAGTTATTTGTTGCCATTTTATTTTCTCACACTGAGAGCAGGCAGAGTCTCTTGGAGTTTCCCAGAAATCAATTCATTCCTGATTTCCATATACCCTGCAATGTCAGTGAGCTGAGATTCCCTAGTTTATGAGAAGTCGCCTCTCCCACCGCTTTTAAGCTCTATTCCTTGTTGCCTATAATTCCTATCTTTCCTTGCAACCTTCCTGTTATCTTTCCTTTATTCATGTTTTTTTAGTTGGACTCTGCTGAAATATTATTTATCAGAACAGAGCAGCAGATCTCAGGGTTCTTTGAAAAGATAGCTCAGGCATTTGTTGTCCTTTCCTGAACATCATGGTGAAATCTGTGACTAAAATATTCATACATTTGAATCATGCAACAGTTAGACAAATAATATCTGCCTTCTGACATATTTGTCTCAGTTCATATTAGGCACAATTTTATGTCTTCTCTTTATAGATTTGTCTTATCTGATTTCTTTTAATTCTACTTTGAGAGTGTTTTACATTAGAATTACATTGAGAACAAATGTCTCTTGCTTATTACTTTCATCATTATGGGCTGGGCTTGGTGGCTCACGCCTTTAATCCTAGCACTTTGGGAGGCTGAGGTGGGCAGATCACAAGGTCATAAGATCGAGACCATCCTGGCTAACACGGTGAAATCCCATCTCTACTAAAAATACGAACAAAAAAATTAGCCAGTCGTGGTGGCGGGCACCTGTAGTCCCAGCCACTGGGGAGGCTGAGGCAGGAGAATGGCACTAACCTGGGAGGTGGAGCTTGCAGTGAGCCAATATGGCGCCACTGCACTCCAGCTTGGGCGACAGAGCGAGACTCTGTCTCGGAAAAAAAAAAAAAAAAAAAAAAAAAAAAAAAAAAAAATTTGATTAAAAAGCAGTTGAAGTGTAATTAACTGTGGGTTAATTACATTTGGTTGGACTGTCGTGGCCTCTTGCCAACTCTTTGCTTCCCCACTTTGCCCACCTTTGTTAGAACTGGAGGAAAAGAGAAGAACAAGAAGTCAAATTCCTCGATTTTAAGTGTCATTTCCTTTTTCTGGGAAGATGCAGATTATATTTATTTTATTTTATTTTCAACTTTTATTTTAGATTCAGTGGGGACATGCAGGTTTGTTGCATATTGGGGGTATATTGCATGATGCTGAGGTTGGGGGTATGAAAGATCCCATCACTCAGATGGTGAGAATAGTACACAACAGTTAGTTTTTCAAACTTTACTCTTCTCCTTCCCTCTCTGCCATTAGTCCCCAGTGTCTACTGTTGCCATCTCTATGACTATGAGTACCAGTTGTTTAGTTCTCACTTATAAATGAGAACATGTGGTATTTGGTTTTCTGCTCTTGCGTTGATTCACTTAGGATAATGGCCTCCAGCTGCATCCATGTTGCTGCAAAGGGTATGATTTCATTCATTTTTTATGGTGGTGTAGTATTCCATGGAGTATATGTATCAGATTTTCTTCAGCCAATCCACCATTGGATTGGATGGACACATGGACACCTAGGTTTATTCCACGTCTTTGTTACTGTGAATAGTGCTGTAGTGATCATGTGAGTGCATGTGTCTTTTTGGTATAATGATTTGCTTTCTTAGAATATATAATAATATCCAATAATGGGATTACTGGGTTGAATGTTAGTTCTGTTTTAAGTTTTTCGAGAAATTTCCAAACTCTTTTCCACAGTGTTAAGTGACATTTCTTAACCTGTCACAAAACTCTGCTGAAGTCTTATAAAGTTATTGCAAACTATAATTTATTTTTTAATATATTTATTTAAATAACTGGTCTCTACACTATTTTATCTGTAGTGTTTCCTATTCTGACATTATATTTAAAATCATCATTGATTGAGACTCTATGTTGTGTTGTTATGTCAAGCACTGTGTTGGGTACTTTACAAACATCATTTCACTTCATTCTCAAAACAACCTCATGAGGTGAGGGCCGCTGCCAACTTCATTTTACAAATAAGGGAATTGATATTTGGAGAGGTGAAGTAACTTGCTCCATGTCACTGAGAGGTTTGAGACGGAGCCTGAACTGAAATCCTGAGTTCTAACTCAGATTGAGCAACTCCAAATTCAGGGCCCTTAACTGTCATTCACTGGCCAAACATGGAGTCTAGAAATAAGATCAACATTTACTCATTCAGTATAACATTGTTCTTCCCGTTGTTAATTTCTTCTGTAACATAATTAGAATGTATAGTTACTATTGGATCTCAGTGATTTTGGGAAACATAAAAATCTAACAAATCTATAAATAAGGAGAATCTTTTGTCATTCAGCTTCCCTAATCAAGGATGGGTTAAGACTATTTTTTGACACTTCACTAGCTATGTGACCTTGGGCCCCTTTAAGTCTCTATGTACTTATCTAGAAAACAAGTTAACACATTTTTTAACTTATAGGATTCAGTGGAAAAGTACATGAAAAGTGCTTAACAAAACACTAAAAGGGAACTATGATTTTTATTTTTTATCCTTTTATTTCTCACATAAATGCACATAACCTTCAAAAATT